>NC_136488.1:128497973-128522973 GCF_053919585.1 Euprymna scolopes
GACCTTGGTCAATGTAGGGGCAACCCTTCATACCAATTGTCACTATACAGTTCCCCTACTCCCCGAGGAGTTGGTCCCCATTTCCCCTTCACTCCTCACATAAAAATCGGCCTTGTGCCCAATTTGCTCAGTGGGGGAGCAAATAAATACATCAAAGTGTAGTATCTGTTCCATCAGATGCTTCAATCAAAGACCATTGTCCTTGTGGCAAGCATTTGGTCCATAACACTATATTCCAAATAGACATCACTATCCAACTCCTATTTCCCACCTCTCGAGAGCTGGTCCCCTTTCTCCCCTCTCCACATTAAAAAAACGTCCTCGTGTCTAATTTGCTCAGTAGAGACGCAAATAAATCCAGTCTCCCTGTATGTAATAGTTCCATGCTGTTTACTAAAATGGGTTTACATTTAACAGAAACAAGTGTGTTTTTGAATGCTGGAACATTTTGCTATAATTTACCAGATGCATAATAATTCTACATTAAAGAGCAACTCAAATATAGCTACTATTTCACCCACTAGGTGTTCTCACACAGGTCCTCATCGAAGATTGCGCACTGACAAAGACCGGTGGTGTTCCCTTGAGTCTGGGTGACAACAAATCTCCTCAGACTTCCAGTAATCCTCACATCTTTCGGCAACCTTCGCAAATAAATTTGCGCCATCACAACAGTCGCTTACCATTGATTTTCTCGCTGACAACGACCATTGGTCTTCACTGGAATTTGTGTGACAATAAGTCTCCCCAATGTCCCAGTCCCCTTTGCACTAATTTCGTGAATGTCTGGTAAGTGCTTTCACTCCTCGGTCTTTCCATGCTCCTTAATCTTCTGACTATTTGGCACTATATTTTTAGGGGCGTGAGAGGGAGGAGGAATATAGGTAGGGTAGAATGTAAGGAAAATGGGAAGAGGAGGTAGATGAAAAGAGGATGGAGAGGGAAAAGGGAAGGTGGTCATCAGTCTAAAACTGCGCAGGTTTAATTTTCTTGATTTTATTTTTTTTTTAATTTCTCTTGCATTTTCTATATGCCAATTTGGCGATTGTCATTATTTTGGATTAAGTTCCGCATTCGAGGATGTTATTTAAGATCTCAGTTGTTTTCGGCATCAATGCCCGTTGCATAGTCTGAGTCTTCCCCTTGGTTCCAATTTCTCCGATTCTTGTTACAATTCTTTGGAACTGTTCCTAATGCTCCTACAATTATTAGTGTTATGTTGATTTTATTCAAGTTCCATTATTATTATGATTTTGGAATCTATATAATATTTTGCTTCTTCCTTCCTTAATTAGTTTGTACGTTACGCTTCGGAAAAGCGAAAATACAAACTGCTATAAAAAGATTAAATTCGTAAAACTTAGCTTAAAAAAACACAGTCTTTTCTTCTTCTTTTTTCTTCTTCTTCTTATCATTCTTCTTCTTTTTCGTCTTCTTCTTCCTCTTCTTCTTCTTCTTCTTCTTTGTCTTCTGCTTCTATTTCTACTATAATTCCTATTATTTCTCTTCTTTATTTTCTGCTTTTTCTTCTTCGTTTCTGCTCCTTTTTCTTCTTCTTTTTCGTCTTCTTCTTCTTCTTGCTTTTCTTCTTCTTTCTACTTCTTTTCTACTTCTTCTTTTTTTCTCTTTCTCTTTTTTTTCTTCTCCTTTCCGACTTCTTCAATGAATTACGAAGTGACACAAAGTCAATGGACGGGATAGAAATGTATTGCGTAACGTGTCGACAAGTTAAGTCCCCAGCTTTACAATGACTGACAAAAGCTGATTAAGAATTATTTGAAAGAACAGAACGCAAACGGAGCGTTTTTAGTTTCGGTGGGGGTGTAGCATGGTTATGGTCGTGGAGGTGGTTGATGGTGGTGGCCCGAAGGTATTATCATCTGTCTGGTTGCTTGGATGCAACCAGAATAAATGGGTTCAGTCATACGAGCACGTGCGCATAGGGAGAAGGAAAGGTCTCTAGCTACATTATGGATCAATTAACTTATGTTTGCAACCGTACAGCTGTAAAGATGAGGAGAGACAAGAGACAAGGGACAACGAGAAAGATTACACCAATACACACACGCGCACACGCGCACGCACGCACCCCCCACACACATATACACGCACGCACACACATATATACTTTACAAATGATATATAATGTAATATAAATAAATTATTATTCCTACACTAGTGTTTCATGCTTTCGCGATACTCAGTGCAGGAAATGACGATTTTTACTGATCGGGAGATTACACCTCACCCACAATGCAAAGCCACTGTTGACTCAATTCGCTAATATCGACCGCCAGGAGAATTAACGAAAATTAAAAACTTTAAATACCAACTACAGGCGCAACATAAAGACAGTAAATAGTATATATATATATATATATATATATATATATATATATATATATATATATATATCGCATATGTTTACACACAAGACGCTTCACTAGTTCAAGACATTAAATATAAATTCAACTGAAGCCTATAAAAGCATCCAGATTTTTAAACTAAACCGTATTCAAAAACTGCCTGAAGAGGACTGTTTAGACTCAGTCGAAAGTACTTGCAAAAGCAAACAAAAGAAAAAAAAAACACATGGATGAAGACGATTATGGAACTTTCTTGCACAGATTCAACCGAAAAATAAATCGAAAAATTGAATATATATATATATATATATATATATATATATATATATATATATATATATACAACGAAACAGAACTGTATGTCGATGGCCACACACACACACACACACACACACACACACACACACACACATATATATATATATAATTATTTTTTATATATTTATAGACGCTAATGTTTCACCATTCCGAGAATCATCAGTTCTAAGAATCACGATTACCGCCGGTCTGGTAATTCGAACCTTGGCAGGAAGCCACCTCTGACTCCATATCTATATCTATCTATCTATCTATCTATCTATCTATATATATATATATATATATATATATATATATATATATATATACGTTTTATCTATCTTACATACCCATTAAGTATCGCTACACATTCATGAGTATGTTTCAGTCAGCAAGTTACAAGTACCTAGAGACGATGCTACTTATGCAATGAATGAAAATTGGAAAAAAGTTCACAGCGGATTTCAATTGGAAGGACACTCACATTATATTAAATATAGAATAAATTAACGGCATTAAAATAACAAAAAAAAAGAGAAAGAAAACAGAAAAACAAAAGGGAAAATAAAGAAAAGTAAAAAAACAAAAAAATAGAATAAGGAATATTATTAATAATATTAATAATAAAACAAAACAATAAAACTACACAATTATAATCAAATAAATAAATCGAACAAAACAAAACAAAAACAAGAACAAAATAAAAACAACGCAAACATAAACAAAGCTCATATATATGTGTTTTTATGTATATGAAAATATCTATATCTATCTATCTAGCTATCTATCTGTATATATTTTGGCAGCAAGTCATTATTAAACACGACAAAGTACTTTTTTTCCGATTTTGTTGGGTATCTTTTCAATTCGCCGAGTGCTCTGTTTTATTTCGACTGGCATGTATATTACGGCGCACAAAACAGCTACAATAGCTGGCTTCAATAATTAACAATAAATACACTAAATAAATAAAATATAAAATAAGAAAATCAAAATTAAAAAAAAAAACATTATTCGCGCCATACCCACCCTGTATCTACTTTATAACAAAAAAAGAAAAAGAAAAAAACTAACTATAAAGGCACCAAGATTCCCTAAGGAAAAACAAAACGATAGCATCAATAATCGCTGCTGACGACGATCGGATGTACCGAAAGAAAGCGCTTGAAAAGAATATGGCCGAACAGCAATTTTTGTGCGCCATAATATACAATATACCAGCCGAAAAAAAAAAGACTGCTCGGCGAATTGAAAAGATATCCAAAAAAGTGTGAAAAAAAGAACTCTGTCGTTTTCAATTAGCTGTGTTTGAGTATATATATATATATATATATATATATATATATATATGTATATAGATATAGATATATATATATATATATATATATATATAAACATATATATATATATATTTAAAGGAGATTAGATCAATAGTCTAAAGAGCAGAGTGTATTTTAGTGTATTAGTAAAATTACTAATTTAATTAAAATACAGGAAAAGAAAAAGTGCTCGTTGTAATTTAGATATATAATAAGTTCGGTAGGTAAATATCCCAGAGCTAATTTAATATTCAGTAATATGATTGATAATTCTAAATTCAAATTAGAATTGAATTAAAAATCCGTTTCATAAGAAGTAACAACAACAACATCAATTATTTGTACGATCGTTTTGGAAAACAATGTTTTTAGTGTGGTAGACATTAAGTCACGGACAAAGTATATATATAGTATTTTTAACAAAGTTTCCTCATCAGCAAAAGTATTGGGAAGGGTTTTTAATATATGTAAAAGACGCCATAAATAAACCTGGCATTACAAGTAAGGCAGATGTATCTTTTAATTATTCGCCTTTTGAAATCAATAATTAACGAGAAAGCATTCATATGGGTGTTAATTTTAGCTTTTCAACTTATGAACTTATTTTCATTAAATAACCTTAAAATTGTTGATATGCCGCAAAACAAAAACAACCCACCAATTTCTTTTCTTTTAATTATTGCTTGTGCTACCTACAAAAAGTAATGGTTTATGCTCATGCAATCGTCATTGTAAGAAATGATAATTACTGTATTAACAGCCTGCTATTTCACCTTTAGTCAACATCAATTTGCACAGAAAAAAGAGAATTTAAATCCTCCCTCGTGTCAAATCGACGGGCCTATACACTACACTTGGCCGTTCATGTTCAACATCACACTACGCATGCCTATACTGTTTAGGCGAAATTTGAATTAAAATCTGATTACACACGCACCTACACACACATCCACGCACACACATACGCACACACTCACAAACATACAGGCACTCACATAAAAATAATAAAAATAGTATTCCGACGAAATAGACAGATAAAAAAAGGAACAAACAACGTTAAGTGTTCATCAACGTTTGACCTTTATTGCATTTATTATGTGTTGAGTAGCTATACCGGTGGTTTTGATTTAGGCTTGAAATTCTATGCGATTTTGAATATTTGATCATGGTTTATGGTGAAGTATCCTAATGTCAGATTTAGACAGACATACCCTTGCACAGAAAGATTTTAGCACCTAAGGTAATGTATTTAAGTCTCTCCAAGTCCTCTCTCTCTCGCTCATTCTCTCTCTCTCTCTCTCTCTCTATATATATATATATATATATATATATATATATATATATATATGATGATTGCAACGTCTTGTCAGACGAGTGCCACTCCCTCAGACATTTAAAATTCATGAGCCAAATGTCTGATGGAGTATCTATACAAATATGACGTTACAGAGTCTTAGCTTTGTACGGCAGCTAAGTCTCTCTCTCGCTTCAAAATGTTGAGATCCAGCAACAAGCAAGAGCAAGATAGCCAGCAACAAATTAAACTGCAGACCAGCTTAATGCGGGTACTGGTCTTCCGCTTTATGTTTTTTTTTTAAATCAGAGATTTGCTTCTCCTAGAAAGGTTGCCTTCACCACGGCTTACGGGAGCCCTCTCTACCCCAATACACATATACACACACACACAAATATACACGGTGCTAGTTGGCCATTGACCCAGAAAAAGAGTGCATTCGCCCTTTGGAAGGTCTTGTTTTTAATCCTTCAGGGAGACTAGCCGCCCTCCTCACCAAACAAGTCTGGTGGGGGAACCAGTTTAGTCGCCGGTGACCCGACCATGAGGCAGGTAGTACTGGGTTACATGGTACCAGTAGCATATGACATGACCTGACATATATATATATATATATATATATATATATATATATATATATATATATATATTATACATATACATATATATATATATATATACATATATATACATATATATATATATATATATATACATTAAGTTATGAAAATAGATATGGCAGTTAAGCTACATAGAATATTCCACGTTTGATTTTGAATGAAAGAGAATAAAACGCGGAATATTCTGTGTAGCTAAATTGCCATACATATTTTCGTAACTTACTACCAAGTTCTACCTATGTATTGAAGTAAATACTGGAAAATTTACGCATAAAATTATATCTTTGTATATTAATTTATGTGATTAAATGAAGTAATCATACATATATATATATATATATATATATATATAGATATATATATATATAAAGGGTGGGTGATTAATAATCGTGAAATAATCGAGTTTTCATAGGATGAAATATAACAAAATCATATTTATATATACGATCGTTTCGGAAACGATATCCTTTACTCATTGGATATTTACAAATTAACCCTCTAGAAGTAAGTAAAATATTTCTCTGTATCGTCTCCTCATTTGCATAAATGGGGAAAGGAAGAGAAGACACCAAAATTTAACCAGCTTATTGATGTAATTATAGTTTGTGAAATTTTATAAGATAGTTGTTTCCATACTCTTTTTCTTTAAACTGCAAAGAGTTCTCTCGATGCGCAAACCTTTGATAAGGATATGAAAAAAAAAAAACAAATAAACAAAAAATTCGATCGGTGGCATTTGTAACCATTTAAAAAAATGGTTTTAAAAATGCTTACAAAATTGTTTTAAAAATGCTTACAAATTCCAACGATCTCTTCAAATTAAAAAAAAATATCATAATCTAAACTAACTCTTTACTTTCTACGTGTAATCTAAAACTCACTTCCTTTTCTGACGTCATATATCCTCAAAACACACTAGTTTTTTTTTCAAAATGTATTTACTTCATCCATTTCCTTTGTCCTAAATTCCTAACACTGTCCAATACATTCTTAATGAAAACATAACTACCAGAAGGACATTTCATCCATTAAGTTACATTCCTGAAAACTACTTTATGTAAATATTTCAACTGTATATATTTATTTCGCTTTGATAACATTTTTTTTTAAAATTCTACTTTTGCAATCATAATAATCGACCATTATAATACTCATCGAAATAATCGACAATTTTACTTTCGGGCGTTTTCCAGTGGACTAAAAACATTGCAATTAGACTCACGAATCTATGACATAGCCGAAATTCTTGCATCCACTAATTTACCCCCACTACCATAAACACATATCTATATTTTCAAAATTTAAGAAACGCATTTGTCAGTTGTCCACGTGATTGGATTTATCCTAATTTCATTTTGGAGTGTACACAAATTAGTTATTTCTGCAAGACATCTGCTTCGCATATAGAGATAGTCACCTGCCCGAAATCATTGACTTCCATACGCGAAGAAAGGCTTTATAGTTGGACAGTCGACGGACGGACGGTCAGTCGAAAATGATTTACGGTCAAATTTATCGCAGAGCTGCTCGATAAACGCTTCCATTTTGTAGCCTGGTGCGCAAATTAAAGGCTGCCTTACCCGCTAGTCCATCTTTCAATCGTATTAGTCTCCATCTTGCCCCATATCCCCGGCGCCCATTATGTCCGCCGTCAGCATGTCTTCTGACTGATCATAAACCATTAAAGGTATAATTTAAAGACTATCGGTTTCCCCTTCCACGGCGAATCTATGACAGGATCGATTCGGGTATTTAGTTCCATACAAGTTCTTGTCGCCGTCGTTTCGTCATTGTAGCTGCCTAAAATGCTGTCTCTTTCTTTTTCTCTTCACGGAAGTGACACACGGTGTTAGATAGAAAGCCGTGCCCTCTTTTCTATTTAGAAAGTATTCATATGGACTGTCACATCATCTAGTGCTTTGCATGTTAAATTAACGTTTGAATTGGAACTGCAAATTATCATTATTTAACGATGTTTAATTCAAATTTTCTTGCGCAAAACTAGCGTGAGTACCCGCACCAAAACGGGTTCCAAAGGGGGGGGTACATTTGAATCTATAATTTTTCTAATCTACAATACTCGTAATAATCTTATCTTTCCCCTATTTCACCTTTGACATGTAACCCTCGTGCCCCATATTCGACTACTGTCGTCTAATTACCAATTGCCACTATCCAGGTCACCTACTCCCCCAAGGAATTGGTCCCCATAATCACATTAAAAATCGGCCTTGTGCCTAATTTGCTCGGTGGGGAGGCAAATAAACACCCTTTTCTTGGCCTTTTTTGCCAAGGTCAAAGTGTGGTATATGTTCCGGCATATACTACAAGCAAAGACTATATGTGGGGGCAACCCTACATATAAGACCTTGGTCAATGTAGGGACAAGCTTCCATACCAATTGTCACTATCCAGCTCACCTACTAGTGGGAGCTGGTCCCCATTTTCTCTCAACTCCTCACATTAAAAATCGGCCTTGTGCCTAGTTTGCTCGGTGGGAGAGCAAATAAATACCAAGCCACATATAAGACCTTGGTCAATGTAGGGGCAACCCTTCATACCGATTGTCACTATCTAGCTCCCCGGGGAGCTGGTCCCCATTTCCCCTTCACTCTTAACAATAAAAAACAGCCTTGTGCCGAATTTGCTCGGTGGGGGAGCAAATAAATACCAACCCTACATATTGAACCTTGGTCAATGTAGGGGCAACCCTTCATACCAATTGTCACTATCCAGCTCCCCTACTCCCCGAGGAGCTGGTCCCCATTCCCCTTCACTCTTAACAATAAAAAACAGCCTTGTGCCGAATTTGCTCGGTGGGGGAGCAAATAAATACCAACCCCACATATTAGACCTTGGTCAAAGTAGGTGCAACCCTTCATACCAATTGTCACTATCCAGCTCTCCTACTCCCCGGGGAGTTGGTCCCAATTCCCCCTTCACTTTTCACATTAAAAATCGGCCTTGTGCCTAGTTTTCTCGGTGGGGGAGCGAATAAATACCCTTTTCTTTGCCTTTTGGCCAAGATCAAATTGCAGTATCTGTTCCGGCAGATACTGCAAGCAAAGACAATATGTAGGGTTGCCCCCACATATAAGACTTGGTCAATGTAGCGTCAACCCTTCATATGAATTTTCAATATCGAGCTTTCCTACTCCCTGGGAATTTGGTCCCTATTTTGTCTTCACTCTTAACATTAAAAATTGGCCATGTGCCTAATTTGCTCGGTGTGGGAGCAGATCCCCTACTCCCCGAGGAGCTGGTCCTCAGTCCCCTTCACTCTTAACATTAAAAATCGGCCTTGTGCCTAATTTGTTCGGTGGGGGAGCAAATAAATACCAGCCCTACATATAAGACATTGGTCAATGTAGGGCAACCCTTCATACCAATTGTCACTATCCAGCTCCCCGACACTTTGGGGACCTTGTGCCAACTTCTCTTTCACTCCTTTCATTAAAAATCCGCCTTGTGCCTAATTTGCTCGGTGGGGAACAAATTAATACCCAACCTTTATACCAATTGTCACTCTCCAGCCCCTCTACTCACCGGGCATTTGGTCCCCATTTCCCCTTCACTCCTCACATTAAAACCCCGCTTTGTGCCTAATTTGCTGAATGGGGGGAGCAAATAAATATCCTTTTCTTTTCCTGTTGGCCAAGATCAAAGTGTAGTATTTGTTCCGGCATATACTACAAGTAAAGACCATATTTGGGGGCAACTCCACATATAAGACCTTGGGCAATGTAGGGGCAACCCTTCATACCAATTGTAACTATCCAGCTCCCCTACTCCCCGGGGAGTTGATCCCCATTTCCACTTCACTCCTCACGTTAAAAATCGGCCTTGTGCCGAATTTGTTCGGTGGGGGAAAAATAAATACCCTTTTCTTTGCCTATTGGACAAGATCAAAGTGTAGTATCTGTTCTTACTACATGCTGTACTTATGTTTGTAACTTTGTGATATAAAATGCGGGATCACTTTTCTGTATTAATATAATGTAAAATGATCACCCAATTTACAAACAGTCAGTCTCAAAGCCATTCAAGTCATTCTCCAGATCATTCAAGTTGTTTTTGAAGGATTGCAGTTATTTTTAAGCATTCAAGTCATTCTTAAGGTCATTCAATTCATCATTATGTTCTATAAAGTCATTCTATTTCATTTACTTTTTATTTTTTAAGTCATTTCAGCCCAGTTTTCGGTCATTTTAGTTTATCTTTAAGAATTTCACGTCAATCTTACATTCACGCAGTCATTCATTTCACGAGAGCATGCGACTAATGGCTATCGGCCTTTTTTTTTTAAGATTATCGCTGTCTTAATAAATGGCTGCATTTGGATAATAAGTTTAGTAATGATATAAATTCTGAGCTTTCAATTACTATTATTACGAAATGTTTTAAAACTTATCTTATGCAATATGAGTACCTCTACAAGGCCACCATTCGCCCATGTATGGAGTACTGCTGTCACATTTGGGCTGGTGCATCTGCTACTAGTCTCTCATTCCTGGACAGGGTTCAAAAGAGAGTCGACAACCTGATAGATCCTGAATTGTCATCTAAACCTCAGCTCCTGTCCCACCAACAAAATGTTGCATCCTTCTGCCTGGTTTACAAATATTTTAATGGTGGATGTTCTGACGAACTACAAGCACTTGTACCCCCTCGACGAAAATACCCGCGACAAACCCGACAAGCAGCAAAGTCCCATCCCTACACAGTTGAGATCCCTAGATGTAAGAAAGCCTTTTACTCTAATAGCTTCTTCCCTAAAATGGCAGGACTTTGGAATTCTCTTCCGGTTTTCTTCGTCCCCAACTGTACTGACATGCAGAAGTTCAAGTGTAATATGAACAGATATCTTGCTGCTAAACTCCCTACATAGTACTCCTGGAACTTAGGTCCTTGATAGTAGCCCCCTACATCAAAGTCGCAACGTGCCTTGTTTAGGGTGAAAATGTAATAATAATAAAAAAAGACTATATAAAACAAATTTATAAATAAACTAATATATAAACAAACATAAAACTAACACATAAATGGTAATAAATATTAGTGGTGGTAAAGTGAGAGAAAAGAAATTATGAACCACCTTCTCTCTTTCTTTCTTCTTCCCTTTCTTCCTTTTTTCCTCCCCTTCCATCTCCCTCTCCTTCCTCTTCTCCGATCATCCTTTGCCCTTTCCCTCTCTTCCTGTCTTTATTAATCCCTTCCATTTTTACTCCCTTTTCTTTCTTTCCTACTCCCTTTCTCTTCCCTCCGCCGATCTCTAAGAGTTTAAATAAAATGGTCAATAGACTCTGGTAAATCTTAAACTTTTCGCAGAAAGACATAAAATTCCTAAGAGAAAAAAATATAATAAAAAATACACATATAGATTTTAAACTGGCAGCGAGCAGCAGACAAATGAAGCAAACACTTGTTGAAGATAACATCTATATACGCTTTGGCCCCCAAACCGAACTCCTCAAACCCTTACCCTACCTACTCCATTCGCTGACCCCCCAACATAAAAAAATGAAAAAAAGAATAAATACAAAAAGATAAAAATAAATAAATAAACAACCTTCAACTGAGCCTTTTTTATTTTTAGTTTACAAAAAAAACTTCTTTTGATCAAAGTTGATTTTCGTTTTTCATTAAGAACTCCGCATTGTTGCCTGATGAGGTCTCTAACTACTAAATGCTAATAGACCGAAACATGCTCATGACTGTGTAGCAGCAAATTCCTTTTTATGTAAAGACAAATTGAAAGTGTATCTAGCTCTACTTCTGTATTGAGCACTCTTGTATAAACCTCGTTATATTTCACTGGTTACATTACCTTGGATAAATAGCAACCTCAAATTATATATATATATATATATATATATATATATATATATATATGAAGGCTTCCTTCAGTCTTGACAGACTATGGATACCCACTGTAAGGGTGACTGCGCGTGAAATTTGTGTGGCAAGAGTTGCGCAATCTCCAACTACGCCTCTCCTAAGTCAACATTGTTGCATACCAGTGGCAAGTTGAGGTACAAGACGACTGGAAACAATGCCGAGATAAGCGGAGAGCACATACAGCGCCTAAAATTCCCAAATGGTCACCCATCTGGTATTAGCCAGGCTCAACGTTGCTTAACTTCGGTGATCTAGCGAGAACCGGTGTGTCAACGTGATTATAGTGTGTCCAGAAAGTTCGTGCACACTTAAAAAAAAATTATAAATTTATTTCTATTTGCAATAGAAATAATCTATAAAATGGATTTGAAAGAAGTAAATCTATATTTTTTAAGCTTTTATTGAAATTTTATTTAACTTTCCACATGCCCTCCATCATTAGCAATACAAAGGGTAATACGATTTTGCAGTTCACGAAAAACATTTGCCAAATGATTTATAGTAATGCCTGAAATCACATTAGTTATTCTAGCTTTCAAATCTTCCAATCAACTAGGTTTGGTTGCATACACAATTGTTTTCACATGCCCCCATAAAAAAATCTAATGGAGTCAAATCTGGCGAACATGGAGGCCAATGAAATGGTCAACCCCTTCCGATCCATCTGTTAGGAAATTCCTGATTTAGAAACTGTCTAACACGCCGAGCAAAGTGACAAGGAGCTCCATCTTGTTGAAACACTGTATCATCTTTCAAGTTTAATTGTTCAAGTTGCGGAATAAAGTAATTTTGCAACATATCTAAGTAGCTGTCACTGTTAATAACACGATCTTCAAAAAAAAAAATATGGCCCTATGATTCGATTTATTCCCAAAGCACACCACCCATTAACTTTAAGAGAGTCCCTTTCATGTTCAACAATTTGGATTTTCAGTTCCCCAAATTCGGCAATTACTCACAAATGCATCATCATTGCAAAGTTTTTCATTGAACTGGTGACAGAAAGTTAGCCGTGCATAATAATCCTCTTCTAACAACTGCTGATGTAATTGAATTTTGTAAGCTTTCATATGAAGTTTTGCCCGCAGCCCGAGCTCCAATGATGCCCGTCTTACAGACTTTATTGGACTTGCAGTAAAGGATTCTTCTATGGAAGCAACCCTTTCGTCACTGACACATGACCTTTCAGACCGTGGTTTATCATGGACAGAGCCTGTTTCTTTAAATTTTTTCATCCATTTAATAATGGTGTTCCTATGAGGCGCTTTTTTAGTGTATTCAATTCTAAACTTTCTTTGTACAGCAATTCAGCCAACCAAAGGACACAGTTTACTTTTTCCTCAATTGAAGCCATGGGATGAAATTGATTCTGAAAAACAAAAGAAAATATTTTTTACTTATTTTTTACTTATCTAAAAATTGTTTCGAATTTTTTGGTGAAAAATTATTCAATAAGTATACTTAAAACTAGATACATGAAACTTTATAATATTTTTTACAGATTATTTCTATCGAAAATATAAAGTTATAAATGGTTTAAAGTGCACACACACTTTATGGACACCCTATATATATATATATATATATATATATATATATATATATATATATATTAAAGTTTGTTTGTGAAATGTCGTTACTTTCAATGTATACCGTTTTTGTTTAACGGGTCTAGATTATTATTTTAAAACCATTCACCGTTAATTTTGATTGATCAATGTGTTTATTTAATAGGGACAGAGCATATATAGTGTAAAATTTTGTTGAAAATTCCAAGACTCACGTTTTCTTTTTTATAACCTTCGTTTATTTCCTGGGTTTTTCCATTACAGCTGTTTCATTAATGAGTTGGCAATTATATATATATATATATATATATATATATATATATATATATATATATATATATATATATATATATATATATATATAAAGAATGTGGACTCTCCCGTCTATTTCGATGTACGAGGTTCCGCCACAACAACTAAGTTGCTCGGAAATCCACACAGATAATTTGTTTATAGCGGTGAAGGCTTTGTGTAGAACCAACCACACTTTGCCGGTGCAGGTGACTGTCAAAGGACAGAGTACACAGTAGACCGCAGGTTTTTACATCAGAGTTTCCTTCTCTTTGATGCATGTCTTAGCGAAGACAGTGAATTAATGCGCCTCTAGATACCACCCTGGAAATTTGTACGACTCAGCGCGGTACATACACTGTCTAGGTTCAATGTTGCTTAACTAGTAAAAAAAAAGAAGGAAACTGAGGCATGTGCATTTGAGTATTATGCTTTTTTCTTGTAAGTAAAAAAAAATACTCGAGTTGAGATCGAAACCAAAACTTTAAGACATTGAGTCAATTACGATAACTATTTAGGCCAGCTTGTCACAAGCTTAAACAGTGTTTACAAACATACTTATTTTTAACGTAATCTGTCATGTGCACGATTCGCGCATGCGCAGTCGTTAAACAGTTGACAAAAAATTAAAAAATCCGATGACCTCCGAAATTGTTTAATTTCGGCCCGTTAGTAGCACTTTTTTCCGGAATGAAAACCGATTAAAATGTTTTCCACATATCTGAATATCCTCTATACCAATGTTCAAGTTTGTAGATAAAAAAATTCGTTAAACATATTGTTTGAGAGTTGATTTCTCGCAAACATTCTCACTTTTATCGATATTCTAGCAGGGTACCCGGCTTTGCCCTGTCATAAAATGTGCCTAAATATATTTCAATTAATACAGAAACTGAGGCATGTGCACTTCTTGTAAGTAGTGTTGCGGACCAGGATATAATAATACCCTAACTCGCCACAAGAAAATAATGAAACGAATGGAATTGAAGGAAACAAAAACTCAATTGATGGATAAAATAAACGTCGTTTATTTACTGTTGAAAGAATGAATGTTTTAGATATAACATAAGTTCATGTCCGCGCTGGTGTGACCATCGTTTGTTGCGGGATTGGTATTATAGAAGGAAAAAGGAAATGTGTTTTCATCTCATGTTCGGGTCACTATCGTTTGTTCGCGCGTGGGAAAAGAAGTGAGTGATGTAATGGAAATGAGAATGATAGTCCAGCGTGTAGACAAAGATAAAGGATAGAGGGTTGACATCAGTTAAACTGTGCGCCATGTTAGCCGTCAGGTACGTGGTGGTGTTCTCTGGCACAAGTAGTAGATAGAGAGAGACATAGTAGTAAATGGTGTGAGGTACGCGTGTGCGCGCGCCTGCCGAAAAGGAAGCTGGTCTGAAAAAGGGTTGGAAACAGCTTGTCTCTTCCTTTTATAGGTGTTTCCGGTGTGTCTTTTGCGCATGTGTGGATTTCCATGTAAAGGGGAAGTGGCGTTGTCCATGCGTGCTTACGTGTGCGCGTGTGTGAGTACATGTGTGTACGTTAGCGTGTGTGTATGTGTATACACGTGAATGTGAGTGTATGTACGCGAACGTGAATATATGTACGTGTGTGGACGTGGCGTGGGCGCGTATGTTTGTGTGCGCGTATTTTTGTGTGAGACTAGAAAAGGATCGCGCGGTAGAAATAAAAATACTCGAACTGAAATCGAAACAAAAACCCAAAGAAAGAGAGTCAAGTACGATAACCATTACACCAGTTTGACACGCCGCTAGCGAGGGGTTTTCAGCAAATCTTATTCTAAACATAAAAAGGCTGTACGTTTCCTGACCACGCAATTGTAGTCGTAAAACTGTTGATAAACAAAAAAAAAATTGACGACCCCTCCCACGTTTCAAGTTGCAAATTTTGACCTCTTAGCAGTCTTTTTATCCGGATGAAAACCAATTAAAAAGTTTTTCACGTGTCCAAATATGCTATGTACCAAATTTCAAGTCTTTAGATCAAGTATTCGTCGAGTATATAGGTTGAGAAGTGTCCTAACACACACATTTTCGCTTTGTAGATAGACTAGACTAGATAGATATATATTGAGCTTCATCATCGAGATAGAGAGAGATGGATAGAGAAAGGATGGGTATGTTTACTAGTGTTTTTATTTTTTTTTTAAATAACAAATCAAAATGTCTGCATTTATATTTAATTTCGATAAAACCTTTTTTCAATTAAACTTCAGTTCAATCAAAAAAAAAAACGGTTGGGCGTTTGATCATTGTAATTGATGTGGGACTTACAAAACGATTTTATTTTGGATTTTGATTTTCTCTTTTTTCTCTTTTGTTTCGTTTTGCGTTTTGCAATCGTAATTTGAAGCCCAGCGGCGTGAACACAGTAGCGGCCTTTTTCCAATTTTAACAACGTGAACCGAGCGACCGAGGATATTGAGCGCTTGATTTTTCGAGTATTTGTGCGAGAATTTTAATTTTACTTCGCTCTGAAAAAAAAAAAAAAATGATTGCTTATCAAGGACGCGAGGGACGGCCGTTTGATCATAGCAAACGCCCGAATGGAAACGGTTGAAATAACGGGGAAGGGGGGGGGGTGAAAAATTTAAATGTAAATATAATAAAAGGGGAATGATTATTTTTAGGCGTTTTAATATGAAGTCATAGAAATTGGGGAAAATTCGATGAGCCGTAAAAATAGAATAAAAAAGAGATTAAGGTCGTAAGTAAAGCAAAGAAGTATTAACAAATAAAAACAATATGGACGTTACGTTTTAGCGGAGTCCCGCACCAAGCATTAAACGCAGGTTTGGTAACTCGACGACCATTGTTGAATATGGCGCACAAGTGTACAGTACCCATTTGAGTTTCTAAATTTTTAAGATGAGGGTTTGGTTATGCTTTATTTTTCTATTAGCATTTCAGCTCGGTGTTGCCCGGGTGTTTGGAGGTGTATGTTGAGCAAAAAAAAAAAAAAAATTAAGTTTGACCCCTATTATGACCCCTTAACATTTATTCTTTTGGGCTCAAATCAAGTTATTAAGTAAAATCCATGTCCAAGGAACCTATATCTAAAATTTCAAGTGTTTAGACCAAAAATTGTCGGGGGAGTCTGGTAAAGTTCTCGAAGGTCAAACCTTTGAACTTTGGCGCCTTAACAGCCAAATTTCTGGCCGAAAACCAATCACCACGATTTTCCCAAATCTCAGTACCCTGTATATCAAATTTCGAGTCTGTAGACTTAAAATTAACAGAGTTACAGCGTGGGAAAATGTAAACACACACACAGCCACACACACACACACACACACGAACACGTTCACTTTTATATATATATATATATATATATATATATATATATATATATATATATATATATATATATATACACTTGTGCCCGATATTATTTATACCCCCCCCTTGAAAATTGAGTTTATTAGGTGTAACTTTGTAAGAATTTATTGTTTACGTCCATATTGATACATATTCTTAATAAACCTCTTCTGATCATTTTCGTCATTTTAAAATCTCGGGATACTTGTAATAAAAGAAATATACAGCTATTTATAAAATCTGCAATGTTCAAAAATAATCATACCCCTTATTTTTTCAGTATTAATCGAGTTTCTGACTGTTTGTTTCCTGTTTGATTCTTATTTTGAATGCTTTTATACAACCTTTGATTAATTTCATTTCGTTTTTTGCATTTTTCAGAAATTAAAATGATATCAACTGAAAACCAATAAAAGAATAAAAATTATTAGAATGGGGAAGAAAAAAGAGCTTAGTAATGATCTTAGTACTAAAATTGTGAATTCACATAAGGATGGTTTAGGTTACAAGTCAATTTCCAAGAAATTTGAGGTCCCTACAGCAACAGTACAGAGCATCATCAAAAGATTCCAGAGCCACCACACAACAAACAACTTGATTGGTAGAGGAAGGAAAAGGAAACTGTCTGCTAGAGCCACCAGGAATATTGTAAGAAGTGTTATTGCAAATCCAACCACCACTACTAAGGACATTTTAGAAAATCTGGAGTCTTCTGGCATAAAAATATCAAGGCAAACATTGCAAAGGACTCTGCATGAAAATGGTCTGAAAGGAAGAAGACCAAGAAGGACTCCATTGCACACCGGAAAACACCTTGCAGCATGTCTAAAGTTTGCTAGGACCCATGTGAATTCTCCAGAGTCCGTTTTCTCAAGTATTTTGTGGACTGACGAAACAAAAATTGAATTGTTTGGCCATATGGATGCTTCTTACGTTTGGAGGAAGAAAGGAGAAGCTTACAACCCAAAGAACACCATACCCACGGTGAAACATGGTGGTGGTAGCCTAATGTTTTGGGGCTCCTTTTCGGCTAGTGGCCCAGGTAGTTTGGTCAAGATAGATGGAACCATTAATAAGGAGCAATATTTGGAGATACTCCAGAAAAAAGATTAAACAGGATGCGGAGAAGCTCCATTTAGGACCAAACTGGGTCCTTCAACAGGATAATGATCCAAAACATACTGCCAAAATAGTCAAGAAATAGTTTGAGGATAATCAAATTAATGTTTTGGAATGGCCTAGCCAGAGTCCCGACCTGAACCGTATCGAAAACCTCTGGCACATATTGAAAACTGAGGTTAAAAAGCGGAAACCTAGAAATTTGAGGGATTTGGAGAACTACTTCATTGAAGAATGGTCAAAAATCAGTGTTGATGCTTGTAAAAACCTTGTTGATAAATATCCAAAACGGTTACAGGCAGTTATTAAGAATAAATGGCATGCTATTGATTATTAGTAAGAGAGGTATGAATAATTTTGAACTAGTGCCATTATTGTTTTTTCTTTGTATAATGTTTCAAACTTGCATGATTTATTTATTTGTTGAGTTTTAATTAAATGCTTATGTTTGATTTATTGTTTGAAATCCCTTTAACATTGTCTACCTTCTGGTTTGAGCAATATTCTTATAGAAATCTCAAAGATCCGAGGGGTATGAATAATATCGGGCACAAGTGTATATATATATATATATATATATATATATATATATATATATATATATATATATATTAGTCCTCGCACGAAAGAGCAAGACACAAAATGTTTTAAATAATAATAATAATAATAATAATAATAATAATAATAAAAATAATAATAGAATAACAATAACAAAGACTTTCGCTGGCGATGATTACTATTGACCGTAACCAATTATACAGTCCTTTTGAAATTTTCATCTCTATTTTTCTCGTTATGTACTGAATATTTGTTAATGAAACCTACATGAAATATGTTCCTTATTAAATTTTAAAGATTTTCTATTCTGAAAGAAGCTTTAAAAGTTTAATCTAAAAAAGTTATTTCAAAGATTTTGTTAAAAAAATTAAGATTTTCTCATTATTCAGACCTGTATTACAAAGAGGGAGTTGTAAAAAATGAGTTGTGGTGTGAGGAGAAATACAAACTGAAACAGAGAGAATATTCAGACCTGTAATAATACAAATAGGGGTTGTAAAAATGAGTTGCAGTGTGAGGAGAAATAAAAACTGAAACAGCGAGAATATTCAGAACTGTAATAATACAAAGAGTGGGATTGCAAAAATGAGTTGAAGTGTGAGGAGAAATACAAACTGAAATAGAGAGAAAGAGAGTTTAAAAATATAATCTTAAAAAGATAAGATACAAGTTAGAAAAGCCTTTCATCCAAGGCATGAAAAATGTTAAACAAACTGTTTAGGCTTTAAAAATAAAGGTACAAGATTCATTTTGAAATTTATTTATCTTTGAAGTGCATTTTTATAAATTTTACAAAGTAAGGTATAAAAGTTTAATTTAAATTGAATAAAAAATTACCTTGGATTTATCTTATGTAATGCACATTTTGTTGTAATTTAAAATCATTATTTTCACCTTGCAATTAATGATATAGATATAAAATTTTCAACGATTTTTTTTAAAAGTGCAACAGAATGTACATTACATAAAATACACCCAGGGTAATTTTTTTTATTCAATTTAAATTAAATTTTTATACCTTACTTTGTAAAATTTATAAAAATGCACTTCAAAGATAAATAAATTTCAAATTGAATCTTGTACCTTTATTTTTAAAGCCTATAGTAAAAACATTTTGTTTAATAATTTTCATGCTTTTCTAACTTGTAATATAGATTTTACTTTCTTTTATTTTAATTGATTCATTATGACAATCTCTTAAACATTTTGTTGTTGTTGTTGTTGTTGTTGCTGTTTCATCCAATGCCAGTAGGCGTAGGTGAAATGTGAACAAATTCCACAAATTTCACCAATTTTTCTAATGATTGAAAATACTTGATGCTTCACCAGAGCTATCGAGGGTATTTTTTTTTATCGTGACGCCATCACTAGATGGGTTGCCTATCACGGATTTAGAGCAGCTCATCTACCCTCCAGAAGGATAGACCGCGTCAGTTACCCAACCTGATATTTTTTTACCTCGCGGTACATACAGCGCCTCGCCTTCCCAAATCGCCACCCATCTTGTAATGGCCAGGTTCAACGTTGCTTAACTTCAGTGATCTGACGAGAACCGGTGTGTCAATATGATTGTGCGTAAACATTTAAAAGTAAATGGATTTCTATATGTGCATGCTAAGTAAACAAATAATTTTTTTTTATATTTTTTTCTTTTTATTTGAAATTGTATCAAAGTTCTGCGAGTAACATCTGCAATCAAATATATGTGAAATTTGTTTTTTCTGGTTCCACTTAAAGACAGAGAATATTAAAAAAGAGCAGAGTAACGAAATAGAATATAAGTGTACTTTTCTAACTTGGCCTTAAAGATAAAAATACATAAGGAATGCAGTATTAGGAGAGAGAGAGAGAGAGAGAGAGAGAGAGAGAGAGAGAGAGATAACGAAGTTGATTAATCTTCTTTTGTCTCGAAATCTTATGACCTGGATATATCCCTTTCCCAGTCAGAGCATAGCGATGAGATAAATAAACATGTTTAGTCAGGCATTGTAAAAGAAATTAAAACCAATCTCTTGTCCCCCACTCGCCAATCTTTCACGAAAAACACCCGTCTAGCCGAATCCACTGTTAAAATTTTCCCCCACTCTTTATGTGTGCCTAAATCAAAACGTGGATTCCATGAACAAAGCTTCTTTCTTAGAACTGCACGCCTGTGGAACTCTTTTCCGTCTGCCTGCTTCCCACCTGACTACAACTTGGATGTGTTCAAATCCAACGTTAACAAATTCCTAATGAACCGCCCTCTTAAGTAAACACTTCGTCAAATTTCAACGCTAACGTAATGTACTTGCAATAACCCTTATCCCTGAGTGGCTTCCGGGCCTGGATAAGTGGTGACCACTATGTAAAAAAAAACAAAAAAAAACAATTAAAAATGCTATTGAACTATTGGGTGATGTTTCTTCAAATTTAATAGAGAGCTTTATATGCCTTATCGACCCAAATATTTATCTCCACAACATCATCCTGGATAAATAGAAAATAGACAAACAAAATTAAAAACATCTGAAGAGCATCTCCTTCAAATGGAACATGTGAAGCATGCATTGTCTCTCGAAAGTGCACAGTAAACGAAGCATAATAAAAGTGACTAAGTTCAGCATTTGCCCCCTCCCCCCATTTAGCCCCAAAAGTCCCCAGGTGACGTCTAATCCTGGAGAAAATGCACAAACAGTACAGTTTTAGGCATTAGCATATGTAAATTTGAGTTCTGCGCCATGCAAAAAAAAAAAAAAAAAGAATGTCCTAACTTGCCCCCTCTCCCATTTTTTCCCCAAAAGTCCCCAAGGTTTTAATATAATTAAATGTAAGTTCTAGCGCCATGCAAAACGGCCAAAACTGACAAATAAACATACACCGAAAATTTTGGACAAATATTGTAAAATAGTCCCAAAAATGGAGGGTTTTTATTAGCCCTAAAAGAGCCTCTGGGGTTGGGGCACACCCAAGAGTTATCGCGAAGTATAGACAAACAAAATTATATAGAAATCAGTTAGTTACAACTTTTCAGAAAGTTTTATAAAAATCCAAGGCATCATCTTTTTTTTTTAATAAACACAAAATTGTCAAGCTTAGCCATTTTTAACCCGAAAGGCATCCCTAGAAGGGAGAAACCGGAGTTTTCCTGAAAAATCCGTTCTGTTACTTTTTTTTACTCATATCATGTTTAATGTTTGTGTAAAATTTCAAAAAAATTCCAAGGCGTAGTTATTGAGAAAAGTGCGAACAGACGAAGGGACGAACGGACAAGGGTGAATTTTACAGGTCCACACTCCTTTTATCGGGGGACCAAAAAAATAGAAACCTGGTTTGTATTGGTTTGTATTTTAATCAGCATAATTAAAACAATTTGTTTTACCAGAAAGTGTTGGAAGCGAATGAGGAGATAACGCTAAGGAATCCTAAGGGATTAAAACGTTACTTGACATTGACAAAAGAAATAAGACGATGAAAAGGGAGAATGTTTCACTTATAAACTCATCTCTAATACTAATACAACTGGTGTTGTTCGAGCAAAAAAACTTGCAAGTGTTTAGGAAAGAATATAAAAGCGTGGATACATTAAAGGCTGTGCTTTTAGACAAATACAAACACTGGCTGTGATTCTGGGCTTTTCACATCGTTAGAAAAAATATTAAAAAGGAAGTTGCACGCTATTGCTTGCTCTCTACACCAGAATAAGCTTCCTTTAAGAGCTTTATTTAAATTGATTGATGGCAATACACAAGCCCCAATATCATTTACTGGACCAATTGGAAAATTGTGTGGCAATACTTATAATCATGGTTTGAAATTAAAAGATGTAATAAATTTCATTACCAACAAATATACATTTTTAATATGAGTTAAAGAATCAAGCAACAGCCACAAGGAATCCAAACATTTGCATTAAAAAATGATCAATACAATGATTTTGTTGTTTTGCCAGAAAAAAATATTTTGTTTGTAATGATCAAATCACATGGACTAGATGTAAGGGGGAAAAATTATCGAAAGAATTTTATGGTTGGATGGTAGTTTTGTTTTATGGCATATCAACCCTTTTCAGGTTATTTAATGCCGAATCTGGTGATTTTGAAGAACGATTTTTTAATATAGTATATTTGTTTTTTTAAGTCGTATTCTATTTAACCCATACTTGGGACCCTAACAGGCGCTACCACTCCGGGTCAGAGTGGACCTGGAAGCAATGGCAATTAAAGGGTGGCTCCACACTCTCCAAGGCCTGCAAGCTGGGGCCCTTGCCATCGGATATAGTTTAAGGTCATATCCAGGACCGAAAGAAATTTAAACATTAGGTAAATATTTATTTTTATCAAAATAATCAACGTTTCTGAATTTTTTGAGATGAAGATTGGTTATTCGTATTATTTAGATTCATCGGATTACTGTTCTCATCTTGAGCGTGATTTTCACAAAGTTTCGGTAACCTCTAACCTTAAGGCGTATCTTGTCAAACTCGGTAATGTTTCCGTCGAACTCGGGAATTTGGACGAAATTTCGAGCGGAACCCTTTATTTATCTTACGGGGGTAGCATGCTCTTGGTTTCAGTCATGACTGAATGGAGATCTTAAATAATTCGCAATTGTATTTTTCGGTCGCCCACACTGAGGATTGAACCTTCAACCTTCAGGAGAATATCACTTTTTACAATCGATTTTTTTTTAATCATTGCGTCACGGGTCCTAGCTAGCCGAGTGAATGCTCCATCCCTTTCCAAATAGAAAGCTTCCAAGATCCCCCACCCCCTCCTATCTGCAATTTTTCTTTTCACCCCTCACTCTAAATTTCACCCCACCTTGGAGAGAAAGAAATCAATCAGTAACACCCTCCCCCTCACCCAAGAATTTTTCTTTTCTCCATTTCGTCCCATCTCTAGAGGGTACCCCCACTTAGAAACTGCACCGCGGGAGCTCAGGCTCCTTTACAAACCAGAGGAGAACGGGTGGTCTATCGATTAGACGGGGTTGGGAGGGTCCTACTAACCACTGTGATTTATTTTCTTTCCCCGCCCTCGACACAAATGAACTATTGTACCATTATTGTCATCTTTTTTTTGTTTGTTGTTTTTACACGTATATAAAAGATTTTTAAACAATTGGGCATTAAGTATGACGTCCCCCCCCTAGTACGAAAGCGTAAATGCGGTATTATGGTGAAAAAAGATACTTTTGTTTAGTTCTGGAGTGACAAGGATGACAACCAACCCCCCATCCCCCCTTTTGAGTTGACCTTGTGCGTAAGTTTTTTTTTCTCAGTTTGAACTCACATTGTAATTTTAGCCTGATTAAAAGATTTAATATCTCAAAGTGTAGTATCTGTTCTGATATTGTATTTCATTTTTTGTGTCTCGGTTATTGGAGGTTAAACTCTTCATGACTGATACATTTTTTATTTTTGTTACTAACTAAAGTGGCCCGTTTTGGGGGGCTGGTTACGCCCCAGATTAAAAATCGACCTTGTGTCTAACTCTTCCCTCGTGGGGGGGGGCAAGTAAACAGAAAATAATCGATCTACCCTATTATAAAACACATGATCAAAGTTATTCCCTTTGATAAATAGCAGCAAATCAAAATGGTGCGAAAACAACATCTCATTCGTGAAATCGCGCATTCTTTTTCAGTGAGCCTTTAAGAATCTTTAAAACTTGCCGGTAGTGATATTTTCAGTGATATGCCCTTAAATCAGAAATCCACCGGTATATTTGAAAGGAGAGAAATGACCATCTACTGTTGTATAGTATGAAAATCAGGATTGATTATATATATGATAAATTTCCATAAAACAAAATAATCAATGTGGACTTAATCGATCAATATTCAAATATATAGTGTGACCCATGGAAAATGGCAACCATATAATAGCAAATAAAGTTTTTAAAATCTTTATGAAATCTAACCATATTTGCTACAAATTAACTTCAATCCATGCCTCACTTGCCCACCAACATTCAGTCACAAATATTCAACAGTCTTCAAGTATCGCCATTCATGGTTAATGCAGCTTATACAATTATCAATAACGGTTGGTACTAACCTAGTAGCGACGTTATGGCCCTCTTTATACCCTGAATAGTTTTGATATTTTTTTTTTTTTACATAACCACACAGATAAACTTTGGTGGATTTTTAATGGAAAATAGTAAGACAAGCAACCACGTGTAGGGACCTAGACGACCCATATAGATTATGTCTTCATCAAAAATTTGCTATCCTGTACTTTAAATAACCCCAACATCTATTAAACTGTAGAAGAGAAATAGCAAACAACTGTGTTCACAAGATAAAATTTACTCTAGGATACCGATACAAAATAGTTTTAAAACTAACAA
>NC_136488.1:128525473-128575473 GCF_053919585.1 Euprymna scolopes
GTCGATGGGACAGAGATTGAAGCATAGCCTACAGTTCGGGACCTCTTAGGTTGACGACTCTTTTTTTTTTTTTTTGGACTCAGTCCAGAATTTAGACTAGTAGCAGGTGTTACATGAAAAGGCTTCCCCTCCCTTTCATGTAAGTAAAAATAAAGAAAATTAGTGAAATGAAAATAAAATCAGATAAAACGGGAATCGAACCCTGTAGATAAGTTTTAAAGAACAATTGGTTTTAAATGGAATGGGCAGTAAATTGTTGATTCTGTTAAAATATTTAATAAATACAAATTTGGCTGGAAATTATTCACATTTTTAGAAAGAATGCATAATAAAATATGGGTTATAGAATTAGAAAAGTAGGTTAAATTCCTTTGTAAAACAACAAGTAGAATGGGAAATTTCCTGGTCATCAGAAACGGTTTCAAAAACGTGCTAATCGTGCATGTTGATAAGACGTGACTTATAGTCACATTGAGAAGACATAGGTGATTTCTCAATATAGGAAAGAGTTCGAAGTAAGTTAGGGGAGTCGAGGAGTCAGTGGAGTTTAATCTGTCCGATCAGCGAAGCAGAGAGGTTCAGACCGAATCTTGGCACCGTCTGGAAACAAGAGGGTTTTAAAAGAAGAAGACGTAAAGAAACTTTGAATTCCTGGATGCAAAGCCATTGACCGGTCATATGGAAGAAATAAATGATCATCATGTTTTTCATAAAATGCGTCTTCCTGTTGTAATTCAACAGAAAATGTATTTTCCATTTATTTTATAAGAACCTTTGATAAAATTATCATCTAAAAAATATGTGGTAGAAAGTATATGTGTCAAGAGCATAAATGTCAGTCTCTCGGTCTATCTATCAATATATCAAATCGCCTCTCAAAATGTATTAATATGAACTTTGTGTTTATAAAAATGTACAACTGCCTCTCTCTTTATATGTTCCTGTTAATGTCACCAATATGCTATCTCCCACAGCACACAACATGAACCACAACAAATATATAAGTTGTCATACAAACAAGAATACTAAATAAGAACAACGAAACATATACGAATATTTAATAGCTTTCGTCTAATTATAACACTCATTATATAATGCAGGTACACCTCCCAAATGTGACAACAATACTCTATACAAAGGCGAACGGTGACCTTGTAGAAATACAGGATACTTTCAGGTCTAAGTAACCTTCTAGCACTAAAGAAAGAGCCTACCTTCATCGCAGCAGGCAATTCCATCAGTGTATCTATTCTAGCTCATATTCTCTGTTAACGTTAAGCCGAAGAGTTTGAACGAAGTACTTTCAGGTAATGTATCCTTATCCATAGTTATTGATGGTTGAGAAGGTTTCTAGTAATTATTAAAGGAAACAAGCCTAGTCTTTGTAGTATTGAAAGTTACTATCCATTTTTGTCCTCATTCTGTTTTTTCTCCCCACTCCATTTTTTGACCCCATTCTATTTTTTCTCCCCACTCCATTTTTTGTCCCCATTCTATTTTTTCTCCCCACTCCATTTTTTGTCCCCATTCTATTTTTTCTCCCCACTCCATTTTTTGTCCCCATTCTATTTTTTATCCTCACTCCATTTTTGTCCTCATTCTATTTTTCTCCCCACTCCATTTTTGTCCTCATTCTATTTTTTCTCCCCACTCCATCTTTTGTCCTCATTCTATTTTTTCTCCCCACTCCATTTTTTGTCCCCATTCTATTTTTCTCCCCACTCCATTTTTTGTCCCCATTCTATTTTTTCTCCCCACTCCATCTTTTGTCCTCATTCTATTTTTCTCCCCACTCCATTTTTTGTCCCCGTTCTATTTTTTCTCCCCACTCCATTTTTTGTCCCCATTCTATTTTTTCTCCCCACTCCATTTTTTGTTCCCATTCTATTTTTTCTCCCCACTCCATCTTTTGTCCTCATTCTATTTTTCTCCCCACTCCATTTTTTGTCCCCATTCTATTTTTTCTCCCCACTCCATTTTTTGTCCCCATTCTATTTTTTCTCCCCATTCCATTTTTTGTCCCCATTCTATTTTTCTCCCCACTCCATTTTTTGTCCCCATTCTATTTTTTCTCCCCACTCCATCTTTTGTCCTCATTCTACTTTTTCTCCCCACTCCATTTTTTTCCTGATTCTATTTTTTCTCCCCACTCCATTTTTTGTCCCCATTCTATTTTTTTCCCCACTCCATTTTTTGTCCCCATTCTATTTTTTCTCCCCACTCCATTTTTTCTCCCCATTCTATTTTCCCCCCACTCCATCTTTTGTCCTCATTCTATTTTTTCTCCCCATTCCATTTTTTTTTCCTCATTCTATTTTTCTCCCCACTCCATTTTTGTCCCCATTCTATTTTTTCTCCCCACTCCATTTTTTGTCCCCATTCTATTTTTTCTCCCCACTCCATCTTTTGTCCCCATTCTATTTTTTCTCCCCACTCCATTTTTTGTCCCCGTTCTATTTTTTCTCCCCACTCCATTTTTTGTCCCCGTTCTATTTTTTCTCCCCACTCCATCTTTTGTCCCCGTTCTATATTTTCTCCCCACTCCATCTTTTGTCCCCTTTCTATTTTTCTCCCCATCCATCTTTTGTCCCCATTCTATTTTTTCTCCCCACTCCATTTTTTGTCCCCATTCTATTTTTTCTCCCCACTCCATTTTTTGTCCCCGTTCTATTTTTCTCCCCATTCCATTTTTTGTCCCCATTCTATTTTTCTCCCCACTCCATTTTTTGTCCCCATTCTATTTTTTCTCCCCACTCCATCTTTTGTCCTCATTCTACTTTTTCTCCCCACTCCATTTTTTTCCTCATTCTATTTCTTCTCCCCACTCCATTTTTTGTCCCCATTCTATTTTTTTCCCCACTCCATTTTTTGTCCCCATTCTATTTTTTCTCCCCACTCCATTTTTTCTCCCCATTCTATTTTCCCCCCACTCCATCTTTTGTCCTCATTCTATTTTTTCTCCCCATTCCATTTTTTTCCTCATTCTATTTTTCCTCCCCACTCCATCTTTTGTCCCCATTCTATTTTTTCTCCCCACTCCATTTTTGTCCCCATTCTATTTTTTCTCCCCACTCCATTTTTTGTCCCCATTCTATTTTTTCTCCCCACTCCATCTTTTGTCCCCATTCTATTTTTTCTCCCCACTCCATTTTTTGTCCCCGTTCTATTTTTTCTCCCCACTCCATTTTTTGTCTCCGTTCTATTTTTTCTCCCCACTCCATCTTTTGTCCCCGTTCTATTTTTTCTCCCCACTCCATCTTTTGTCCCCATTCTATTTTTCTCCCCATCCATCTTTTGTCCCCATTCTATTTTTTCTCCCCACTCCATTTTTTGTCCCCATTCTATTTTTTCTCCCCACTCCATTTTTTGTCCCCATTCTATTTTTTCTCCCCACTCCATTTTTTGTCCCCATTCCACTACAGACTGAAAATCTTCTTGTAGGGTTTCCACTATTGCCTTGGATATGTGTTCATTCGTTTTTCCGTCGTGTCTGTTACAGAGATTGATGTCGTCAGCAAATATACTACTCTAAAAAACAATTTTATCATTTATAATTTTGATACCATTTATGAATATAGGGAATAATTAAGGTCCAAGTGTAGACCGCTGAGGTACACCCACATTTATGTTATATTGGTTTTACGTACGACCATTGAGAATAACCTGTATTATTTTCTTATTTAAGAAGGACTCGTCCAGTAATTAGATATAATCTGATTTTCATGAGAAGAACATTGTGCCATACCCTGTCAAAAGCCTTAGATATATCTAGGGCTACTGCCATTTTCTCCCCTGTCTTATCCAGCGCAGAGTATATACGTTCAGAGATTACAGTTAGGATATCAGCAGTAGAATGGGTTTGCCTAAATTTATATTCTTGAACAGACAGAAGTTTAGCAAATGTAATGTGGTGGACAAGAACTTGATTAATTATGGACTCCAATATTTTGGAGAAAAGAGGGAGGAGGCTAATGGGGCGATAATTTCATGGGCCAGTTCTTTCGCCAGAATTTTTGTAAACTGATACCACAGAAGCAGTTTTCCAGCAGTCAGGAAAGCAAGATTCGTTAACGCATTTGGAGAGAACTTGAGCAACCTAAAGGACTGAAAAGGTGTCAAGACGTATGAGATCAACGGCACAGGTTTAACATCAGTGTTTTTCTTTCTCCTAGATGGGTTACCTTACCTGATCTAAGGGTCCATAAGCACGGAGAGGGTTAGCCCCGCGCCCGGTTTCAAGGTCAGGTATTTCTACGCCCCCGCATGGGTAGTTAAGATTAATCTAGTATCAAAGATTATTAGTATCTGCTTTGAAGTTAAACTCTTCAAAATAGAATTAAGATTGGAAAATGTGGGTTTTCACACGTTTAGAGTTGAAAGGTGGGTGGAGTTATGCATGAATATGAGATGTAGATTCAAGATTAATATCTACTAGAGTTAAACGAGGGTATAATATGGTTTGTGGATCAATAAATACATAGGAAAATGTATAGCATAAAGAGTTAAGGCATGATTCAAAATGAGCTTCAGACTTCAAATGTTTTTTTCTGTAAAGACAATCACTGGTACTTTGGCCCATTGAAAGAAAGTGAAGATATACAGTTTCTACTTATTATAGATCACTTTAAATATAAGTACAAACAACGGCTATTAAGTATCAATCTTATAAATAAGATATGGTATATAGGTATGAGTTATAATGCATGCATTTTCAATATAGATAACTATAGGTATTTAATATCGATTTGTAAAGTTCAGCTTCCTAAAGTTAAGGATCGGAAGATAAATCCCTCTCCCAAAGTGCGTGCAAAGTACAATGTATGTGATTTGGGGAGAAGAGCAATTGGTTAGTTGTTCAGACGGAATAGGAGATATAACTTACATAGGAATAGGAGAGATATTCTAACTTACAAGAATACAGTATAAATATACGTAAGGATATGCAGAGATTTGAATAGGATTTAGGAGTATAAACATGTTATAATGTTTATCATGCAAAACAGACACAGGCAGTCGTCTTGGAGGCAAAGTAACTTTCAACTCGGCATTTAGAAAAGAATTTGTGCCAGTTATTTTTGTATCATACGTAAGTAAACGTATAAATACGGTTAGTATAGACTTTATCTTTAAACATACAAGTAGTCAAGGAATGATAATCTGTGATCTTCACAATAAGTGTAGTAGTAGTAGTAGTAGTAGTAGTAGTATCAGTAATTAAGAGCAAGAAAATAAGTTTAATTGAATAAACAATAACTTTACAATACTTAGCAAGCGAGTAATTACTTAAAAGTAAGAGGCTTGCTTTTAACGAAAGTTTCGAATACATGTTGTATTCAGCTTGGTTTCTACTTGCGTTCAACCTGTGGTCAGTATTTCATCTCAGCAGGGGAGGGGGTCTTTTTATTGATTTTTGGAAATTTATACTTGATTTTTTTTAAAAATAATATTAGAAAAAAAAGATGGGAAATTAAATTTAAGTAAATTATGCAATAACCTTACAATATCGGTCTCAACCAGTCAGGTGAACATAAGTCGCATGCAAGAAGACATTTGCTCTGTTTATGAGGGAAATATATAGAAAATTGGAAGTCGGGGTTCACTGTCTTAGTCAGAAATCAAGGCGAGGCACAGAGTGTCTCAAGTGAGTCACTCCTATTGTAACTGCACTTTGCTAATAGACAAAGAATAAATATGGAAGTTAGGCGATTGGCAGAGCCTACCTACTTCTTCGATGATTCAAATTTGTAAACTGGGGAATTCGTTAATATCACCGACTCTTGAAAGGTTTTCAACTATGCTCCAGGAGTTCCCTCTCCCTCAGTGTTAGGCACAGTGTCATCGAATAAAAGGCATAGACTGCATATCAGAGCCTTCCGTCTCCTAGATAAGTAACCTGACAAGATCTACGGATAAAAATACACTAAAAGGGGTAGCCATGCGCCAGGTTCAAGTTCAGGCTTATCAGCGCCCTCGCATGGCTGGTAGGATAATAAGTGTCGTACTTAAATAAAGTTCTACCGCTTTCTACATGAATTAGCATAATTTTGTTTTAGAGATTTCCCTCTTACTATAGATAGAAGTGATAAACGTGGTAGAAAGACTATTCAGGTTTAAGTATTTTTTTAATAAGCGAAGAAAATGTGGTTAAAATATGTAAAACAAGTAAATCGATACAAAACAACAAAAGAATAATACTTAATAGTTTCATACAAAACAACCGGATAAAAAATTTGCTTAAGTTTAGCACATGTAAGGCTATATATATATATATATATATATATATAATCACTGCACTGTAGTGAAACAATTCCATCTAAAAGTCTCAAATCAACACATATAGATTTCATCTATAATATACATCTCACCTATCTGTTTAAATGTATGTATGTATGTTTGTACGTCTGCCTAAAACTTTCGACAGAGCCGATGGATTTTCACGAAATCGGTATGTTGTGAAGCCCGATATTTCGAACGACAAATATTGGAAAATGGTCTAAAAACATTAATTCCCTCACCCTCAACGGGCCACCTTTCTACAGGCAGGGGGGTCGCTTTTTTCGCCGATATGTTCGAAATCATCTCCTCATTTCTATTGATAAGCCTTAATTTAAACATTCGTTACTTCCGGTTTGACTATGGCCGCAACAGCAAGGCGACAGTTTTTTTCACTTTCTCTTCCTCCTTCGCGTTACGGGTTCGAGCCTGCCTGCCTGTCTACTACCGCTTTTTTTTTTTTTTTGTTCAGCTCACACCTCCAAACACCCGGGCAACGCTGAGCACCCAGGCTAGTGAAAAATAAATGGCCAAATTGATGAAATACGTGCACACGCAATAAATCAGTTGCTGTAAATTGGTAACACTTCTCACGACGATGATAATCTAACCCCGGGAAAGTTTTTAGTTCTCTTCCACTGCCAGAAATGATACACCAGGGTCCGATGGTGGGATTGAGAAATCAGTACCCCCACTCTGACCTGATAAAAAAGTGCCTGCGCTGTCCCGTCGGCATTCCCCGGTAGGGTCACCTCAGGCGATTAGCAATAAACTAACCCTTTTCTCAAAGAAAGAAGGCAAGGCCTGGAAGGATGGACGTCCTAGAATTGCACAGAACCACCATTACATCACCATCAAGAGGGACCAAATCATTATTCACTGTTGATTTTTGGGGCCCGAGGGTAAAAATCCCTAGCTGAAGAATACTATACATATGTATCAGTATTTGCTTTGTAATGATCTTATATTGCAGAGCGAAAACAAGTTTCTTGCCTAACATTCACCATTGTCTATTGTATTTTTGTTTTTTTTTTACATAGGAATCACCACTTATCAAGGTCCGGACGCCACTCGAGGATAAGGGTTTATGGGTATACATTAGTCAATGTGATTATAGCATAGTAAACATAAGTAGTAGGAATTTTGTAAAGTTGATTACTTAGGGGGACGGTTCATCAAGAACTTGTTTAGGTTGGACTTGAAGACAATCAGATTGTAGTCAGCTGGAAAGCAGACAATCGATGTTCAACATGCGCGATCGGATCTGCGCCGCTGTTCAACTCATGCTCTCTACCGATCCAAGTTATGAGAACAAGATCATTGCCAGCACTCTCAAAATGCATCTCTGTATTACCACGAAATACAGGGACATGCCCCGGGTGATGAAAACAAATGTAACGGTTATGGTCTTTGGTGTGGTTTTAAGTCATCATGCCTTCCTCACATTTTCGAAATTGACTTGAAAGTCAACAACAATGTGTACCTGGGTGTTCTCAAGAGTGTGGTGATTCCCTGGTGCAATTAGGTGGCCGTTGTCAGACTGAGTGTGGCAACAGGACTCGGCGCCGGCCCATAAGTCCAAAGAGACCTTAGCTTCAGAAGGAATGCTACGAATTTGTATCTTTTTCTCATTGGTCCCTACTCCTTCCCTTACCTGTACCTGCTGGACTACTTTTTTTTGGTCAGACGTCGACAACATCACCAACATAACCTCTCACAACACCAAAGCGTTGGTAGAAAAGGCGTGCTTCCAGTTCCGCACCGTATTTAGGCGGTTATTGAGACTAAAGGCGACCATATTGATGTCAGTTCTGCTCCATAATCAAATTACTTGATGTTTTTTTTTCAAAAAAGAATAAAGTTGTAGTGTTGTTTTCTTTAGGGCGACAAGTTTATCCTTCTACCTTTGTACAGTTTGTTTATATACTAACCGGTCATTGCTTATCAAGGCCTGGATGCTACTACAGGGAAAATGATTAAATAAATAGTCAGTAAGACAATGATCGCCATCAAGACAGAATTGAAAACAACCAGCGGAATGTAGAATGAACTAAAGATGACGCAAGACGGCTTAAGACGTATTGTTACAGAATGGATTGAGAGAGAGAGACAGACAGACAGAGAGAGATAGAGAGAGGTGAGTAAACGTGGAGTGTAGACACGTTTACCAGAATCGAGGGTCAGCTGACCAGATTACGTATGAGTGACGTGGTCAGGTTGGCTAGATCTGTGAGACTGGATTTGGGCTTTGAAGAAGACAGACGGCTCAATAGCTGTTCCCTCCCCTTCACTGGGGGGGACGCTGACGTGTTCAAAGCAAGCAAGATTTACTTCCATATTCTGTGTCGACAGCTGGAAGTTAAATAAAAAACTATAAAACCAATTCATCGGCTTGGAGTGATAAATCTTCGTCTAACAGGTACCAGTCTCCCTCCAAGAGAAGATGAATTCCAGATGGATCAACATCAACGACACATGAAGTAAGGTATGTCGAAGAAAATGCATGTAACACCCACCCACAAAAGCATATGAACAATTAGATATGAACACACACAACCGCATATGAAACTAGACGATCATACGCACACGGAATTCTTTTATGTTATACACCAAACGCCAATTTGGTGCCCCTCTATGATAACCCTAGTGATAACTTCAATGATAACTCTATGTAACAGTATTTGTTTACATTAGACTTTAAGACGTATTCAATTGTATTCATTTGGGAAACAGACACCAGAATATTTTGTTTCTCGGATCCGATGTCCTTGAAAATAACATTTCGTTTTTTTTTTCTTTGTAAAGAAAGAAAGAGTAAGGAGAAAGAAAGATATAAGTAAATGCACTTTGCTGTGGTTGTAGCTAGTCGAGTTCTTTCTATGAATGCTTAATGGGAAGGAACAAAAGACTGGAGCTGATCCCTTACCAGGAAATGACTATATATAGAGAGGCCTGTGTGTGAAAGAGGTAGTATGGAAGAGAAAAAAGATCAAGCCCTACTAAATTTCGAAGTCGGTTTTATAGTATGCGGAAGTCCGCATGCTTCCGTTTAGGCTTGAAAAACAAATGATACCCCTTAGGGACAGTAGCGCGCGTAATGGTGAGGCAAGGGTTATGCAATCCCCAACCGCACTTCTCCTGAATCGGCACTGTTTGAGTCCAGTGGCAAGGAGAAGACCAGGACGACAGGAAACAATGCCGAGATAAGCGGAGAGCACATACAGCACCTGGAAGTCCCGAATGGTTACCCATTTAGTACTGACAGGTTCAACGTTGCTTAACTTCGCTGATCCAGTGAGAACCGGTGTGTCAACGTGATTATGCCGTATTGCCGAAAATAAGGAGTGATCTGAAAAACACTTCTCTAGATATGACAACACTCCATTTCAGGACGTATCTGGCTCTTGTTACCGAAAGAGAAGATTTGATCCTATTGAAACGTGTGGAATATTAAGACGACAGACTGAGTGACTGACAGAGCCGTTTATAAACTTACCGGAAGGAACCTATTTTAGACCCGTTTTATCAATCTACGCGTTTTGCGCTGAACATGTTATTTCAACCTTAATCACGACAAACCGACGAACGGATCAACGTACGCACCCCTTTACAGAGATGAGTGGTACCTTTTAAGTAAGATACGTCCATTTTATATATGCGTTTATTGATAGGAATCGTATTTCAAACTCAAGCATGGTAAAGTGACGAACAGAATAGCTTATAGAAGTACAGGGACGCATCTAAAGACAGTGTCAATAAACGAGTGATATGTCAATGTTTCAGGCGATAGTCTAATGAGCTAATTTTACGATTGAATATCGATTTTACTGATCGTTTGCATTTATTTTCTTTATATATATATAGATATATATATATATATCTTTTGTTTATGATATTGTAACAATATTCTTCTGTTTAAGTATTATAGACGTAACTTTCCACGTCTAGTTATATTAAGCAGAAAAATGGAAAATTTCAACTAGAAGTTCAAGTAGGAAACTATCGTAGCCTGTGGTGTGTACTCGTGTGAGATCTTTGCTAATGGCGCCATTGTGACAACATCTGGGTGGGGAGAGGAACTGGGTGCTGTTTAAGTAAATGTATTGATTTAAAACAGCAAGCAATCAAATATTAAAGAAACATAGAAACGAAATATATAAAAAGACGCAATAAAGAGATCGACGGTGTAAACATAATGCGATAAAAATGGTGTTTAGGCGGTAAACATTGCGGGGCCACGAAAGTTACTTGCAATCTCTTAAAGAACTGTTTCTCTCTCGTAAAAATGCCAAAGAAACAAAACATAAAGAATCAGTCAAAAGCCATTCCATTCTGCAGGCGCAAGTTACGGGCAAGCTAGCACGTTGTTGAATTTGATTGGTCTGCCGTCTGAAATATTTGAAATCTGTGACTATCAGCGTTATTTCAGAACACATTTTTCGTAGCTATATCAGTACTTATGTAATCAAAATCCGAGTTTCACCGGAGACTTCTGAGATTGGCGGACGTTAACGCACTTTACCGATAGGGCTATATATATATATATATATATATATATATATATATATATATATATATATATATATATATATTCTTCCTTTGAAGATTGTAATGCCGGGTATGGGGCAGCCAAACCAGCTGCCAACATTGCCCCGCTTTTTTATTGAAACCAACCGAGAGCTCTTTTTAGTATCGTCGCTGTTCCCTTAAGTGCAATTGTCTGAATCTCTTTTGCACTTGGTTCACCAGGAATATTAGTAAGGTAGGACTTCATGTTCTTCTTCATAAGTCCTGTGGCACCTATGATAACTGGTATGATCGATATCCCCTTTAGGTTCCAGTTTCTTTTCATATCATACATGAGACCTTGGTATTTCAAACAGTTAATAAAACATGTTAAAAAACACTTTGAAAAAGAGTTAAAAGCATATTTAATCTGAAAAGGGAAGCACTTGATAAGTGGATAGTCCTTAATCCGCGGAGTTTCGAAGAAATACTTTCCTTCTCATCAGAGGGTAGGAATTAGCAAAATGCCGGATCGGATTTTGCATGAAAAAGTATTTGATGAAACAACAAGTAAGTCAAAGATCTTACTTGATAACATAAAGTGGAGCAGAGGGTATATGGTGAAGAAAAAGGTGATTACACGTGAATGGATAGTCTGGTGAAAGGTAAATAATCCAAAGACGGTATAATCCAAAAATATAACTCCAAGAAAGTTAATTGAGTTTCCATAATTAGCGATCTTCTTTTGCGAATATATTACTTAACTATAGAAACTATTGCGTATATCTTGTGTTATGTAGTAGGTCCAACACATGAAAGTATTTGTAAGTTATTAATCTATTATCTGTCGATCTATCTATTTATCTATGTGTATTATCGATATATATCTCGATCTAGTTATCTATCTATTTCTGTATCTGTCCATCACGATCTATCTTTCTATCTATCTAACTGGAGAGATAAACAAGAGTTAAATATGAAGAGTGTCGATAAAAACTATCAAAACATAATAAAATCATATCATAGACAAGTTTACCGGAAGCATCTGATCATCTGACAGAAAGTACGTGTATGTTACATAGTTCTAGTTAGCTGAGAAGAATAATTGGAAATGGAATTTGGATATTGAGCAGGGCGGACGGTTTAACAGGTCGTCCCCTCCTTCACCAGGGAGGGAGCTGACGTGTCTCAGAATGGAGACCTTGAATTAACCACTCCCGCAAAGATATCCACTTTCCATTCTCCTACGATCGACACCGGGAAAGTAAATAAAAACTATATAAACTAACTTAGGGTTCAGATAGTGTAGAACCATTATAGACATTTAGTGACACGTAAACGCATCAGGATGAACCCATTTATCACAAGTAGGTATCGCTGTAGATTCGCCATTATACAACATGTGGTGCTATGGTACACAATACACAACACTTGTATTTATGCGCATTATATAAAGTTATTTATGCGCATTATATAAAGTTATTTTGAGACTTCTACACAATACGAAGCGAACAGTTTTGATTTTTTTTATCGTAACCATTATCTAAGCATGAACTAACAGTGACATTGCCCTTACACATATTACTCTCTTTGGCCTTTTTTTTTTCGCTATAATCAAAGTGTAGTATCTGTTATACTCCACTTCGCCTTTTCTGACCTCGATCAGTGGAAGAGTAAATCCTTCTAGATTGAAGCAATTTTTGTTTTTGTTCCTATCCAGAGTGGCCCTTTTTTTTGGGGGGGGGGAGCTGGATTTTTCCCCATATTAAAAAGCGACCTTGTGTCTTACTCTGCCCTCGTAGAGAAGCAAGTGAATAGGAACATTATCCTTAAACTAAGCATAAAGTGATACTTTTATTAAAGGTGAATAATAAAAAAGTATTCGAATACTTCTGAAGTAAAAGTGAAAATTACATATAAATCGGAACTTGGTATTTCTAATGGATCGATAAGAATGATATACAGAAAAGTGGTAAACTGACAGAATTAGACGAATTTTTGCGAATACGTACCTTTGCAAGAACATACGTTACGAAGAATGTTCTTGTTAGTTCTTCTAGGTTTCGGCCAGCCGATTCTAGCTCTTTTTCCTCTCAGTAAAGATCGCCTTTGTTTGCAAACAGTGTTCAGGGGAATCATTTTGCAAATGCCTTAATGCCGATGTCAACCGAAGTCGGAAACTTGAAGGCGATAAATGGCTGCCTTCGACCTGCTTCATGTTGGCTTGTCGCGACTAGTGCCGGGACGATTAATCGGGAATCGGGAAAATAGGAGGATTTGGGGCTATCGGAATCGGAATCGGTATCGTAATCAGAAAAAAAAAAAACTTTGCCTAATTTCCGATTCTAAAAACGATTCTTTTATTGTATTTATGCTTTTGTCTAAAGATTTATTGAATTCTAATAACCAGTAAAATTCAGATCTATAGATCATAGTAAAAAGAATAGGTAAAAATGTAACCAGACAAAATGGCATGTAAAAATGGCACGCGTCATTTAATAGAAAAAAAAGGAAACACTTTTCTGTCCCTTTTTTCTCTTCCAATTTTTTTCATTTTTAAAATAAGATACTAGTCTATTTTCTCTTATTTTTAAAAAGTTTTTATTACAACAAATCCTTTTCGATTATGTTTATTTGTACATGAAAACAATTCCAATACCATTTTCTCAACTTACAACGAATTGCCGCTAATCAGATATATCTAATTATTCACTACGAGGATCTGCCTTATTTTTTACTTCTTCAATTAAATATAGCCCACATAAGAATGTATACTCCTAACAACTGCTTTTTTTAAATATCATATATTGGGGTAAATTCTATACAAGTAAATATACATAAAAACATACGAAGAACGTTCCAAAAGTAACGCCTCATATTTTTTATTCCTCCCGGATTCATTAGAGGGGATTACGAATTGCATTGTTATACTAACCCAACAAATGCATTAATGACCTCAAAGTTGCATATTGTGAGACTTTTAAAAAAAGCGATCCCTATCGTAGATAAGTCTTTATCATTGGACTCTAAATAAAAAATTTGAACTGATTTTTTATTCCCAATTATGAATCGTTTTATTAAATATTAATATAGCTCTAGGACACCTAAATCTATTAAGCTTGTTATGTATATATATATATATATATATATATATATATATATATATATATATATATATATATATATATATATATATATACAGTACAAAGAGCACTGTTTCTTTTAAAAGTATTAATACATTTACTAATACATTAAAATAAACTATCCTCTTTAGACTCCAGGTCCAATTCCCCTATAAAATATAATATAATATAATATATATATATATATATATATATATATATATATATATATATACATATATATATATATATATATATATATATACAGATTTCATATTTAGTATTACCGAGCCAATTCTCTATTGAATATTATATTGTACCTAATATAAAGTAGTGATATACATATAATATATATATACATACATATACATGTAATATATATATAATATATATATATGATATATATATATATATAATACATATATATATATATATATATATATATATATATATATATATATATATTAATATAATATAAACTCTAAGTAATTATTTCATCCATTCGGAGACAGGATATAACAGCATACCAAAAGATAGATAAACTGAACTTAAAACAAATTTTATAATGATGCTAAATAAGGAATATCTGCTTTATTCACGACAAAAATGCCAGTTTTATTTTGGTGTCTTTAACTTCTCCCTCAACCTCTATTTTTGCTTATGAGGAGACTATGTTTTAAGGAAAAAACCCCTTTGTCAAATTATTGTCAATACTTGTTTCAATAAAATGAACATCGTTTCCGAAACAATCGTACACTCGAATTGATTTTTTTTTGTTATTTTTCCTTTTGAAACTGATTTTTAATTCATAATTATGAATCGTTTGACTCAACTCAATATATATATATATATATATATATATATATATATATATATATATATATATATATATATATATATATATATATATATATATATATATTGAGTTGAGTCATATAGGTACATGTGGGTTTTAGATAACTTTCGGGTTTTATATTTATTCATATTTTGTTTGTTTATTTGTTTTAATTTAATTTTATTTTTATTCTTATTTATTTATTTTTAGTTGATTTTATTTATTTTTTGTTTTGTTTTATTTACCTTAATGTAATTTTTACTTTATTTCTGCGTAGTTTCAGAGTTATTGTCTAGTTTCAGTAAATAAAACAAAGAGTGTACAGCATGGATTCGCTTTTGAATATATGTATTAATGTGTGCGTGTGTGTGTGTGTGTGTGTGTGTGTGTGTGTGTGTGTGTGTGTGTGTGTGTGTGTGTGTGTGTGTGTGTGGCGGTGTCTGTGTATGTGTGTGTTGTATGTGTGTTGCATGTATGTGTGGATGGAGGTAGATTAAAAGGCACCGGTCAGTACTTAGTTGATCAAAGCTAAGGTTAACTTACAGACTCTAAGACAAGAAAACTAAACTCTCAAGTACCCTATGCTATAAAAACCAAAAGTTAGGTTGGAAGGGGAAAGGGAAAAAGGAAAAAGATGTTTCATTATCTTCAAACACCTCACTCATCCTTTTACCGTTTTTTTTTTTACTCCCACCCAGGTTTTATTCTAACTTGATAAACGAAATAGAAAAATGTATTTGGTGGAAATGTCACTTTTGACGGTAATTCTTGGCCTGAAGACGTAATCCCCCAACGTGGGTGATTACAGAAACATGTATGCACATATGTAGCCATTAATGTTTGTATAAATAAAATTAATATATATGTACACACTTTGTTATACTTTTTGGAAAAAAACGATTCTAGCAGAGTGCTTTATTAAAAGGAAAAATTCCGAAGATAAAAACGTATTTTTATTTATAGAAAGTTCAGATAAGACATCGGTAGCGTCGGTTTAAAATCTGATAATAATTATACTCATGAGTATTGGCTGAAGAGAGCTAGGTATGTGTATTTAAAACGGCCCCCCTATTAGCAGGTTTGAAACCAACGGTACCGATGATTTATTGCATCTAAACTTTATATGCATATATATATATATATATATATATATATATATATATATATATATATATACTTCATTTACTCATATAAAATTAATATACGAAAGTATAGATTTATGGCTAAACTTTAAGTATTTACTTCAAAAGTGCTCAATACGTAGGTAGAGCAAGTTAGTAAGTTATATTATATATATGGTGGAACGATAAATTTGTCGCCTTAGAAAATACAAGATGTTTTTATTTTCGTTTGATAAAAACCGGGGGTTTTGCTGCGTTGTTGTTGCTGTTGTTTTTTCTTCTTGTTGTTGTTATTTTATTTATTTTTTTTTTTGTATACAATCTACTGTCGTTTTTAAATTGCAAGACCGATACGAGTCTCTATCATGACATTATGTGCAATGAGCGAGATCGGAGATGCGCCGCTGTACAACTCACGCTATCTACAGATCCAAGTTATGATAACAAGTTTTCACCCACGGTTATGATCTTTGGTGTGGTTTCAATTCAGCGCGACATCATGTCATCTCACATCTGCGAAGTCGAGTAAGTCAACACCAAAGGGTACCTGAATGTGCTGAATATTATGTTGATCCCCTGCTGCAGTTAGTTGGCCGCTGGCAGACCATGGGTATAGCAGCAGGTTGAAAGATATCCAGGCTTTGCTTCAGAAGGAGTGCTCCGGTTTTGTATCTTTCTTTAACTGGCCATCCTCCTCTTAACATCGCTTGATTACAACGTTTAATCATACGTCGCTAACATCACCAATATGACCTCCCACAACATCAAAGCCAGCCTTATCGCCATCATCCGGCGTGCTCCCGCTGGCGCTTGTGAAAAGAGCTTGCTTCCAGTTCCGCACCTTTATTGATACGGTGATTGAGGCTGAAGGCGGCAACATTGTATAGATGTCAGCTCTACTACATAATAAGGTTACTTGGATTGATTTTTTCAATAAAAGTTTTATTTAGGGCGAAAACTTTATCATTTCACACACACACACACACCGACAGACACACGCGCGCACACACACAGACACACACACACATATATATATATGTATATATATATATATATATATATATATATATATATATATATATATCATATATTATATTATTTCGAGTTAGAACATTTACGAAATGAGGTTCTTATTTGTATATATTTATAAATAAAACCGGTTCTCATAGCCCGTTTGTTGAAGCTTTTGTGTTATGGATAATCTCTATGGATGGAAGTGGAGGGTTTCATGTAAGATAAGCCGAGTTGGTTGGTTCGTTGTTTTTGTTTTACGGCATATCAAGCCTTTTCGGATTATTTAATGCCGAATCCAAAGATTTTGAAGAAAAATTTTTTTGATTTTTTTTTTTTTTTTACACAGTGATCACCACTTATCAAGGCCCGGAAGCCACTCAGGGATAAGGGTTATTGCAAGTACATTACGTTAGTGTGGAGATTTGATGAAGTGTTTACTTAAGGGGGCGGTTCATTAGGAATTTGTAAACATTGGACTTGAAGACATCCAAGTTGTAGTCCGGTGGGAAGCAGGCAGACGGAACAGAGTTCCACAGGCGTGCAGTTCTAAGAAAGAAGCTTTGTTCATGGAATCCACGTTTAGATTTAGGCACAGATAAAGAGTGGAGGAAATTTTTCACAGTGGATTCGGCTAGACGGGTGTTTTTCGTGAAAGATTGGCGAGGGGGGACCAGAGATTGGAGTTCAGATGAGCACCTGCCATGGAAATAACGATAAAACAAGGATAGGCTCGCAACGTCTCTTCTGTGGGAGAGAGGTTGCAGGGTAGAGAAAAGGGCATCCCCCACTAAGCCACGAAGTCTATTTTGTACTCTGTCAATGCAGGATAGGCTGTTTTTTTGCAGCTCCTGCCCAGATATGGCAACAGTATTCCATTCTTGGACGTACTTGGCTTTTATATAGATAGAGAATTGCATCAGTAGTGAGATATCTTCTGGAGCGGTAGAAGGATCCCACCATCTTCCAGCGACCTTGGCAACAGACTTGATGTACGTGTTCCATTTCAGATCAGGAGTAAAGCTCAAACCCAGAAGCTTGTCGAAACATGGGGCCTCACCCAGACGAGAGCCATCCATCACAATTGATGCCAGATTGGGATCAGAGCGTTGATGATGTAAGGATAGGAATTTGGTTTTGGATGCATTAAAGGTAACCAGCCACATCTTCCCCCACTGAACCACACGCTCGAGATCAGAGGAGAGAGAATCAAAGAGAACTTTGTCATTTACAGCCTTTGATGTGTTGCCGTAGATGGTCGTGTCATCAGCATAGATGTCAACGAATGATTTAAGTATGTGTTTAGGGAGGTCATTGATGTAGATCAGGAAGAGAGTTGGTCTAGGATTTACCCCTGAGGGACCCCAGCATTTATATTGCAGGCCTCCGATTTTTGTCAATCTACCACTACTCTTATGAGCCTATCGGAGAGAAATGATTTAATGATTGAGAAAACATTTCCAGTTATACCGTAGCTGGAAATCTTGTGAAGTAGACCCTTATGCCATACCTTGTCGAAGGTATGGCATAATAGAATATATTTGTTGTTTTCACGTCGGTTTCTGTTTAACCCATAGTTGGGACCCTAACAATGTACTACCACTCCGGGTCAGAGTGGACCTGGGAGCAATGGTAATCAAAGGGTGACTACACACTCCCCAAAGCCCACAAGCTGGGGCCTCACCACTGGATATAGTTTAAGGTCATATCCAGGACCCCCATTGAGGGACTTTTACCTTCTGCAGGGGGGGGGCAGTCGGCGTATTCTAATGCCCCACCGACAGGGCCGATAAGCCAAGTAAACCCAACACTAATTTTAAGGATGCCAGAATGTTTTCGAGCAGATCGGTCTCCTGGGAATAGCTTGTCGCTGTGTGTACAGAAAAATCTTTACCAAACTCCTCTCTTAACTATTAATTTATTTATTACGTACGATTATCCTCATCTTTCTTAGTTGTTGTTTCACGACGTTTCTGCCAACTATTCCTCTGGCCTTCGTCAGATGGTAACCCTGACGGGATACGAACTCTGAATCTCCTAACTGCATTCACTGCAATTACTGCCTTCCGTAGTTGTCGTTGTCTCACCACGTTTTGGCAAGTAAGCCTCTGGTCGGCATTGGGTAGGATTGAAACCGCTATCTTCAGACAATTCTCACCTGACCCCGTAGAGATTCAACGTCTCTATCCGCTGCGCCACAGTTTCACAACAATTAAGAAAAAAAAAATGAGGATAAGAGTCCGCAATAAATAAATTAATAAATAATACTCATTCCTAGCCATCTATTAACATTTGGTCTCCGAAGTTTAAATTTGATAAATAGGCTATACGGACCTGTAGCACATTTTGGATTTGATTTTTAGAAACAATTGTTCTTAAAGGATTAAAATTGAAAACAAAACACTTGACTTAGGCTGGCCATTACTTCTTGAGTTATTTTGAATATGCGAAAAATTAAACAGTTACGACTCCAAGTCGCTTAATTTTAAACCGTTTGTATCCATTTGTTGCTAGCCTTTTTTTTACAAAGGAATCACCACTTATCAAGGCCCAGAGGCTACTCGAGGATAAGTGTTAAAGAGTGTACAGTGGTCAAAAAGGACAATATCATAGTAATCGTTAGAAGTGCAAATTTGGTAATTTCGATAACTTAAGGAGAACGCCTCATCAAGAACTTGTTTACATTGGACTTGAAGACGGTTATACTGTAGTCAGCTGGAAAGCAGGTAAACGGAAGAGAGTTTCACGGGTGCGCAGTTCTAAGAAAGAAGTTTTGTTCATGGAATTGACGTTAAGGTTTAGGCACAGATAAAGAGTGGGGGAAGTTATTGATAGTGGTTACAGCCAAACGAGTGTTTCTCGTGAATGTTTGGCGAGGGGGCATAGATTGGAGCTCAGGCGAGCACTTGTTAGGAAAATAACGATAAAACAGAGACAGGCTCGCAACGTCTCTTCTGTGAGAAAGAGGTTGCAGAGAAGAGAAAAGAGCACTCCCCCCACTTTGCTACGGAGTCTATTCTGAACTCTGTCAAGGCAGGATAAGATATTCCTAGCAGCTCAGACAATAATGATGCTTGACAGATTTAAAAAAAATAACGACTAAAACTAGAGCGTGTAACATTCTTATTTCGATTCTAGCGGAGAGTACAATGTTTTAATAACTTTAGTGATCAATAGGGTATATTGAATAAAAATCAATAGATAACTGGCTTTATAATAATAAATTAGAGATCTGCATGAATTAAAATATATTTATGTGAATTGTACGACCGGGCAACACCGGGCAGCCAAGAATTTATAAGATTAGAGATATACAAATACTTGCCTTTATACACACACACATACACACACATATATACATATGTATATACACACATATATATGTATGTATACGGCATATATATATATATATATATATATATATATATATATATATATATATATATATATATATATATATAAGAAATTAAGAAACGCACGTCGATATTGCTAATTAATGGTCCTGTCATTAATTAATCAGAAAATTCATTAGGACGTATTTAGTATCAATAATCGATCATAACATACTCGATTATCGGCATCAGAAATGCAATCAAAAATGAATGAAATACGTCAATAAACGCTAGTCTCAAGAATGGCCTATTTTTGTCACTCATTGTGCGAACATTTTTCTATTATAAAATCCATACTTTTTGTAGGTACAAAATAAATATACTGCGCATATTTTATTTATCATATAAATTTTGATGGGTTTTGACATCATGAATCCCTATGAAGGAAAAATTTATAATCACCAAATACAATTTAATATTCAAAAACTGTGGCGAAACTATATATGTCAAGTGTGCTAAAAGATAAAAAAAAGTAGAAATGACACTATGGGAATAATAGATAAAGGACAGGGATAGCTCGCTTAATAATAGTGAGATTTCAAGTGCATAAATAATCGATGATGAATTAAATTTGCTGAATAGACTGGAGAAATTAATGAGACGTAATGAAAAAGGAAAGATTTTAAATTGCAAAAATGTTAACCGAAGTTAGGGAATGCTACGAATAAAGTGAGCAGAGTAATGAATATGATGTCACTGGAGAGCATATTAAGGAATAATGTAGGTCGAATTCAGGCATGGTCCAAAAGACAGAGGAGAGAAAAAAGAACTGGATAGACGATACAAACTGAAAGCCAAGGAGTTTAATATCAATATATAGGAGAGATAAATCAGCTGATTATGGCAAAAGCTAGCATATTAGTAAAGTTGAGAAAGCAGAATCCCGGAAGGGAGTTTCAAAGACTTGCAGCATTGCCAAGGCTGCTGTAAAGAGGGTGGGCTCTCTCTACCGTGCTAGAAAATTACTTACGCCTGAAGGGATCCTGTACCTCTATAAGGCCACCATCCGCCCATCTATGAAGTACTGTTGTCACATTTGCGTTGGTGCATCTGCTGCTTGTCTCTCACTCCTGGACAGGGTTCAAAAGAGAGTCGCCAACCTGATAGGTCCTGAACTGTCATCTAGGCTTCAGCCTCTGTCCCATCGACGAAATGTAGCATCCCTCTGCCTGTTCTACAAATGCTTTCATGGTGAATGCTCTGACGAACTGCAAGTACTTGTATCTCCTCGACGTGACCACCCCCGACAAACCCGACAAGCAACTAAGTCCCACCCTTTTACAGTAGAGATCCCTAGGTGTAAGAAAGTTTTATACTACAATAGTTTCTTCCCCAGAACTGCTAGACTTTGGAACTCCCTTCCAGGATTCTGCTTTCCCAACTGTACTGATGTGCAGAAGTTCAAATGTAATGTGAACAAATATCTTACTACTCATCTCCCTTAATAGTGTCCCTGCAAATTATGTCCCCGATAGTAGCCCCCTACTTCAAAGTAGCACTGTGCCTTGTTTGGGGTGAAAGTTGAATTAAAAAAAAAAGATTCCAAGATTAGGAGGTAGAATAAAAGACTACTGCAGTTTAACGACGAGTTATTCAAAACAAACCAGGCAACGCTTTTTTTTTTTAGAAATCTAGAAGGAGGCGAAACCAAAACAGTGGCTCCGAACTTCAAGAAGTTGGAAAATTTTCGACAAGTACACGGGCAGGAGAGGCACCCCACAAGGTTGATGCTGACTGGGTCGCTAGAGTAAGTGAACAACTGGAAAGGCATAAGCAAAAGGAGAACACAAATTTCATGCTTAAGTGGGAAGAACCTTGACATGATGGAATTCGTGGGTACTGGTTGTGATCTATTACAGGAATCCATGAGAGTTTTTCTTTTTTTTTTACACAGTGATCACCACTTATCAAGGCCCGGAAGCCACTCAGGGATAAGGGTTATTGCAAGTACATTACGTTAGTGTGGTGATTTGATGATTACTTAAGGGGGCAGTTCATTAGGAATTTGTTAACATTGGACTTGAACACATCCAAGTTGTAGTCCGGTGGGAAGCAGGCAGACGGAACAGAGTTCCACAGGCGTGCAGTTCTAAGAAAGAAGCTTTGTTCATGGAATCCGCGTTTCGATTTAGGCACAGATATAGAGTGGGTGAAATTTTTCACAGTGGATTCAGCTAGACGGGTGTTTTTCGTGAAAGATTGGCGAGGGGGGACCAGAGATTGGAGTTCAGGCGAGCACCTGCCATGGAAATAACGATAAAACAAGGATAGGGTCGCAACGTCTCTTCTGTGGGAGAGAGGTTGCAGGGTATAGAAAAGGGCATCCCTTACTAAGCCACGAAGTCTATTTTGTACTCTGTCAAGGCAGGATAGGCTGTTTTTAGCAGCTCCTGCCCAGATATGGCAACAGTATTCCATCCTTGGACGTACTTGGCTTTTATATAGATAGAGAATTGCATCAGCAGTGAGTTTTGCTATTTCTCTAGATGATTGTGTCAGATTGCGCCAGATACCAGAATAGCGTCGTAGTGGAAAGGAATATTTTAATAATGAACGATCCTACTAAAGGGCCAGACGTTGAAAATTATAGACGAATTGCTTGCTTGAATTTGCTTTGGAATACACTAATAGGGATAATCAGTTAAAAAAATATATGACCATCTTAAAGTAAGTGGTTCACTATCAGTGGACTAAAAAAAGCGAGAGGAAAAGGTGTTTAGGAAGAGAGGATCAACTACCGATTGATAAATGTATTTTAAAGAACTGCAAAAGAGAGAAAAAAAACTTTAATATAGGTTGAGTAGATTACCAGAAAGCTTATGATATGATGTCGCATTCGTGGGTACCCAAGACGTTGAAAATAGTAAGGTTGACTGAAAATATATTTGAGTTCATAGTGAAACGTGTGAGCAGTTGGAAAACTAATTTTTTTTTTCAGATGGGAGTCAAATAGGGACAGCCAACATCAGACGTGGTATCTTCTAAGGAGATTCCCTTTCACAATTTCTATTCATAACAGCACTCTTATCATTGACAGATGTATAAGAGAGACAAGAATGATATACCAACTGGACTGAAGATAAAAAATTAAACATAAAAGGAAATTAACTACCTGGTTCAAACAGTACAGCGGTGGACTGGAAACATAAATATGGAGTTTGTAATTTCCAAATTTGCAGTATTTAGTCTTAAACGAGGGAAGAGAGGAGCCACGAACGGCATCATTTTGTCAAATAGTATAATATTAGGAGATCTTGATGCAGAAGGCTACAAGTACCTGGGGGTGCTTGAACTTGATACGATACTTTGCAATAAAATAAAAGAGAAAAATGAAAGCGGCGTATATGAGGAGAGTCAAGCTGCTACTGATATCTCGACCGAATGGAAGTGACCCGTTCTGGGCCATCAATTCATGGGCGGTTGCTGTAATTCGATACAGTGCAGCTTTTGTAGGATGGACTCAGCAAGAAATGAAAAAGCTGGATATAGATACACGGAAACTGTTGGTTAAGTATTGAGCACTTTCTCCAAATATGAATGTGCTCGGGTTGTGTACCACAAAGAAGAAAGGAGACAACTTGGCAAACAGTCATGGGGTGTTACTCACAGCAGTGACCAAAGAGGAAGAGCTAGATAAAGATTCATGGGAAGATAAGCAGAAGTAAAAAGAAAGAATCGAAACAAAAAAGTTGACTGATGTGGAAAGAATGGAACTTCATGGTTAGTTTGAGTGAGATACTAAGGCACAAAAAATGTCAGCACACGTGAAATTTTCTGTCAAACCGTGACTTGAAAGAGAAACAGAAAATCTTATATTTGCTGCTCAGAAACAAGCACTAAATACAAATGCAATAAATATAAACATCAATGGGAAGGACTCTGATGAGTGCAGGTTGTGTGATATATTTCTGGAAGCAGTGTCACACATTGTTAGTGCGTGTTCTATACTTGCTCCAAAAGTGTGCAAACGTCGCCCTGACAAAATTTGTACAAATCTGCTCTGAAGCTTGTGCCGAAAGTTTGGAATCTGAGTGACGGACAAATTGTACCAACAGAAGGGGCTGTGGAAAATGAGGACGTTAAGATTATCTGGGATTTCATGATTCAGTGTGACCGAGAGATAACTCACAGGAAACCGGATATTGTAGTTGTGAACAAAAAGACCAATGAATGCCAAATTATTGATGTGGCTTGCCTTAACAACATCAACTTAACAGGCAAGAAGAATGAGAAAATACGGAACTATCAGAAACTGAGGGTGAAGTTTTCTAGATTGTGGAATAAGAACATTTTTTTTAATGATCACAGGTGCGCTTGCCTCATGGAAATGCGTTAAGCGAACCTATGATGTCCTTATGAAACAGCTGGACTCCTTGGGAATCAGATACAGCATCACCGACTTACAGAATTCAGTTCTGCTTAGTTCAGCAAGCATCCTATGCCAGGTGCTTCCACCTAATTGACTCTTTGACTATTCTCACTGGCTTCGGTTTAAGAGCCCGCTTTTGAGAGAAAAAGAAAACAGTGTAAAACATCACAACACTGTGAAATTAATGGAATAAATTACAGCATGGTTTCGTGTAACAGTGTTTTTAACTAAAGATTACGATATAATGCTTTTAACGGATTTGGCCTGCTATTATTTAAACTCAAAAGCATGTGTACTATCGGATCGCATTTTATTAAAAGCTTTAATATTATAATTAAAACCGCATGCATGGAAAGATTTAAAATTTTGAAAGCTATATAAACCGAAAAAATTAAAAATAATATTCACACAGAGTACAAAGTTGACTTCGTAATCTAGTGGGGGGCGAACACTTCTATCTTAATAGTCTCTCTCTTCCCATCACCGCCTTTTTACTGCCTATTCCTCTTTACATGTTAATTGTTCGACTGAGCTTCAAATTCTCGTTCTTCCCCGCAAAAAATATTTTCAGCAAACTCTTTACCAAGAAAAATTCACACACACACACACACACACACACACACACACACACACACACACACACACACACACACACACACATATATATATATATATATATATATATATATTATAAAATGGCATATTTAAAAATGGTAAAGACGAAAGACTCCCGAGCAACGCCGGGCATTTAGAGCTAGCATGATATAGCATAAATCTATATTATCAACGCGAAAGATATCTCTATCTATGAACTTACATAACGAACGGTGTTTACCTGCTTCCTATTTGCAGCAATGATTGGCATGTAATCAGTTTTTCCTTTTAGTAATAAGTAGGGTTATGACAAGAGACTATTCTTTTCATTATTTTGACTCTCGAATATATATCAATTAATATCTTATATGTTTTCAGATAGAGTGTTGTGGTTCTCGATTGATTAACTGTGTCTAAGAGTGTCGGATATATACTCGAGAGTCAAAACAGCGAAAAGAATATTCTTTTCTCATAGCCCTAATAATAAGTCACCGTTTATTAAGGCTTATAGACCATTCGAGAATAAAGGTCATTTGGTTTGTCATGTAGTTAAGCAATAGATTAGTCACGCTTTGGGTGGGTGCGTAATACGTCGTCTAGCGTTGATACAGTAACCCCGTCGTTGTCCGCGGGAAAAAAATACTAGTCGTCTAGTTCGACGCACACCTCGTGGAACTGGTCACCTCCAAGGCGAAATATCAGACTTCTTATACTGGCTCTCAGAAAACTATCTCACAAAGAATCGCCCTCAAAAAGAAGAATCGCTAAGAAGACTCGATTTCAAAAAGAAGAATCGCTCTAAAAAAAAAAATAGTTCTTCATTAATAACACAGTGACGTTTTTATAAAATATTTTTCAAGTCTCAAATGTCAGTTATGCGACAAGGCCGTGACATTTGAATCGCATAAACTCTTCTTCTGACATACAACATAAATTCGGACATACAACTCGCATACGTTGACTTTTGACTATCTCTGTGTAGACACTCCCATTTCCCATTGTATGAAAGGAATCTATTTTCAGAACTGACGTTAAATTTTAAACTTCAAAACTTTCTACGTTTTCTCGTTTAATAAACATTCATCTCGCTCTTTTGTTCTTCTGACCCATTTATAATATCACAACGGTGAGAAAATACAATGATGATTTGTGGTAATGTTGAAATTGGTCCAAAATTGATTTAAGAAAAAAACAACCCACAAAAGAATATATCTACGTTGGACCAAAATACGATCACGATGTAGTCAGCTGGAAAGTACTGTATTTTGTGGGCACCATCCTGCAAACGGATGCTGTGAGTCGTGTTATCAGATCAAGCCATCTGAACATACCGGCTACCTGACCTAAAATTTATGAAATAATGCTGTCATTATATATTATTTAATTGGAATTTATTATTGAGATGAGTATTATTTATCAATTTATTTATTGCGGACTATTATCCTCATCTTTTATAAGTTGTTTCACGACATTTAGGTCAACTATTCCTCTGGCCTTCATCAAGTGGTAACCGCGACTGGATAGGGACTCTGAATCTCCTAACTGCATTCACTGCAATTACTGCCTTCCGTAGTTGTTGAATCTCTACAGTTCCAGGAGAGAATTGTCTGACTATAGCGGTTTCAATCCTACCAAAAGCCAGCCAGAGGCTTACTTGGCCAAACGTGATGAGCCGACAACTACGGAAGGCAGTAATTGCAGAGGAATAGTTGGTCGAACCGTCATGAAACAACTAAGAAAAAGATAATAAAATTTAAAAAATTCTTGCTGTCATTGTTTTTTTTTTTCTTTTCCTTTGAAAAACTCAATCCATATTCTGCAAAAACCAAAAACAACAGTTTTCTTTCTTTCTATTTCTCTTTCTTTCTGTTTCTCTCTTTTTTTCTACTCCAATTGGAGCAACAGTTTGCCGTGAATTACAACGAATCATGCTTAAGGAAATATTCTGGTGGTCGAGCAATCCATAAACCAGGAAATTGGATATGCAAATTGCAACATCTCACGTTGGTCCTTAGCTTAACTAGACGGGCTGTCGGGGAGCCTTGATCTGATCAATCGACTGGTCACATCAAGCCCAACTTTATAAAACTCAAATTTACTTATAATTAATATTCCTATTCCGATGCTTACTCCCTCCCTCCCCGCCCCCCAATGGTAGGAAGCTGCAACAAAAAAATCAATTGGTTATTTAAAGATATAAAACAATTGAAACATAAGCACTTTAATTAAAATGACCAAATTTGGTATCCGAAAAGGATTGATATATCGTACTTAAAGCAAAACAACCAAACTAAATGGAATACTGCAATTCGTACAAAAATTCTATATTCCGAGTCTTGTTAAGTGTTCAAAAGTCGGCATATAAAGCTAACGGCGTGGAAACCATATACAGTAAAACCCTGGGATACGAGATTAAAAATTAATAACAAAATACAATACAGTATATAATACACATGTATATAAGCAAATAATATTATAAATAACGCCGGAAAAAGCATCATATTCCGCATCGTAACCTGAAGAAAAAAAAATCTTAGTCTAGGGCCACCGTATCCCGGGGTTCTACTGTACAAACTTACACCCGGCCACCAAAAGACCTCGATTCTGAAACTTGCATTCTGCACGTGCAAGACATTTTTTGTGTTTAATATTTGAAACCATTCACTAATATCTCTTTATGAATTTTTTCCTGGTACTTTAGCAGCTATAGTAATCAGCTATTTTACAATTTCATTTTATTTTACCAGTTGCTCACGGCTTATTAAGGCCTCGGGAAAATTCTAGGAAACAACACCTTAATGATGAGTAGGGGTATGACAACAGAATATTCTTTTCGTTGTTTTTACTCTCCAGTATATATCCGACACAGTTAGATACAGTCAATCAACTGAGAACCACATCACTCTATATAAAAGCATATAAGGCATCAACGGATACACATTCGAGAGTCAAAACAATGAAAAGAATATGCTGTTGTCCTAGCCCTAATGATAAGTAATAATAGGGTTTAATTATAAAAGATAACACTTCAACACGAACTTATTTGACTTGAAAACGATCATGTTATATTCATTTAAGAAGCAGGCCAACAGTATTGTTCTATAAGCGGATAGTTCTGGGAAATAATCTTTGTTTATGGTATTTATGTTCAGTTTTAGGCACAGACAGAGTAAGGAAAATCGTTGACAGTTGTTATAGTTAGACCGGTGTTTGTTCCGAATGACTTACCAGGGGATACGATAGATTAAAGCTCAGTCGAGCACCTAATATAAAAGTTACGATAGGGCATAGACAAATCCGCAACGTCTGCTATATGAGAAATGGGAAGTAGGGAGGCAGGGAAAAAACTTGATACGATGTATTGCAATGAAATAAAAGAAAAGACGAAAGAGATATGAGGCGACTTAAACTGCTACGGAAATCTAGACTAAATGGTAAGAACCTGCTGTCACTCATCAATTCATGGACAGTTGCTGTATCGATATAGTGCAGCTTTTTGGAAGAAATGAAAAAAAAAAATGGAGAGACACGGAAACTGTTAGTCAAGAACGGAACACTTCACCGAAATTCTAATGTGCTCAGGCTGGATATCACAGGGACGAAAGGTGGAAAACGGCTGATTACGATTGAAGAATGTGTCAGGGTAGAGCTTAGAAGTGTTCACACCTACTTGGCTAACAGTCATGAATTGTTACTCGCGGTAGTAGCGAAAGCGGAAGAGCTAGATACAGATTTAACTAGATTTCGAATACGATTTTTTTTGTTGTTACCTTGTCAATATCATGTAGCAACATTAAAACAAAATAAATCTTCTGTTCATTACAGTTTTATTTATTTTTAATCAAACATGTTTTTTTTCTTAATTGCATGGAAAGTTCAAATTCACATCTGCGCTGATAATGCAGGAGTGATGATTGTATATGATTCAAAGTACGTGTAATGTACAAACAAGGGTATTCCTATATTTCCTGAAATCATTAACTTAAAATTAAAATTAGTGATTCAAGTTTGATTTTGATTTTGAGCGAAACGATTATCCGACCGCCGAACTACTACGTCTCTATGCTGGATGAATTCTCTAGAAGCAAGGAATTTAGATATATTTGCACTGTGCATTAATTACCGTTTGTTGAACTTGTTTAACCAGTTGTTTAGTTGGCGTCTTGTTTCTCCGACATAACTGCTTCCGGTGAATAAAGTAGATAAAAATTAATCCTTTCTAGAAAAAAGTAAAAAAAAAAAAAAGAATAATGTTCGCTCATAAAACATTTCAAGAGATGCATTAAATAATCATTTAGTGGTTTAGTGCAGCGTGCATCGTTTGTTTTCTCCTTTTAATAAAGCAACACAGTTGTGTACACGTTATAGTTATTTGTGATAAATGAGAAACAAATTTCCCAGAACAACTTTTGTGCGATCTCTTGCCGGTAGGTTGGTTGGTTGTTTTTGTTTTACGGCATATCAACCCTTTTCGGGTTATTTAATGCCGAATCCAAAGATTTTGAAGAAAAAATTTTTAATAGAATATATTTGTTGTTTTCAAGTTGGTTTCTATTTAACCCATAGTTGGAACCCTAACAGGTACTACCACTCTGGGTCAGAGTGGACCTGGAAGCAATGGTAATTAAAGGGTGGCTCCACACTCCCCAAAGCCCGCAAGCTGGGGCCTCACCACTGGATATAGTTTAAGGTCATATCCAGGACCCCCATTGAGGGACTTTTACCCTCTGCAGGGGGGGGGGCAGTCGGTGTATTCTAATGCCCCACCGACAGGGCCCTTGCCGGAAGGGGAAATGTTATTAAAACTATTAAAATTCGTAACACATTTATTGATTGGTTAGTGGCTGAATTCCATGTTACTTTAAGAAACGCGTGGATTGGTGAAATGCTAAATCATCTCCGGCTATCTTAGTTGTGACTATAGAAAAACATCCTCAGGTTTAGTGTATTTTTCACACTTTACCTCTTACTACCTCTGACACGATGATGTTTCTGTTTGTTTAATTGAAGCATGATAGAAGTAGGTTTTAATGATTAGCAGTAGACATTATACATCAATTAATACATATCCCCATAACTTCAGTTTTTTTAGTATTTTAAAGAGACTTTCACACAAAAAATTGCTGGAATATAAATTTTCACAAACACCTGTTCCTCTTCTTTAATTTTTTTCATAATAGTCAATTAAACTAAATATAGCCAACATTACCCATATATGCGCCAGATTGTTGTGTTTTGGAAATTCATAGTGATAGATTAATTATTTAAAAGTATATTTCTACGTATAAACCTATGCTAAATATTATACACTCACATACACACACATGTATATATATATATACACTCACATACACACACACATGTATATATATATATATATGTATAGAGAGAGAGAGAGAGAGAGAGAGAGAGGGTGTCCACAAAGTATGGCTACTTAATGTATCCAGACTTTGTGGGCACCATGTAGATTATGTATCCAGACTTTGTGGGCACCATTTAGATTATGCAGCCGGACTTTGTGGGCACCCTTTAGCTTATGCAGCCAAACTTTGTGGACACACTTTAGATTATGTATCCAGACTTTATGGACACCCTGTAGATTATGTAGCCAGACTTTATGGGCACCCTTTAGATTATGCAGCCAGACTTTGTGGACACCCTTTAGATTATGTAGTCAGACTTTATGGGCACCCTTTAGATTATGCAGCCAGACTTTGTGGGCACCATGTAGATTATGTATTCAGACTTTGTGGACACCCTTTAGATTATGTAGTCAGACTTTATGGGCACCCTTTAGATTATGCAGCCAGACTTTGTGGGCACCATGTAGATTATGTAATTAGACTTTGTGGGCACCCTTTAGATTATGTAGCCAAACTTTGTGGGCACCCGGTAGATTATGCAGTCAGACTTTGTGGGAACCCTGTATATATATATATATATATATATATATATATATATATATATATATATATATAAATCAAAGTGTCACCTCTTATCAAGGCCTGGGGGCCACTCGAAGATAAGAGGTAATGAGCGTATAGTAACAATGGGGCAATATTGTAGTAATCGTTAGTTGTGGAAATTTGGTTATTCGGATTACTTCGGTTTATCAGGAACATGGACTTGAAGTCGATCATATTGTAATTTGCTGGAAAGCAGGGAAAGGGAAGAGAGTTCGACAGGCGTGTAGTGTAAAGAAAGAAACGTTTAGGTTCAGACACGAATAAAAAGTAGGAGAAATTATTGATAATTGTTTCAGTTAGACGAGTGTTTTTCGTGAAAGTTTGGCGAAGGGGGACGATAGATTGGAGCTCAGACGAGAACTTGCCATGAAAATAACGATAAAGCAGAAACATGCTCACAACATCTCTTCTGTGGTAAAGAGGTTGCAGGGAAGAGAAAAGGGCATATCCCACTAGGCTACGAAGTCTATTTTGAACTCTGTCAAGGCAGGATAAGCTGCTTCTAGCAGCTCTAGCCCAGATGTGGAAACTGTAGTCTATCCTTGGACGCACGTGCCTCTCATACAGGAGACAAGTAGAGAATTACATCAGCAGTGAGATATTTACTAGAGCGGTAAAACGATCCCACCATTTTTTCCAGTGACCGTGGCGACGGATTTGATGTACGTATTCCATCTCAAATCAGGTGTAAGTATCAAACCCAAAGTTGTCAAAATCTGGAGTCTCCCCAAGACGAAAACCATTCATTTTAATTAATGTTAGAGGGGGATCAGAGCGTTAATGATGTAAAGATAGAAGCTTGGGTTAAGATGCATTCAAATTAACCAACCACTGCTTTCCCCATTGTGCCATGTGCTCAATGTTAGAGGAGAGAGAATCAGAGAGAACTTGGTCATTTACGGCCTTTCGAAGTGTTACCATAGATGGTAGTCTCATCAACATAAATGTCTACGAATGATCTTGGGGTGTGATTTGGGAGATCATTGATGTAGATCAGAAAGAGAGTTGTGTCCAGGAATGACCCCCAAGGTACTCCAATATTAATACTGGTAGCTTCTGATTTTTGCCCATAAGCCACTACTTTTATGAACCTATTAGACGGGAGCTGCCAATAACGCAGCTACAATATATATATATATATATATATATATATATATATATATATATATATATATAGAGAGAGAGAGAGAGAGAGAGAGAGAGAGAGAGAGAGCGAAAGAGAGAGAGAGAGAGAGAGAGAGAGAGAGAAAGAGACAGTTAGCTTGCAAAAGTAAATTTTCAACGAAAATAAAAACTATCCGGATAGAAACTGCTCTAGGTATTAAGAGGGGCAAGTTATAGAAAAAAATAAGTATTAAAATTACATGAGAATTTTATTACATTATCATGTCAAGAAGGATAAGAAACGATTAAAATAAGGGAAAAGGGATAAAAGAGTTGCTGGAAACCTCTTTAGGCCATGCCATTTCAAAGCTAAATGCTTCTTATCAGAAAAGGCGAAAAAATCGTCATCATACAAGAGTAAAGGCAGAATAAACAACATATTATAAATTCATTTTAGTTTAGAAATGGGAAAATTACAAGGGGAAAATTACAAGGTAAGGGAGGTACTGAGTACGAAGGCAATTGTGTAATTAAAGTGTTTTAATTTTAAAAAAATGTGGAGAAAAACAAAGGAAAAAACAATAACTTAAAAATATTTAAAAAATGAAAAATAATCTTATTTAACTTTAATTTTTATTTTCTTTTTTCATATATGTATATATGTCTATATGTATGTATGTATTTCGTAGGTTCCGTCGGTTTCAAACATGAAAGAGCGAACCGTTTAAGGCCCCCATATCAAGCTCTCTTCCATCGATCTATCTCTTCTCTTTATAACCGAAAGTGTAAACATATATATATATATATATATATATATATATATATATATATATATATATATATATATATATACATTACAAGATCTCGCGCGCAAAAAAATCTGAAGCTTCTGGATAAGCATTCCCCACAAAACGTAGACTAAATTTAAATGTTTAATTATTAAATTTAATTCTTTTGAATTTTAATTTAATTTTTATTTTAGATTTTTAATTTTAATTTTAATCTGAAATTTAATTTTAATATAAATTTTATATTAGTTTTTATTTTTAAGTTTTAATTGTAATTTTAAATCTGTTCAATCTGATGTTTTTCTTTTTAATTCGATGACGATAATTATAAGTTATATAAGATGGGTTTCGTGTGACTATTTAAAAGAAATTTACACTTGACCCATATTAGATTAGGCGACTGAAAGAAAATAGAAGCATGTGGTATATTTTACATAAAGTAGAAGAGTAAAGTTAAATATAGTATTTAATAAATAAAAATGATTATTATCCGTTTGAATTAGGTTTGTATATCGGATTTAAATGTTTTCTTTTTTTTTTGTGAGTAAAATCGATCAAGACTTTACACAGTTATCTCCCTTAGACTAGTTTACGAATTGAGTTCTGATAAAAACTATTCTGTTTAAGACCGGAAAATAAAAGTATAAATTTTAAAAAATAATGAATTAATAAGCAAGATTTTTTTCATAGGTGACATGATAAATAGTTCATATATTATAATTTTTAATGACAGAACCATTTAGGTGTTCTCGCTTTTCGTTTTCTTTTCCATGTTTTTTCTTCTCTCTCTCTCTCTCTCTCTCTCTCTCTCTCTCTCTCTCTCTCTCTCTCTCTCTCTCTCTGGCGTCCAAAATATTAAAAAGACAATTTTTTAAGATTAAATCATTTGAAATTTAAGGTTTAAATAAAAAGAAACGAGATTTGCACAAAATGAGATAGATCGGCTGAAGAGAGCTTGCTATGGGACCTAAAACGATCCCCTATTATCAGGTTTGAAATCGAGGGTTCCGATGACGCATCTCATCTTAACTTTCTGAAAATATAAATATAAAAATATAAATATCTATATCTATATATATATATCCATATCTATATATCTATCTCCATGTATCCCTATGCCCTCAGCCACATTAGAAATGAACTTCCCAGACCCTCCCCCACAAGTTCCTTAAACTAAAACATTACCGACATACCAAGCACCCCCTCCCGCCTTTTCCCCCTTGTTCCCTTCCTCTTTTATCCGCTCTTCTCGCACACCCCCCTGACCTCATTCACTCTTTCACTCTTACATCCCATAATAACGGACATTTCTGTAAAAGTCTGAGGAAGCTACGGACGGCCAAAAAAAACGGCCGGGTAGCTGAAACAATAATGTAATTTAGCACTATATATATATATGTGTGTGTATGTGTGTGTATTGTGTGTGTGCATAAAATATGGAAGCCGTTCAGTCTTGAAAGACAATGGATACCCCCTGTACAGATAGTTGTGCGTGAAATTGTGAGGCAAGGGTTGCACAATCCCAACAACACCTCTTCTGAATCGGCATTGCTTGAGTCTAGTGGCAAAAAGAAGTCTAGGACGACTGGAAACAATGCCAAACTAAGGAGAGAGCACATACAGCACCCGCAGTTCCCAAATGGTCACACATTTTAGTACTAACCAGGTAACCAGGCTCAAAATTGCTTAACGTGATCGTACAGGGACCGGTGTATCAACGTGAATATGCAGTACATGATGATGAGAATAATGGAAATAGCATTCCGACGAAATATAGAGATGAAATTTTTTTTTTTTTAATCCAAAACATATATTCATCAACGTTTCGTCTTTATTTCGAGATTCTCCTGGATGAATAAAATTAAAAAAAGCAAAACATCAGTACAAATATTTGAAAATACATTTTTCATGTAATGAAATGTATGACCTTGTTCCATTTCAGAAATGAAAAGGTCGTTGGAAATTAATAAAAAAGGGGGGCATAGCGTTGTGAAAGATATTAAAGTTATTTTCATAACGTCATTTAGCCGTTAATATATTAAAAAAAGATATGATGCAATTCATATTCTTTTTGGACTAAATATGTCCGTTAAAATTCAAACATGAATGTGTAACTGAAATGAAATGAGTGTATTTTTGTTTTGTAATTTATTGACTGATTTTTGTATTAATTATTATAGGAGGTGTTTGTAATTCATTGACTGATTATATGTATTCATTATTATAGGAGGTGTTTTCTATGGTGTGAGATATTTAACCTGTCTAAAATTAAAGTATAATCTTTAACATAAGTTTACTTATTAAGGTTGATAAATTGTAGAAACCTACACGTTTTTTTAATTGTGTTTGAATTTGCGATAAGCGCGGATTTATAGTAATTAGATTCCAAATATTGATCTAAAAATAAACTGCATATGTTGAAACAAGTGATTATTATTCGATTGATAAGAAATCTCAAATATATGAACCAAATGTGTTCAGTGTTAGAATGGATATAAAAACAATATTCTAGTTATAATAAGGTATATTTATTGAACATCTATTAAGATAAAATATATATTTATTAATATATATATATTAATTAACTAAACGTCTATAAATTCATTTCGAAATTATGACTTATATTTAAGGTGAAAATTACATGAGATAGTGGGGAGGTCTTAAGTATTAGGAAATATTTATAATTCTTAATAAAGTTAAAGTAAAGTTATAATTAGATTTCATATAAATATGTATTCAGGGGCAAATATATACTAGCAAAATAATCAGCGTCACTCTGGATTAAATGAGGGTGGCAGAATATAAAGTCTGTACCGGAAACAACTTTATATCTAAAAATTCCTTCATTTGTCAAGCGATTCCGGATATGGCTAAAACAGTTTACGATCTCAAAATTAGATTAATACATATATATTGTTGGTTTCTATGAAAGTTTACTGGGACAGTTTCTTTAAGGAGTAATCTATATATATATTTTTTATTTTTATGTTATTATCCGGGAATGATGTGATGATTGTAGTGGTGGGTAGGAAGACCCATGATTATGTTAATTTTAAACGTGCTCTTGCGTTTTCTTTTGGAGGTTAGGTTGGAGAGAGTAATGTCCGTTTTGAGGTAAAAACTCTTCTTAAATTGTTTCGTATATGTATTTAAATTACCCGTCTTAGTGTAGGTAAAATTATTTTAAGTATGTGTTGCATATTGCCCGTCCTTGCAAAGGTAAAATTATTTCATATGCATGCTGTAAATTATCTGCCCTAGATAAGATACGATTATTTCATACGTGTAATACCCGTCCTAGGTAGGTAAATATTTTTTTGCTCGAAATAGCAAATGATACATAGACATTAAAAATTCCTCTCTCCTAAGAATAACAATTAGATTCAAAATCAAATTCAATTTTCTCATTGTTTAGACGGTCCTGAGCAACGCCAGGTAGCCCCGCTAGTTCTTAATAAAGTAAAATCAAAATTCCATTTCATATAAATATGCATTCATTTAATTATAACGAAAAGAACATATTATTATGAGATTAGGAAAGAAGGTGTAAGGTAACAGATAAGAAATGTGATATCTAGCGATCAGTACATTAGGAACGAAATATTTTGATATCTCCGGTAGAGGGTCAAAACGTATAGAGGTGAAGGAATGATGAAATTTACTTATTGAAGTGATGATCAAATTTATATACTTTTGGTATTGTCGATTTTTCCTTTTTTTTCTTTTGAATCTAAGCTCCAGCTTACATGTTATTTTCATGGCAGGTGCTCGGCTGAGCTCCAGTCTATGGTCCCCCCTCGCCAAACTTTCACAAGAGACACTCGTCTAGCAGAAAACACTATCACTAGTTTTCCCCCACAATTTATCTCTATCTAAACCTAAGCGTAGATTCCATGAGCAAAGCTTCTTTCTTAGAACTGCACGCCTATGGAATTGTCTTCCGTTTTTCTGCTTTCCAGCTGACTACAATATGGTTGTCTTCAAGTCTAACGTAAACAAGTTTTTGATGAGCCGTTCCATATAAGTTAACAAATTTACCGAATCTCCATTACTAACCGTTAATATATTGTCCAATTTCTACTGTACACTCTTTAACCCTTATCCTCGAGTGACCTCTTGGCCTTGATAAGTGGTGATGCCTATGTAAAAAAAAATGTATAGCTTTTTATCATCCCGTTAAGTCTATATTTAAAAATACTCTTCTAATTTGCTTCCACTTTAATAACTCGGTTCTTATAGTTGAGCACTCTAAGTTGAAATTAAAGACGGCCATGTAGCTCACCTGCGCAGATCATAAGATCAATCGTCTTGACATTTATGCATTATATAAATGTTAATTTCAATTGTATTTCTCGCTATTAGCGTTGACCGTGCTGTTTGTTCCTTGCTAATGGAGTCAGGGATGGCTTCGTAGCCGAGTTCAAATCTCCCGACCGGCCGTAATCGTAGCTCTCAGCACTAATAATTCCTTTAAGGGATGAAACACTAGTGTCTTTAGGTTTTAATAATAGTAATTATACATAATATAGATAATATATATAATATATATATATATATATATATATATATATATATATATATATATAAATAGTAATTATAGCGATAATTATATATATATATATATATACATATATGTGTGTATGTGTTTGTGTGTGTGTGGATGACTATAATGCTCATTATCTTGAGTTGAGCATATTGGGAAGTGATACACGCTATACCCTTGGCTTATTAAAAGGTGCTCTTTTTGTAAACAAATCGAGCTTAAAAATATCGTTCATCCACTATCCACACAGCGTAATGGTTTGAAGCCTTGACTGTCGTACGGGCGTCTGGGTTTCGATCCTGGCTTGAGGTAGTTGCCTTTCTAGCCGCACTTATGAGCGGTGATACAGCGAAACAGAATTGTATGTAGAGGACTATATATATATATATATATATATATATATATATATATATATATATATATATATAACAGCAGGGAAATCAACGGATTGAATGATGATTAACGAATATTTCACATGCCTATATTTTTATTGTCATCGAAATCCGTGAAATCGCCCGGGGGGGAAGCTTCACACGCCTCCATGCAGTAACTTGGTCCAAAATATATGTTTTTCTACATTACCCTCTTTAGAACCTTCTGTTTCTTTTGAAAATTATTTTATATAAACTTCTTTCCAGTAAACGAAAATAGCATTAAGAAACACGTATGGAGTTTGAACCTACAGACCACGTCACGCAAAAAAAAAAAAAAAAAAAAAAACGAAAAAAGAAAACAAAAGAAAAAATAAACAATGAAACACGCTATCGACTTACTCACACTAGAATTTTCACAGTCCATTGTTGCTAAGAGATGTCATGGAGAAAATGGCTTTACCGATGATAGATAAATCAAAATAACGAAATCAACATCGATTATCGGTATTTATCGGCGGTATTCTGAGACAAAACTTAACTAAGATCACTCCGAGACTTGTACAGTAAAGTTCAGTAAATTTTAAAGAAAATCTGCTTAGCAGTTTCGGAGTTTATAAGGAACGAACCCACACACACAGACAAGATTGCATATATATATATATATATATATATATATATATATATATATATATATATATATATATATACCGCGTTTCATCCTCTCTTCAGGCTTATGCGCGAATTTTGTGGTTGTTTTTATATACGCACCATCGTGCATAAGCCTGAAGAATCCTAGAGTGAATGCAACGCTGAGTATCCAGTGTAGCTTAATCGCCATATATATTTTATAAATTATTAACTAGCTCTACCTACGTATTGAACACTTTTGAAGTAAATACTTAAAGTTTACGCATAAATTTATACTTTTGTATATAAATTTTATGTGAGTAAATAAAGATATATATATATATATATATATATATATATATATATATTAAGTGGTGTGGTGTATGATCAACACTACTGGGATGGATTTCCGACAAAGTAATTTCCAACGTCTAAAAATCAAATTTAAAAAATAATCGCTATATGTTTATCAAGGTAAAAAAGCTTTCAATATATATATATATATATATATATATATATATATATATATATATATATATATATATATATATATATATATACTAGCATTTCAGCCCAGCTTTGCCCGTGTATTTGGAGCTGTATGTTGAGCAAAAAAAAAGCGGTCATTTTTTTTTTAATTCGACCCCTATTGTTACCCCTTAACTTTTATTGTTTTGGGCTCAAATCAAATTATTAAGTTAAATCCATGCCCAAGGAACCTATATCTAAAATTCCAAGTGTTTAGACCCTAAATTGTCGGAGGCGTTAGGTAGAGTTCTCAAAGGTCAAATCGTTGAACTTTGACCCCTTACCAGCCAAATGTCAGGCCGAAAACCGATCACAAAGATTTTCCAAATCTCAGTACACAGTATATCAAATTTCGAGTCTGTAGACTTAAAATTAACAGAGTTATTGCGTAGGGAAATGTACACAGACACACAGACACACACATAGACACGTTCACTTTTATAGATATTTAAATAGATAGATTAAACAAAAAATATACGTATACATTAATATATATGGAAAGAATTTTGTGTTTACTGTAAACCTTTTACGTAAATATGCAAGTATAAATCATGTAGAATATTTGCATGAATATAATTACACTTAATAGTTAACTAAAGATGGTCATCCCATGAGAAAACCGAAAAAAAACTAATAGGAAATTAATTAAAATGAATGTTTAAAAGAATATGCAAATTAGCTAGATATTTTGCTAGTAAATGCAATTCCACAACCCATATATAAGAAAATTGTATTTTCCTCTTAAATAAATAGAAAACTGTGTTTTTAATATGAATATCAATACACACAAAAGAAAAACGAATTTATAGGAGTATATATATATATATATATATATATATATATATATATATATATATATATATATATATATATGAGATGGTAAGAAGACAGACAAATGTAGGACGCAGACTGAACTTAGTTACACGTTTCGCCACTAGGTGTCACGACGAAGTCCTTTGAAGGCAGATTTTAACGTCATGATCGAAAAATGGCTGATTTTGTTTTACTTACAATAGAATTCTTTGTCCCTTTGGGTTTAAGTTAGGCAATCTCTTTGCTATTGCTACTGAAAAATAATAAATATTAACCTGATAAAAAATACTTTCTGTTGAGAGAAATGAATGTTACAAACGTTAAAAGAAAGCAGATAGTTTTTTTTTCTTGTTTTTTTTTTTTTAAATAAAAGAAGATAAAAAAACACGTAAAGATGAATCTTAAATTGAAAGAAAATCAGAAAGATTTTAGAAACACACATTGGAGATGTCAGTTGTGATAAAAAATAAACGCAGTTTATTTTTAGCTTGTTGGAGGGGGTTAAAATAGTAGATTATATTATTATAATTAAGTATTAATAAATTGTACTATTTGTTGTGTTGCTGTTTTTATCTTACATTTTTTTCGATCGATGTAACCTCTGATCTTCTTCAGGTGTTGTATAGACAGGGGATATATAATCGAAGTATAGGCTGTTTCTAGAGGGGTCATCACACAGTGATATATTACAGTTCGTATTTATATACAAGTATTAGATTTTATGAGAAGAAGAATATAGAATATATTATACCTTTTTTTTTGTCCAGGAGTTCTTCTGTCTGCACTGCTGGGCTCTGTGGTGGAACATGCAACGACCAACATCATAACCGATTGAGACACCTGTTTTTTTTTCTAGTTTTGTGAAACCACAGAAACAATACGACTTTATATTTTACAAAATATAAATTTATTTCAGTGTCTCAGTGGTCTTCAGCAGAAGCGTCTTACGTGTTTACATGCTGGTTATTTTACCCCCGCTTCCTGGCTTGGAAGCTCGTCTGTTTACTTTCGTGACCAAACTCAATTTCCTCATGACCTCTTGATCTGTCAGTTCCGTTACGTCATCATAAAAAACACACGTCTCCTAACGTGTGGCCTTTGTCACGTACGCAACTGTTAAAGGTTATTTTGTTCATTTTTAACTAAGCTAATTTCTGTAAACATCTTCAGCTAGAACCCATTTTTTCATTCCAGACCAATTTATTCTCTAAACAATAAATTTTATTTTTTTTTAATTACATTTCAACCACAAACGAGGGACATTGCCACTTTGATATAGGGGGCTACTATTAGGGACGCAGGCTACAGGGGTACTAGATGGAGAGTTGGACAGCAAGATGTCGATTCACGTTACACTTGAACTTCCGCATGTCAGTACAGTTGGGGAAGCAGGAACCTGGAAGGGAATTCCAAAGTCTAGCGGTTCTGGGGAAGAAACTACTGGAGTAGAAGGCTCTCTTACATCTAGGGATCTCAACTGTGAAGGGGTGTGATTTTGTTGCTTGTCGGGTATGTCGGGGGTATTTACGTAGAGGGGGAACAAGTGCTTGCAGTTCGTCGGAACACCGTTAAAGTACTTGTAGAAACCGCAGAGGGATGCTACATTACGTCGATGGGCAGAGGCTGAAGCTTGGATGACAGTTCAGGACCTATCAGGTTGGTGACTCTCTTTTGAACCTTATCTAGGAGTGAGAGACTAGTAGCAGATGCACCGGCCCAAATATGACAACAATACTCTATACATGGACGAATGGTGGCCATATAGATGTACAGGATACTTTCGGGCGTTAGTAGCTTTCTAGCACGGTAGAGAGAACCTACCTTTTTCGCAGCGGTCCTGGCAATACTTTCAATGTAATTTTTCCAACTCATGTTTCCTGTGAACGTTAGGCCGAGGAGTTTAAAAGATGTACTTTCAGATAAAGATTCTTTGGCCATTGCTATTGGTGGTAGAGAAGGTTTCTTGTAGTCATTGAAGGAAACAAGTTTAGTCTTGGCAGCATTGAATGTGATCATCCATTTTCTCTCCATTCCACTACGGATTAGAGGTCATCATCTAGCGTTTCTGCCATTTCTTTAGATATGTGTTCATTTGTTTTCCTGTCGTGTCTGTTATAGAGTGTGGTGTCATCAGCATATATACCCATCTCACAGACAATTTTGTGAGGGAGGTCATTTATGAATATTAGGAATAATAGAGGTCCAAGGATAGACCCCTGAGGCACCCCCGCATTTATATCATATTGTTTAGATGTACGACCATCGAGGACAAAGAAGGATTTTATTATGTTAAATATTTGTCCAGTTATACCGTATGATCTGATTTTGCTGAGAAGACCATCGTGCCATACCCTGTCAAAAGCTTTAGATATATCTAGAGCTACTGCTCTACTCTTTCTCTGCTTTGTCGGAGATTACAGTTAGAATGTTTGCTGTGGAATGGGCTTGTCTAAATCTATATTGTTGGTCGGTCAGTAGTTTAGCATCCGTAAGGTGATGGACTAGCGCTTGGTTAATTATGGACTCAAATATTTTAGCAAAAAGTGGGAGGAGGCTAATGGGGCGGTAATTTACTGGGTCAGTTCTTTCGCCAGAATTCTTGAAAACTGGTACCTCAAAAGCAGTTTTCCAGCAGGCAGGAAAGCAAGATTCATTAAGGTATTTGTTGTAAAGTTTGGAGAGGATTAGAGCTACTTCAGCGGAGCACTTTTTAATAGCACGGCCGAGATAAGATCAGGTCCACATGTTTTTGAAGTGTCAAGATTTTTTATGATAGCATGCACCTGAGAAGGGGTGATTTTCAAATCGTCAAATGTGGCGTCTGTCCGCAAAGGAAAGTCCGGGAAAGGGTGGTTAGCAGGGTCCAATATGGAGTTGGAGGCAAACCGACTGGCAAGCATGTTAGCCTTCTCGTTTGCTGAGCAAACAACTTCATGATTGTTGGATAGTGGGGGAATTGTTGATTGCTCATTATTTACTACACTGTCGTAGATTTTCCAAAAGTCATGGGTTCCTAATTTCTGTGCTTCAATGCGTTTTTTTTTGTGGTTTCAGTAAATTCCCTCTTAGCTGTCGCTATTTCTTTCTTACAATTACTTCTGGCTTCTATATACTTCTGTTTGAATTGGATTTATGTCGGTTAAATCTGCGGTACGCGTGCTGCTTTTGCGCGATGGCAGCTGCACATGCGGAAGTAAACCATTGGGGAGAGTGAGGCTTGCTATAAAATTTCCGCGTGGGAACATGTGCTTCAATTGCTGTTTTGAACCATTCATTTGCGCACTGTTCAGCAGGAAATGAAAAGATATTTTGCCATAGGGCGTCTCTGATGAGATCCCCGATGGCTTCCCAGTCAGCTTTTTTTTATAATATCTCGTTGTTTTGAGCAATGGCTCTTCCATTTTGGCTGTAGAGTTTAGGGCGATTTCAACCATTATCACTGCATGATCAGAATTCCCAAGTGGGCTGTGGGCGTTCGTAACACAATCATCAGGAACTGTGGTCAGAAACAGATCTAGAAGTAATGCTTGTTGTTCTTGCTGATAGCTCCCAACATAAACATATATATAGATAGACAGATAGATAGATCGATAATGACTAATTTAACTTTAACCATGTTATTATCTAGCACAGGTGTATGTTGTCGTACTCGGGAATCTTTCTGGAAATATAAATACTGCTCCATACTACAAATGATTAAACATAGTGTAGCCTCGTAGAAGAATTTTCGAACCGTAAGCAAGTCCATTTTAGTGCGACAATTGCCTCTCTGCCTCCAGTTTTCAAAACCTCTGATGAAAGAATTGAACCGCAAAATCATCGCCCAATAATTATATCTTTGCTCTTCCCAGAAGACTTCGACTAATTAATCATTCTAGCGATAGTCAACCACCTTGTTAATGTGAAATCTTTTTTTTTTGTTGTTGTTAACTGTATTGATTTAAGCAACCCCATTCTACCGCAGATATCCTAACGGTAATCTTTGAACGCATATGCAATAAAATGAATAGGGGCATCAAAAACAAAAAAAAAGATTGGAAAATTAGGCATATCAACACGTATTATCTGATAAGACACATTATGTTAGCAAATAAATGTAATATAATTTAAAATTATTGAAAATTTCTTTTATATTGTCATTCTTCTTTTATATGCTAACTCGTGTATGCGGTGTTTCATACGCACCACATTGATATAGCTTTCAAACACAAACCCTTTTCACACTACGCGCAATGCTTCAAGCAAACTACAATATCCTTCTCATATATTATTTTATTCTTTTGGTATCCTTTGAGATGAGGGGGCTGTTATCCTCATCTTCATTGTTGTTTAATAACTTTTCAGCCAACTATACCTCTGGCTGGCCTTCTTCAGGTGGTTAGCCGCGACGGGATAAGAATAATGAGTCTTGTAACTGTATCCCCAGTAGTTACTGGCTTCTATAGTTTTTGTTGTATAACCGTGACGCAGTGGATAGAGGCATTGAATCTCTACGATTCCAGGTGAAACAAAAACAACTATGGAAGGCAGTAATTACTGGTGATACAGTTACGAGACTCCGCATTCCTATCCCGTTCTGGTTAACCACCTGAAAAAGGCCAGAGGAATAGTTCGCCAAAACGAGCTTAAACAACAATAGCTGTGCAGAAGAACATGACAGAAGTCTGCAAAACAATCAATACACAAATGCTTAATATGCAAAACAAAAAAAAAATGTTAAAGGACTGTTTCGTTTCAATTGGGACATCCTTCAGCTATGGAAGTATCCAGCTGAAACCCCGTAATGTGTAATCCCTGAAAAAGGAATGGCGTGCAACAATGCAATAAACATGAACGTGGAAAAACAAAATAGATAATTGACTAAACGACAAAAAATGAATAAATACATGAATACATTATGACAAAATAGTCACCCTATGAATAAGAGTTCACAGTGTAATGTGGTGGCAGTTGTAGTAGTTATGTATCCTAGAGAGAAAATACCTCCAATTTTCTGTATGAATGACGATATTAGTTGAAGTTGGTTTAGTGGTTACAATAGATATTTAATGGGAAGGAAAATAACGCATACTCGTTTTAAACACGTATCAATAATTGACATAAAATTTCTACCGAACAGATTAACGTACGTATCTTTTTATTTACAAAGCTATACTGGCCAACGAAATGGGGGACAAATCCATTAATTCATACAGGAGGTTCTGTAGCGAGTGTATATAAAACAGATATGCATAAACGAAAGGACTAATCCATGTACATGTTATATTGTTGTTAATGTAATGTTCGTTGCGCTTGTGTGTGTGTGTGTGTATATTTTTAACATATAATAAACAGACATATATACCTTCATCAACAGTTCAAAAAGGGGACAAATAACACCTGCTTGTTCAGACAAGGGAAAGAATTTTGGTCGGAATTATCGCTGTATTTTTCCAGACGTGCTTCTGAAAATGTAAGTCATTTTCTACCCCGAAAACTCAGACAACCAAATTGTTTTCTCACATTCACATTTATTCCTGTTGCGACTTTTTTTGTTCTGGAGTTGTATGCCATTCCTTTTTTTTTTCAATGATTACATATTATTGTCTGTTCAACTAAATACTGCCGTAGATGAAGGATTCACAACTAGCTGAGAACTTACCTGTTCCGTCTACTCGTCCTAACTTGTTCGCTGAAGACGCCTGACTAACTCCTAACTCTGCATTTATATATTCAAACTCATCCTTTGTGGTTACGTCAGTCCACTACACAACGACCTAACAGGTAACTCATCAACCACGTTTCCTCTGACCCAATTTTATTGTTTCTATGCCTAGGTTTAAAAACCTATTTTGTTTATGTCCATGATATTCTTTTCTTTTAAAATATATTTGTTTTTATTTATCTAACATTTTTTCTTGTTATATATATATATATATATATATATATATATATATATATATATATATATATATATATATATTGCATTTCTTCCAGCTTTATTCCTATATAATCATATTTGTCTTTAAATTGCATTTTTGGTCCCCCCCACACCGACAAAAGGAGGGTGGACCTGTAAATTCAACCCTTGTCCGTTCGTCCGTTCGTCCGTTCGTCCATTCGACTGTCCGCACTATTCTCAATAACTGTGCCTTGGAATTTTCTTTTAATTTTGTACAAACATTAAACATTATATGAGCAAAAAACAGTAACAAAACGGATTTTTCGCGAAAACTCTGGTTGCCCCCTTAGGGATATCTAAAATTGACACTTTTGTGATTATTAAAAAAAAATTGATGCCTTGGATTTTTATAAAACTTTCTGAAAAGTTGTAACTAATTGATTTCTATATAATTTTGTTTGTCTATACTTCGCGATAACTCTTGGGTGTGCCCCAGGGGGTCTTTGAAGGCTAATAAAAACACTCCATTTTGGGACTATTTTATCATATTAGTCTAAAATGTTCTCTGTATGTCTATTTAGCAGTTTTGTATGGTGCTGAATTTAAATTTAAATATTTTAAGGCCTTGGGGATTTTAAGGGCTAAATCGAAATCGTGGGGAAGGGGGCAAATGATGGACTTAGTCATTTCTTTTTTTTTTTTTTTTGCATAGTGCAAAACTCAAATTTACATATGTTACGGCCTAAATCCGCACAGTTTGTTCATTTTCACCAGGATTTGACGTCTCCTGGGGACTTTTGTGGGTAAATAGGGGGGGATGCTAAACTTAGTCATTTTTACGCCTCGTTCACTGTGCCCGCACGGGCACCATGCGTGCGTCACTTGTTCTTTTTAAAGCAAATTAAATTCAATCTACGCGTTAGTAATAGTAATCTCCTAGCTCAGATAATTCAGCAATACACCGAGTGTGCTAATTTACAAAACACTTTATATATTATATAAGATAACACAAGATGTGTTTTCCCGCCTGGTTTTAAGTTAAACTCCACTTCTTCTGTTATTTTCATTTTATAAACGTTGACCCAAATAATCAAACAAGAAACAATGTTTACGTTAGAAATATCATTCCAACTCCACATCGAAATCATACTAATGCTAACCACAGTACAAATACTCCATATCTTTTACAAGTCCGGTTATGGCTTCCTTGTGTTTAGGAAAAATAATTAGCCCGCGTCTGCAATATAATTATCCTCATATTATTTGTTTCGGTACTCTTTAGAAAGATGGCGTATCGCATTTTTTTTTTTTTTTAATCTAATATGTATATTGTCGTTAACATCAGCCGGAAGCGGATGTAGTATGGCAGTTTTCAGGAACATAGATCCAATGTAATGATAAACTAGTCACAATGTACATACACGTGTGCATCTTTTCTAATACAAAAGCTGCAGAAATCAACGTTTTTTTTTTCCTCAATAAAAACGAGCACAAATATGCCTCGGTTTTCAGCAAATTATCAAGATTGGTTTTATTGTTCAGATTAAGTACAATTTGCAATTATTTTACAAAATGACACATCTCTTACTAACGTTTTTACAGTGCTCAACCCTTCCGCCTTTTAATTGTATACGTTATATATATATATATTTATAACTATATATATATATATATATATATATATATATATATATATATATATATATATATATATATATATATATATATAAAGCACTCCCTCAGTCTTTGACACACTATGGATACCCACGAAGGGGTGCCTACGCATGATTTTTTTTTTTTTGGCATGAGGTGCGCAATCTCCAACCACACATCTCCTGAGTCGACATTGTTAAATATCAGTAGCAAGTGATATGTACGTACAAGACGACTATATATATATATATATATATATATATATATATATATATATATATATATATATATATATATATATATATATATATATTGCGTGGCTGTCGCGACACCTTGCTGACGATTATTTTTATTTTTATTTAAATATCAAGCCCGAACCAAGAACATCGAACTACTACCATCACCCTCGCACGCAGAATTCCGCCCAGCGGCTAAGAAAAAGACAAAAAGAAAAAAAACAGACTAAACATTGATAAGGGTGTTTAGCATCGAAATCTATCGATATAAGCAAATAAATTTGTTTATACATTAAAAAAATGCGTTGTTTTCTGCTTCTAAAACTTATTCATTTATATACGTAAATATGTTATATATATATATATATATATATATATATATTAATATAATTATCCACTGACACGTGTTTCGTCGTCTACGACTCATCAGAGAGGCTTAATCTAGCGAGATTCGAAATTGAGACCTCATGGTAAGAAGCCTAAACTCTTACCACTGGATCATCTCGCACAATTGTTTGGATTTATCGCGATTTACTTAGACGTCATTTTATTTGCTTTTGTTTTTGCGATACGTTTTGAATGAATTCAATTATTTACGAAAGTGCATTTTTACCTTAATGCGAGTAGGGAATAATTTTATAATATATATAGATTACATTTTTTTATAGCTGCACAGTATCAAAAACCCTAAATCTAGATGAATCTATTAACAGCCATAACTTAACCACCAGATTAAATAATTACACCAACTTTAACCAATCTACCAATCAATTACAAACCAACCCACCATATAATCCAGCACCAGACCTAACTGAAAATAATCACAATAAACAAGAGGCAATATATTTTGGTTCCACATCTGGCCTAATAAAACATAGAATTTCAACGCACAAATATTCTTTTAAAAATAACTCTCTTTCAAACCAAACTACTCTATCCAAGTATATTTGGCAACTCAAGAATAACAATATTGCTTTCAAGTTGAAATGGCAAGTTATTAAATCTTGCAAACCATATAAACCAGGAGATAAATTATGTGCACTATGTACAAAAGAGATCCTAAAAATTTTGAAATATGAAGATATAAAAAATACAACCACCCTATTAAATTCAAGAGAGGAACTAATCTTCACATGCAGTCATAAACGTTGGTTTAAATTTAATAAATATAAACCACCTTTAATCATTAAAAATTACTTATTAGTAAAAATAGATTATAATATTTTTTTATTATTCTGTAATAAATTAAGTTAGACTAATTATCTCCCTTGCATTCTTTAATTAAAGAAATATGACTAATTATCCCCCTTGCATTATTTAATTATACAAATAACATTATCCTCCCCTTTCTTTCGAATTTTAAATCTTGGCGTTCTTTAATCAAAAATAAGCTAACGGATATAAAATATTCCACAAGCGTCCCTTTCGAAAATTTATCATTTCATCAGCTGAAAAGCTATAACAAGCATCTATATGAGTACTTTGACCATAGTTCCTGATTTCAAAAGGCCAAAAATTAAAAGGTAAATATTTGTATGTATATTTTTATGTATATATATGTATATGTATGTATATGTATATATGTGTGTATTTATATATATATATGTATGTGTATGTATTTATATGTGTATATGTGTATATGTATATATATGTATGTGTGTATATATATGTATATATATGTGTATGTGTCTATAAGTTTTATCGAAAAATACTATTATAATATTGTACTTAAACCAAATTTAGATTTATAATTTTACTCTATTTTATTTCTATCTGTAACCCATATTAATTTTCTTATCAAGTTAAATCCATACCTTTATTTTAATTTTTTCCAGATACATCTGCCTTACTTTTAATGCTAGGTTTATTTATGGTGTCTTTTACTTATAATAAAAACCCTTCCCAATATTTGCTGATGAGGAAACTTTGTTTGTTAAAAACACTATATGTAAAAATTATTGTCCGTAACTGTATGTCTACCACAATAAAAACATTGTTTTCCGAAACGATCGTACAAATTATTGATTTTGTTGTTGTTCCTTCTTATGAAACGGATTTCTAATTTAATTATAATTTGATTTTTAAATTATCAATCACATTACTATATATATATATATATATATATATATATATATATATATATATATATATATAGATAGATAGATAGATAGATAGATAGATAGATAGATAGATATACATACATATACACACACATAATGGTGGGCTAAATTATGTATGATATTAATCTATGACTAATATATATT
>NC_136488.1:128577973-128582973 GCF_053919585.1 Euprymna scolopes
TTTAATTGTGGTCTAAAAACATTAATTTCAAACGCGCCTCTATCTTATAAAAGAAAATACAATTGATATCATAGGTTTTGCCTTTCTGCTTGATCGGTGATAAAACTTCTCAAATGCCCTTTTGATGTTACGTTGTGTAAAAGTGCTAACTTTGGTCAAAATCGGACTTCCTTCTTTAATCGGAACATTTCAATTATCTTTTCTGGATACTTATCGGGCGCATTCCGATACAAAACCAACGCAAGAACATTCCCAAATACATCAAATAACAGGGAACGAAATCACACATTAAGTTTATATATATATATAATCTCTCTCTCTCACTCTATCTATCTATCTATATGTCGAGACCCTTCAAGGCAAGAAACTGTGTAAGAATAGAACACACACATAAGTAAGAACACTAAGACTTTAAAAGTAAACGAGAATAGCAGCAAGAAACTTTAATAAGTAGAAGTAAATAAATAATGAATAAACAGGACGCAAACACGAAATATTTAACAATATTCAGGGAATTGGCTCTATAACAATAAATACTTCTACAATTATATAAATGCAACTTTGTCTCTGTGTGTGAGTTCGTTCCCTATAGACTCCGAAACGACTGAACAGATTTTCTTTTAAAATTTACAGAACGTTAGTGTATAAGTCTGGGAGTGATCTTAGTTAAGTTTTGTCTCAGGAATAACCCTCCGTAATTACCGATAATCGATCATCAAAACCGTTATTTTAATTTATTTATCATCGGTAAAGCCATTTTCCATGTCGTTGCTTAGCAACAATGATAGAACAATGGGCCGTTAAAATTCTACTGCTATGTGTAATAGCGTGTGTTTTTGTTGTTTTTGTTGTTCAAACTCAACAACGAGAATTTCTTTTGTTTTATGTTTTTTTTTATTAATTCCAAAGAATTTTATAAGACTTGAAAATTTACGTGTTTTTTTTTTATGCATGACCTGATCAAACCCCGCACGTAAATTTCTTAAAAGTTTTTTTTTTTCGTTAACTGGAAACAAGTTTATATAAAATAATTTTATAAAAAAACATTACGTTCTCCAGAGTGCAATGTAGAATAACATATTTTTTGGACTAAGTTATTGCATAGAGACATGTGAAGCTTCCTCCCGGGCGATTTGTGTGTGTGTGTGTGTGTGTGTGTATTTGTTTATGGCAACGAAAATATTCAATTATATTTAACCCTTTATTCAAGTAATCTTAAAAGGGCTTGATAATTATAATTATTAAATAATGATTATTCATTTATACCTTCAAACACTAGTTTTTCATGCTTATGCAATTATCAGTATAGGTTAACAATATCTACTGGTTATGAGATTAGAACAAATCCATGACGCCACCTTTTGCGCCATTTGCTGAACCTCTAACCCAAGGCCACCAAACAAGCGCCATAGGGGATGAACGGAGTTAAGAACTATTAAACGCCGAATTCAGGCAAATTCAATGACAATCGAGTTTTCGCAGAAGCGGAAGCCTGTACGTTTGTATGTACGCATGCGTGTATGGAAGTTAGCGGAGAAATGGGTAGTTTAACACCTGAGATGGAGTAATTGTTGTTTCTAGTGTAGAACAAGTAAATAATTAGCAAAACAAGGCATTTTTAAATGTGTGTCTGAAACGGCAGCTGAAAATACGATGAGTGAAATTACTTGAAAGAAATTGAAAACAAAGATAGACACAATGATAGAACAATGGGCTGTGAAAATTCTACTACTATGTGTAATAGCGTGTGTTTTTTTTTGTTGTTTTTGTTGGTTTTTTTTTTTTTTTTGCAAGGTGCGTCTGCTTGGAATATAAATATTTTCTTATTGTTTTCACTTATTTGTATATTTTACATGCGTGCAGCATTCTTCATCGACGACTCTTCGTTAGAAACACGCATTCATTGATTAGTTATCCATCACAGGTAACAAGAATCCACATTCATTTTTCTTTCATATTCTTTTGAATAAGTCGAAGTCACATGATAAACAGTTTCTGCTATTTATTTGTAGTTACGATTTCTCTGTTCAATTGTTTGATTGCTTCCTTTCGAGATTTTTTTTTTTTTTCATTTTGATAGAATACAAAAAAGCAACAGGCTGCTTCAGTCTTTGACAGACTATGGATACCCACATAGGGGTACCTGCGTGTGTAATTTTTGTGGCAGTAGGTGCGCAATCTCCAATCACACCTCTCCTGAGTCGACATTGTTAATACCAGTTGCAAATGTATACACAGGACCACCAGAAACAAATGCCGAGATGAGCGGAGAGCACACACAGCGCCCAAAATTCCTAAATGGTCACCCATCTGGTACTAATCAGGTCAAACGTTGCTTAACTTCGGTGATCTGATGAGAACCGGCGTATCAGCGCAATTATGCCATATATGATAGAATATGTCCCTCTTACTAATAAATAGAACTATGACAACAGCATATTCTTTTCATTATTTTGACTCTCGAGTATATATCAGTTAATATCTTATATGTTTTTAGATATAGTAATGTTGTTCTCGATTGATTAGCTGTGTCTAACAATGATAAGAATGTTTTGTTGTCATAGTCCTATAACTAGCATGAGGATATAATAAATAATTTCTGCTATAAAAAATCGATTTGGGAATCTTAAGTAGGGCAGCCCCTGGAATGGATGTGGTATTACAGTGATTGAAAATTCTAGCTAAGAAAATAATAGACAAATCTTACGTACTGTGACAACGGTGATCATAGATCCCCCCCCCGGACACACTTTTGGATGCTCTTGTATCTGATTTGTTTTTGAGAATTGTAATTCTCATAAAGAAATACATTTTTCAAAGTGTAGTATTTTTGAAGCATTCCTACGACCTCATTTACATGATTACTTGGTGTCTTGGCTACGATCAAAGTGTAATATCTATTCTCAATATTTCGGCGATGATTGACTGCTCAATTGTTTGATTATTTCCCTTGGCGATTTCATTTCTCCTTATGATAAAATATATCTCTTTAATAATAATAGTAATAAGAATAAAAATACACGATTAGAGACGATTAAATGAGAAAGGTAGTACGCTGGGAATTAAGCAGGATCTTGAACATCCAAACAAATAGTACAAGCACAAACCGACAACATCACAAAATTCTATCAGACATGAACGTACAAACCTATCCAAGCAAGAATACCGGATGTCAATAGTTAGCAAGAAGGAAAAATCATCCTAGATTGTAGATTTCGCCAACGGACAACAAGGGGAATATCAAGAAGACGGAGAAACGAAGCAAATTACGCAGAAATTGCCAAAGAGCTGTAAGACTAGCAGGATGGGGTCGACTTTGCCCGGTCGTAAATTACGCTTAAATATGATATTTTAATTTGTCTAGACTCTGTATATATTATCATAGAGTCGTGATTTCAAAAGTAAAAAGAATAGTATTTAGATGTCTTTAACTTGAATCGAAAGTGAAAGCAAAAATGTAGCATTCAAAGCTGATGACGTTACCACTGTATTAACGAGACACGCACATGAACTGATTAAAAATAAACTAAGATGAATGTATAAAATGTATTAAAAGTTTGGCCCATTTTTGATCCTTTAAAAACTATTTTAACCGACTAAAGACCCACAAAAGAACGGTCCATACAAAATTAAATCAATTGAGGCCCATAGCGCCGCACTGCGACTTTTAGTTTTTGAAGCGATTAGAGTTTGAAAATATGGAGACAGACAGACGGACAGACAGACATAATGAGTTTTATAAATTAGATGAATAAAGTCAAGATAACACCAATAATCGTAGGAGCACTAGGAAAAATCCCGTAAGACTTAAAAAAGAATGGGCGAGATTGGAATCAGAGGGACGGCTGAAAAAGATGCAACGGATAACGATAATGAAAATGGCTGAAATATTAAGGAAGGGCCTTGAATGCGAGGACTAATGCACATCAGGTATAGGCTCTAAGCGGACAAATAAAAATTCCATAGAAGTATGGGGATCAAAGAAAACTGAAACTGTATATTTGTGAGTTAATTAGCTCCCTCCTGCCCCCCTCCACCATCAACTAGTGTCACAACAAAGAGTCGTGGAAGATCGAAAAGAGAAACCACTAACTTGACCTCATCTGAAAGAGTGCAAAGACGACCGGGACCTTGAAGAGGCCAATTCTAGTGAAGACGTATGATCGCAGCCAACGAGAAATCAATTGCATTTGCAAAGGTTATTGAAAGGTGTGAAGTGTACTGGAAATCTGGTGAGACTTGCTGTCACTCAAACTACAAGGAACACCACAGGTTAAAAACTACCACTACTACTACTATTACTACTAAAAAAAAAATAACAATAATAATAATAATGATAATGATGATAATAATAATAATAATAATAATAATAATAATAATAATAATAATGAACACCACAAGTTGTTCTCAAAGAGAAATCTTTGATGGTGGTCTGTGTGAGTACTCCTAGTGAGTCAATAGTAATGTTTAAGGACGATTTATCAAAATAAGAAATCTAAAAAAAATAAATAAATAAATAACGAGTCTCTATGTATTGCAATCGGTATCAGAATCAGAAAAATATGTGCCGATTTTATAATTTTTTAAAAATATTTTGTTTGGGTGTTGTTCAAAATATAATTTTCCATTGTTACTACTACTACTACTACTACTACTACTAATAATAATAATAATAATAATAATAATAATAATAATAAGAAGAAGAAGAAGAAGAAGAAGAAGAAGAAGAAGAAGAAACTATTATATCGGTTGTACTACAACCATACTTCCTCGTAGGATTAGCAGACAGTCTGGAAGCTGCTTGGAACATCTTTTCTTGCTTTTACAAAGGTTCAAGACCGGCTTTGAAACCTAGTAGTCGATATCCTTTTCGCCTCCCTACAACATCTTCTTCACAGAAAAAAAAACCTTGCGAGTCTACCTCTATTCTATCATTACTTTCATGGTATGTGCTCAACCGAGCTTCCATATATGGTTCCTCCGTAAGACTTTCGCAGCAC
>NC_136488.1:128587973-128655473 GCF_053919585.1 Euprymna scolopes
AAAAAGCCCTTTCCTAGGGCTAACACTTGGTCTCTATTGTGACATAGATATTCGAATCTTCCATCCAAGTTTTCCTTTATCTGGCAAAAGCGTGTTACTCAAGAAGTTTAGAACATAATTTCCTTAAACCCAACCTACTATTATAATATATTATAATAATTCTTTTTTTTCTAGTGTCTTGGTCTTATTGAATTCCGGGGCGGGAATTCATCAAGTCTGGTGTAGTATTAAGCATTCAAGTTTTTCGCAGTAGGCATTCAAGTTCTCCATAGTAGGCATTCAATTCTCTCTAGTAAGCATTAAGCGTCTTGGGGAGGCTCCATGTTTTGACAAGCTTTTGGGTTTGACCTTTACTCCTGATCTGAAATGGAACACGTACATCAGGTCTGTTGCCATGGACGCTGGGAAAATGGTGGAATCCTTCTATCTCTCAAGATGATATCTCACTACTGATGCAATTTTCTATCTGTATAAAAGCCAAGTACGTCCAAGGATGGAGTACTGCTGCCACATGTAGGCAGGTGCTGCTAAAAACAGCCTATCCTGCCTTGACGGGGTACAAAATAGACTTCGTAGCTTGGTGGGGGATGCCCTTTTCTCTTCCCTGCAGCCTCTCTCCCACAGAAGAGACGTTGTGAGCCTGTCTTTGTTTTATCGTTTTTTTTTCATGGCAAGTGCTCGTCTGAGCTCCAATCTCTGGTCCCCCCTCGCCAATCTTTCACGAGAAACACCTGTCTAGCTGAAACTACTGTCAATAATTTTCCCCACTCTTTATCTGTGCCTAAATCCAAACGTAGATTCCATGAGCAAAGCTTCTTTCTCAGAATTGCACGATTGTGGAACGCTCTTCCGTTCGCTTGTTTCCCACCAGACTACAACTTGGATGTCTTCAAGTCCAACATAAACAAATTCCTGACCAACCGCCCTCTTAAATAAGACACTCTATCAAATCTCCAATACTAATGATTACTACAATACTATCTCATTGATTACTGTACACGCAATAACCCTTATCCTTGAGTAGCCCCCGGGCCTTGATAAGTGATGACCCCCATGTAAAAAAAAATTAAAGTGCTCGCCAGTAGGTATCAAGTGTTTTCTTATATATATATATATATATATATATATATATATATATATATATATATATATTAACATGGGTGGCCGACGTTGCCCGGATATTTGGAGTTGTATGTTGAGCAAAACAAAAAAGTGGTCATTTTTTTTTAACTTTTACCCCTATTATGACCCCTTAACATTTATTGTTTTAGGCTCAAACCAACTTATTAAGTTAGACCCATGTCCAATAAACCTATATCTAAAATTTAAAGTGTTTAGACCCAAAATTGTCGGAGGAGTTTGGTAGACTTCTCAAAAGTAAAATCGTTGAATTTTGAACCTTAATCACGAAATTTCTGGCTGAAAACCGATCACATCGATTTTACTAAATCTCAGTACCCTGTATATCAAATTTCGAGTCTGTAGACTTAAAATTGATAGAGTTATTGCGTAGTGAAATGTACACACACAGACACGCAGACACACAGGCACACAGATACACATACACACAGACAGCCAGACACTTTCACTTTTATATATATACTAGCATTTTAGCCCGGAGTTACCCGGGTGTTTGGAGTTGTTTGCTGAGGCAAAAATATATATATATCCGATCACATAGATTTTCCCAAATCACAGTACGCTGTATATCAAATTTCGAGTCTGTAGACTAGAAATTGACAGTTATTGCGTAGGGAAATATACACAGACAGATACACAAACAGACAAACAGACAGACCCACAGACACGTTCACTTTTATAGATATACTAGCATGGATGGCCGGCGTTGCCCGTGTTTTTGGAGGTGTATGCTGAGCAAAAAAAAAAAAAAACGGTCAATTTTTTTAAGTTTGACCCCTATTATGATCCCTTAACATTTATTGTTTTGGGCTCAAATTAAGTTATTAAGTTAGATCCATGTCCAAGGAATATATATCTAAAATTTCAAGTATTTATACACAAAATTGTAGGAGGAGTTTGGTAGAGTTCTCAAAGGTCAAATCGTTGAGCTTTGACCCCCTAATCGTCAAATTTCTGACCAAAAACCAATCACATAGATTTTCCCAAATCTCAGTACCCTGTATATGAAATTTCGAGTCTGTAGACTTCAAATCGACAGAGTTATTGCGTAAGGAAATATACACACAGACACACAGACAGACAGATACACAGACACGTTCACTTTTATAGATATACTAGCATTTAAGCCTGGCGTTGCCCGGGTGTTTGGAGGTGTATGCTGAGCAAAATACAAAACAATACTGCCAAATTTTTAATTGTTTTGGGCTCAAATCAAGTTATTAAGTTAAATCCATGCCCAAGGAAACTATATCTAAAATTCCAAGTGTTTAGACCCAAAATTGTCGGAGGAGTTTGGTAGAGTTCTCAAAGGTCAAATCGTTGAACTTTGACCCCATAACAGCAAAATTTCTGGTCCAAAACCGATCACATACATTTTCCCAAATCTCAGTACCCTGTATATATAATTCGAGTATGTAGACTACAAATTGACAGTTATTGCGTAGGGAAATGTACACAGACAGACACACAGACAGACAAACAGACAGACACGTTCACTTTTATAGATATATAGACATGCATGGGTGCCCGGCGTTGCCCGGGTATTTGGAGGTGTATGTTGAGCCAAAAAAAAGGTAATTTTTTTTAACTTTGACCCTTATTATTACCTCTTAACATTTATTGTTTTGGGCCTAAATCAAGTTATTAAGTTAGATCCATGTCCAAGAAACCTATATCTAAAATTTCAAGTACTTAGACCCAAAATTGTCGGAGGAGTTTGGTAGAGTTCTCAAAAGTCAAATCGTTTAACTTTGACCCCTAACTGCCAAATTTCTGGCCGACGTCCGGTCACATCTATTTTCGAAAATCTCAGTACCCTGTATGTCAAATTTCGAGTCTGTAGACTAAAAATTGTAGGGAAATGTACACACTCAGACACACAGATACACACACAGACAGCAGACAATTTCACTTTTATAGATATTCTAGCATTTATGCCCGGCGTTGCCTGGGTCTTTGGAAGGGTATGTTGCAAAAAAAAAAAAAAAAGAAAGAATAGGTCATTTTTTTAAACTTTGACCCCTATTATGACCCCTTAACATTTTTTGCTTTGTGCTCAAATCAAGTTTTTAAGTTAAGTCTATGTCCAAGGGTCCTGGATATGACCTTTAACTATATCCAGTGGTGAGGCCCCAGCTTGTGGGCTTTGGGGAGTGTGGAGCCACCCTTTAATTACCATTGCTCCCAGGTCCACTCTGACCCGGAGTGGTAGTACCTGTTAGGGTCCCAACTATGGGTTTAATAGAAACCGACGTAAAAACAACAAATATATTCTATTAAAAAAAAAATTCTTCAAAATCTTTGGATTCGGCATTAAATAAACCGAAAAGGGTTGTTATGCCGTAATACAAAAACAACCAACCAACCAACCAACCTATGTCCAAGGAACCTATATCTAAAATTTCAAGTGTTTAGACCAAAAATTGTCGGAGGAGTTTGATAGAGTTCTCAAAGGTCAAATCCTTTTACTTTTACCCCTTAATTGCCAAATTTCTTGCCGACGTCCGGTCAAATCGATTTTCCCAAATCTCAATACCCTGTATATCAAATTTCGAGTCTGTAGACAGTTATTTCGTATGGAAATGTACACACACAGACACACACACAGACAGAAAATACACTTTCACTTTTATAGATATAATAGATAGATACAAAAGTATATATGGAAACAATATTGTGTGTCCTGTGAACTTTTTACGCAAATATTATACAAGTATAAATTATGTAGAATATCTGCATGAATGTAATTACACGTAATAGTTAACTAAAGATGATCATCTCATAAGAAAATCGAAAAAAACAAATAGGGAAATAGGGAATTAATTAAAACGAATGTTTAAAAGAATGTGCAAATTAGCTAGAACTTTTGCAGATAAATTCAATTCCATGACCCATTATAACAAAGTTGTATTTTCTTTTTAAATAAATAGAAAAGAGGGAGTTTTATATGAATATCAATACACACAAAAGAAAAACGAATTTATAGGAGTGTATATATATATATATATTATAAGGTAAAATTAAAAGCCAAGAACAATGCGAGATTTTTTTTTTATATAGAGTAAAATTAAATGCAAACAAAAGAAATATAAGAAATAAAGTTCTTTTTTTTTGTTGTTTGTTTTTTCTTTTTCACACAAATTTTAACTCTAAACAACAGTAATTTTTTTTTTTGTTGTATTCAATGGTGATATAAATCTCTTATTTTATATCACCATTGAATACAACAGAAAAAAAAAATTACTGTTGTTTAGAGTTAAAATTTGTGTGAAAAAGAAAAAACAAACAACAAAAAAAAGAACTTTATTTCTTATATTTCTTTTGTTTGCATTTAATTTTACTCTATATAAAAAAAAAATCTCGCATTGTTCTTGGCTTTTAATTTTACCTTATAATTTTCTTCAACAATGCTTCAAGCAAACTACAACCTACTTATATATATATATATATATATATATATATATATATATATATATATAGAGAGAGAGAGAGAGAGAGAGAGAGAGAGATAGATAAATATGTAGATATATAGATAGAGATAGATAGAGAGAGAGAGAGAAAGAGAAAGAGAGAGAGAGAGAGAGAGAGAGAGAGAAATAAAAAGGAACAAACCGTATTATGTGTTCATCAATGTTTCGTCTTTATTTCGAAACTTGCTCTGGGGGAATGAGATTAAGAAACAAAAAACACCAGCACAAAATATTTGAAAATGTTTCACGTGCAAAGTGTGGCGCTGTTATATCTTTGAAAAAAAACGGGAAAAGACGTTGGAAATTCAAAAAGGAGAGGGGACTTGCGCTGTTAAAGAGAGGGCAATTTTAGTGACGTCATATAGTCGTTAATATAATTTTAAATGATATGAACGCAATTAATATTCTTACTGGAAAGAAATATATCTGTTGAAATTCAAATATAGGTTTGTAACAGAAATGAAATGAGTGTTTTTTTTTGTTTGTTTTTGTTTTGTAATTTATTGATTGAGATCATATGTATTAATTGTTACAAGGGGTGTTTGAATGGTGTGAGAAGGTTAACCTGTGTATATAGTTCAATTATGTTCTTTTAATAAAAGTTTACTTATTAATATTTTTTTCTGAAATAGAACAGCGCCACACTTTGCACGTGAAACATTTTCAACTATTTTGTACTGGTGTTTTTTGTTTCTTAATCTCCTTTATCCAGAGGAAGTCTCGAAATAAAGAAGAAACGTTGATGAACACATAATACGGTTTGTTCCTTTTTATTTCTCTATTTTGTCGGAATAGTATTTCTATTATTTTCATCATTTATATATATATATATATATATATATATATATATATATATATATATACATATATTTAGTGGAAATGGTAATTAATAAAAACTGAAGAAAGTGCTCAATATTGTTGTAGAGCAAATATGCGTTTTATTTTTTATTACTGTATCTTTCTGTTAAGTTACATTATTGTTTCCGCTATCCGGCCGTTTTTTTTTGCCGTCTGTAGCTTCCTCAGACTTTTACAGAAAACCCCTTTTCTGTAAAAGTCTCAGGAAGCTATAGACGGCCAAAAAAACGGCCGGGTAGCGAAAACAATAATGTAACTTAACAGAAAGATACGGTAATAAAAAATAAAACGTATATATATATATATATATATATATATATATATATATATATATATATATATATATATATATATATATATATATATATATATATATATATATATATATATGCATGTGTGACTAGATAGATTGCCGGGCTCGTAAAAAAGGTGAGCTATTATATTTTCAACGTAAAGCGATTTAATATGGCTGTAGTTTGTAGATACTTGTGGCACAAAGATGATTGGCGGGTAAGATAAATGAAATTGAAAAAAATAAAAATAAATAAAAAATAAAAAGTGAATACAAAAAAAACATCTACTGATATTCATTATTATTTGTATATTATACATGTTTGTGATAGTCTACGTCGATGACTCTGCATAACTACATGTGTTGCTTAACAATCACAGGTTGCGAGAAGCCGGCGGCCATTTTGTGTCATGTCCTTTGTAATGAGTTGCGGACACATAATAGATAGTTTCATTTATTTGTTGCAACAAGATTGTTTTTTCAATTGTTTGTTTTCTTCTTGTTTGTTAAGAGACTTGATTTTAATTCCCCCCCCCTCCCACGTCGTAAATGTCCGGTAAGTTTCAGCGTCAAAACAAAACAGATAATATTGTCTGTCGCCATCATTGCAAACAATTCGTACCCTAAAGCAGATCGTCGTTTTCCCGGTCTAAATCGAAAAATGTTTTCGTATAACAAATATGTACAAAGTAATCTGTACAGAAACCCGTATGCATTGTCAGATTCTGTTGAATTTCGTTGTAAATGAAATAGAGAAATAAAGAAAATTATCTTAAAAACAAAAGTTATATATATATATGAAATATATTATATGTATATATATATATATATATATATATATATATATATATATATATATATATATATATACGTATATATTGTTTTAGAAATATGAGTGGATAATTATATATTAAAAGCAATACATATGCCGCTTCCCATGTGTGGCTACCATATTGGTCAAAGGAAAAATTATTTCCAATTCGCATTTAGGTAAAAATGCACTTTCGTATAAATAATGGAATTCATTCTAAAAGTATCGCTAACAAAAACAAATAAACAACATCTATATATATATGTTTGTGTGTGTGTGTGTGTGTGTGTGTGTGTGTGTGCGTGCGAACGCGCGTGTGTGTATGTTTGGAGGACAATTATTATTATTGAATAAATGAGCACCAACATCTTGGTAATATTAATAAAATACACTATTAAGACACACACACACACACACACACACACACACACACACACACACACACACACACACACACATATATATATATATATATATATATATATATATATATATATATATATATATATATACCTACGAAGTTGAGTTTTCTCTCGCTCTGCCATTAATATTAAAATCCTGCTTATTCTGTTTTTAAAAAATATTAAACGGACTTCATAATATACTCAGTCATGGATATTCGAGCGACTATTAGACCGGATACTTTTTTATGCATGGATTCTAGATTGCTAACAAGTCAAAATTGAAAACCAAACAGTCCGGGCGGAGTAAGTCAAGTAAATATTACGCCTGCTGTTTCTTTTGCACATGCTCAAAAATATATATTCATAGCTCAAAGTTTATTAATTTTAAAACTTTCGTAATCACCTGTCCGTAGCACAGACGTTACAGACATTGGAGAAATTAATAAAAAAAAAAGGGTAGCGCGCTTAACGTTCTGCTTTCGATTCTGGTGTAGGATACCCTAGTCAGTTTTGTTATAACTTTTGAAACAGTCCCTTTATATTGAATAATAACCAATAGAGGATTGCTCTATAATAATAAATAAATACATCTGCATGAATTAATATATATATATATATATATATATATATATATATATATATATATATACATATATATAGCTTAATCACGTTGACCCACCGTTTCGCGTCAGATCACCGAAGTTAAGTAACGTTGAGCCTGGTCATTACTATAATGGGTGACCAATTTGGGAAGTCCAGGTGCTGTATGTAGGAGGACATCGACACCTCCCTGCAAAAAGTTGCAAAAATCTTACGTCGTCATCTCCCCTAACGGGATATACATTCGACTGGGGACCGCTTGTGAATTTCATACTACCATGAAACCTCCTCCTTCGGAGAAGCCGATTAAACCCTGAACATGAATTTACTACATAATAGTATTGAACATGATTTACTAAATAATAGTATTGAACATGAATTTACTAAATAATAGTATTGAACATGAATTTACTAAATAATAGTATTGAACACGAATTAACTAAATAATAGTATTGAACATGAATTTACTAAATAATAGTATTAAACATGAATTTACTAAGTAATAGTATTGAACATGAATTTACTAAATAATAGTATTGAACATGAATTTACTAAATAATAGTATTGAACATGAATTTACTAAATAATAGTATTGAACATGATTTACTAAACAATAGTATTGGACATGAATTTACTAAATAATAGTATTGAACATGAATTTACTAAATAATAGTATTGAACATGATTTACTAAATAATAGTATTGAACATGATTTACTAAACATTAGTATTGAACATAAATTTACTAAATAATAGTATTGAACATGAATTTACTAAATAATAGTATTGAACATGATTTACTAAATAATAGTATTGAACATGATTTACTAAACATTAGTATTGAACATAAATTTACTAAATAATAGTATTGAACATGAATTTACTAAATAATAGTATTGAACATGAATTTACTAAATAATAGTATTGAACATGATTTACTAAACATTAGTATTGAACATAAATTTACTAAATAATAGTATTGAACATGAATTTACTAAATAATAGTATTGAACATGATTTACTAAATAATAGTATTGAACATGATTTACTAAACAATAGTATTGAACATGAATTTACAAAACAATAGTATTGAACATGAATTTACTAAATAATAGTATTGAACATGAATTTACTAAATAATAGTATTGAACATGAATTTACTGAATAATAGTATTAAACATGAATTTACTAAATAATAGTATTGAACATGAATTTACTGAATAATAGTATTGAACATGAATTTACTAAATAATAGTATTGAACATGAATTTACTAAATAATAGTATTGAACATGAATTTACTAAATAATAGTATTGAACATGATTTAATAAACAATAGTATTGAACATGATTTACTAAATAATAGTATTGAACATGATTTACTAAACAATAGTATTGAACATGAATTTACTAAATAATAGTATTGAACATGAATTTACTAAATAATAGTATTGAACATGAATTTACTAAATAATAGTATTGAACATGAATTTACTAAATAATAGTATTGAACATGAATTTACTAAATAATAGTATTGAACATGAATTTACTAAATAATAGTATTGAACATGATTTAATAAACAATAGTATTGAACATGAATTTACTAAATAATAGTATTGAACATGATTTACTAAACAATAGTATTGAACATGAATTTACTAAATAATAGTATTGAACATGAATTTACTAAATAATAGTATTGAACATGATTTACTAAACAATAGTATTGAACATGAATTTACTAAATAATAGTATTGAACATGATTTACTAAACAATAGTATTGAACATGAATTTACTAAATAATAGTATTGAACATGAATTTACTAAATAATAGTATTGAACATGATTTACTAAATAATAGTATTGAACATGATTTACTAAATAATAGTATTGAACATGATTTACTAAATAATAGTATTGAACATGAATTTATTAAATAATAGTATTGAACATGAATTTACTAAATAATAGTATTGAACATGAATTTACTAAATAATACTATTGAACATGAATTTACTGAATAATAGTATTGAACATGAATTTACTAAATAATAGTATTGAACATGAATTTACTAAATAATAGTATTGAACATGAATTTACTAAATAATAGTATTGAACATGATTTAATAAACAATAGTATTGAACATGATTTACTAAATAATAGTATTGAACATGATTTACTAAACAATAGTATTGAACATGAATTTACTAAATAATAGTATTGAACATGATTTACTAAATAATAGTATTGAACATGATTTACTAAATAATAGTATTGAACATGATTTACTAAATAATAGTATTGAACATGAATTTACTAAATAATAGTATTGAACATGTATGTACTAAATAATAGTATTGAACATGATTTACTAAATAATAGTATTGAACATGAATTTACTAAATAATAGTATTGAACATGAATTTACTAAATAATAGTATTGAACATGAATTTACTAAATAATAGTATTGAACATGATTTACTAAACAATAGTATTGAACATGATTTACTAAATAATAGTATTGAACATGATTTACTAAACAATAGTATTGAACATGATTTACTAAATAATAGTATTGAACATGATTTACTAAATAATAGTATTGAACATGAATTTACTAAATAATAGTATTGAACATGATTTACTAAACAATAATATTGAACATGAATTACTAAATAATAGTATTGAACATGAATTTACTAAATAATAGTATTGAACATGAATTTACTAAATAATAGTATTTAACATGATTTACTAAACAATAGTATTGAACATGATTTACTAAATAATAGTATTGAACATGATTTACTAAATAATAGTATTGAACATGAATTTACTAAATAATAGTATTGAACATGAATTTACTAAATAATAGTATTGAACATGAATTTACTAAATAATAGTATTGAACATGATTTACTTAATAATAGTATTGAACATGAATTACTAAACAATAGTATTGAACATAATTTACTAAATAATAGTATTGAACATGATTTACTAAATAATAGTATTGAACATGAATTTACTAAATAATAGTATTGAACATGAATTTACTAAATAATAGTATTGAACATGATTTACTAAACAATAGTATTGAACATGAATTTACTAAACAATAGCATTGAACATGATTTACTAAATAATAGTATTGAACATGATTTACTAAACAATAGTATTGAACATGATTTACTAAATAATAGTATTGAACATGATTTACTAAATAATAGTATTGAACATGAATTTACTAAATAATAGTATTGAACATGATTTACTAAATAATAGTATTGAACATGATTTACTAAATAATAGTATTGAACATGATTTACTAAATAATAGTATTGAACATGATTTACTAAATAATAGTATTGAACATGATTTACTAAATAATAGTATTGAACATGATTTACTAAATAATAGTATTGAACATGAATTTACTAAATAATAGTATTGAACATGAATTTACTAAATAATAGTATTGAACATGAATTTACTAAATAATAGTATTGAACATGATTTACTAAACAATAGTATTGAACATGATTTACTAAATAATAGTATTGAACATGATTTACTAAATAATAGTATTGAACATGATTTACTAAATAATAGTATTGAACATGAATTTACTAAATAATAGTATTGAACATGATTTACTAAACAATAGTATTGAACATGATTTACTAAACAATAGTATTGAACATGATTTACTAAATAATAGTATTGAACATGATTTACTAAATAATAGTATTGAACATGATTTACTAAATAATAGTATTGAACATGATTTACTAAATAATAGTATTGAACATGATTTACTAAATAATAGTATTGAACATGATTTACTAAATAATAGTATTGAACATGATTTACTAAATAATAGTATTGAACATGAATTTACTGAATAATAGTATTGAACATGATTTACTGAACAATAATATTGAACATGAATTTACTAAATAATAGTATTGAACATGATTTACTAAACAATAGTATTGAACATGAATTTACTAAATAATAGTATTGAACATGATTTACTAAATAATAGTATTGAACATGATTTACTAAACAATAGTATTGAACATGATTTACTAAATAATAGTATTGAACATGATTTACTAAACAATAGTATTGAACATGAATTTACTAAATAATAGTATTGAACATGATTTACTAAATAATAGTATTGAACATGAATTTACTAAACAATAGTATTGAACATGATTTACTAAATAATAGTATTGAACATGAATTTACTAAACAATAGTATTGAACATGATTTACTAAATAATAGTATTGAACATGATTTACTAAATAATAGTATTGAACATGATTTACTAAACAATAGTATTGAACATGATTTACTAAATAATAGTATTGAACATGATTTACTAAATAATAGTATTGAACATGAATTTACTAAATAATAGTATTGAACATGATTTACTAAATAATAGTATTGAACATGATTTACTAAACAATAGTATTGAACATGATTTACTAAATAATAGTATTGAACATGATTTACTAAACAATAGTATTAACATGATTTACTAAATAATAGTATTGAACATGATTTACTAAATAATAGTATTGAACATGATTTACTAAACAATAATATTGAACATGAATTTACTAAATAATAGTATTGAACATGATTTACTAAACAATAGTATTGAACATGAATTTACTAAATAATAGTATTGAACATGATTTACTAAATAATAGTATTGAACATGATTTACTAAACAATAGTATTGAACATGATTTACTAAATAATAGTATTGAACATGATTTACTAAACAATAGTATTGAACATGAATTTACTAAATAATAGTATTGAACATGATTAACTAAATAATAGTATTGAACATGAATTTACTAAACAATAGTATTGAACATGATTTACTAAACAATAGTATTGAACATGAATTTACTAAATAATAGTATTGAACATGATTAACTAAATAATAGTATTGAACATGAATTTACTAAATAATAGTATTGAACATGAATTTACTAAACAATAGTATTGAACATGATTTACTAAACAATAGTATCGAACATGATTTACTAAATAATAGTATTGAACATGATTTACTAAATAATAGTATTGAACATGATTTACTAAACAATAATATTGAACATGAATTTACTAAATAATAGTATTGAACATGATTTACTAAACAATAGTATTGAACATGAATTTACTAAATAATAGTATTGAACATGATTTACTAAATAATAGTATTGAACATGATTTACTAAACAATAGTATTGAACATGATTTACTAAATAATAGTATTGAACATGATTTACTAAACAATAGTATTGAACATGAATTTACTAAATAATAGTATTGAACATGATTAACTAAATAATAGTATTGAACATGAATTTACTAAACAATAGTATTGAACATGATTTACTAAACAATAGTATTGAACATGAATTTACTAAATAATAGTATTGAACATGATTAACTAAACAATAGTATTGAACATGAATTTACTAAATAATAGTATTGAACATGAATTTACTAAACAATAGTATTGAACATGATTTACTAAATAATAGTATTGAACATGAATTTACTAAATAATAGTATTGAACATGAATTTACTAAATAATAGTATTGAACATGAATTTACTAAATAATAGTATTGAACATGATTTACTAAACAATAATATTGAACATGAATTACTAAACAATAGTATTGAACATGATTTACTAAATAATAGTATTGAACATGATTTACTAAACAATAGTATTGAACATGATTTACTAAATAATAGTATTGAACATGAATTTACTAAACAATAGTATTGAACATGATTTACTAAATAATAGTATTGAACATGAATTACTAAACAATAATATTGAACATGAATTACTAAACAATAGTATTGAACATGATTTACTAAACAATAGTATTGAACATGAATTTACTAAACAATAATATTGAACATGAATTACTAAACAATATTATTGAACATGATTTACTAAATAATAGTATTGAACATGATTTACTAAACAATAGTATTGAACATGATTTACTAAACAATAGTATTGAACATGATTTACTAAATAATAGTATTGAACATGAATTTACTAAACAATAGTATTGAACATGATTTACTAAACAATAGTATTGAACATGATTTACTAAATAATAGTATTGAACATGATTTACTAAACAATAGTATTGAACATGATTTACTAAACAATAGTATTGAACATGAATTACTAAACAATAGTATTGAACATGATTTACTAAACAATAGTATTGAACATGAATTACTAAACAATAGTATTGAACATGATTTACTAAACAATAGTATTGAACATGAATTTACTAAACAATAGTATTGAACATGAATTTATTACATAATAGTATTGAACATGATTTACTAAACAATAGTATTGAACATGAATTTACTAAATAATAGTATTGAACATGAATTAATTAAATAATAGTATTGAACATGAATTTATTAAATCATAGTATTGAACATGAATTTACTAAACAATAGTATTGAACATGATTTACTAAACAATAGTATTGAACATGATTTACTAAATAATAGTATTGAACATGATTTACTAAACAATAGTATTGAACATGATTTACTAAACAATAGTATTGAACATGAATTTACTAAACAATAGTATTGAACATGAATTTATTACATAATAGTATTGAACATGATTTACTAAACAATAGTATTGAACATGAATTTACTAAATAATAGTATTGAACATGAATTAATTAAATAATAGTATTGAACATGAATTTATTAAATAATAGTATTGAACATGAATTTACTAAACAATGGTATTGAACATGAATTTATTAAATAATAGTATGGAACATGGTTTACTAAACAATAATATTGAACATGAATTTACTAAACAATAGTATTGAACATGAATTTATTAAATAATAGTATTGAACATGAATTTACTAAACAATAGTATTGAACATGAATTTACTAAATAATAGTATTGAACATGAATTTACTAAACAATAGTATTGAACATGATTTACTAAACAATAGTATTGAACATGAATTTACTAAATAATAGTATTTAACATGATTTACTAAATAATAGTATTGAACATGAATTTACTAAACAATAGTATTGAACATGATTTACTAAACAATAGTATTGAAAATGAATTTACTAAATAATAGTATTGAACATGATTTACTAAACAATAGTATTGAACATGATTTACTAAACAATAGTATTGAAAATGAATTTACTAAATAATAGAATTGAACATGAATTTACTAAACAATAGTATTGAACATGAATTTACTAAACAATAGTATTGAACATGAATTTATTAAACAATAGTACTGAACATGAATTTACTAAACAATAGTATTGAACATGATTTACTAAACAATAGTATTGAACATGAATTTACTAAACAATAGTATTGAACATGATTTACTAAACAATAGTATTGAAATAAATTTACTAAAAAATAGTATTTAACATGATTTAATAAACAATAGTATTGAACATGATTTACTAAACAATAGTATTGAACATGAATTTACTAAACAATATTTATTGAACATGATTTACTAAACAATAGTATTGAAAATGAATTTACTAAATAATATTATTGAACATGATTTACTAAACAATAGTATTGAACATGATTTACTAAACAATAGTATTGAAAATGAATTTACTAAATAATATTATTGAACATGATCTACTAAATAATAGTATTGAACATGATTTACTAAATAATAGTATTGAAAATGAATTTACTAAATAATAGTATTGAACATGATTTACTAAACAATAGTATTGAACATGAATTTACTAAACAATAGTATTGAACATGAATTTACTAAACAATAGTATTGCACATGATTTACTAAATAATAGTATTGAACATGAATTTACTAAATAATAGTATTGAACATGAATTTACTAAACAATAGTATTGAACATGAATTTACTAAACAATAGTATTGAACATGAATTTACTAAACAATAATATTGAACATGATTTACTAAACAATAGTATTGAACATGAATTTACTAAATAATAGTATTGAACATGATTTACTAAATAATAGTATTGAACATGATTTACTAAACAATAGTATTGAACATGATTTACTAAACAATAGTATTGAACATGATTTACTAAATAATAGCATTGAACATGATTTACTAAATAATAGTATTGAACATGATTTACTAAACAATAGTATTGAACATGATTTACTAAATAATAGCATTGAACATGATTTACTAAATAATAGTATTGAACATGATTTACTAAATAATAGTATTGAACATGATTTACTAAACAATAGTATTGAACATGATTTACTAAACAATAGTATTGAACATGATTTACTAAACAATAGTATTGAACATGATTTACTAAATAATAGTATTGAACATGAATTTACTAAATAATAGTATTGAACATGATTTACTAAATAATAGTATTGAACATGATTTACTAAATAATAGTATTGAACATGATTTACTAAATAATAGTATTGAACATGAATTTACTAAATAATAGTATTGAACATGATTTACTAAACAATAGTATTGAACATGATTTACTAAATAATAGTATTGAACATGATTTACTAAACAATAGTATTGAACATGAATTTACTAAACAATATAATTGAACATGAATTTACTAAATAATAGTATTGAACATGATTTACTAAATAATAGTATTGAACATGATTTACTAAACAATAGTATTGAACATGAATTTACTAAACAATAGTATTGAACATGAATTTACTAAATAATAGTATTGAACATGATTTACTAAACAATAGTATTGAACATGAATTTACTAAATAATATTATTGAACATGATTTACTAAACAATAGTATTGAACATGATTTACTAAATAATAGTATTGAACATGATTTACTAAATAATAGTATTGAACATGATTTACTAAACAATAGTATTGAACATGATTTACTAAATAATAGTATTGAACATGATTTACTAAACAATAGTATTGAACATGAATTTACTAAACAATAGTATTGAACATGATTTACTAAACAATAGTATTGAACATGAATTTACTAAATAATAGTATTGAACATGATTTACTAAATAATAGTATTGAACATGATTTACTAAACAATAGTATTGAACATGAATTTACTAAACAATAGTATTGAACATGAATTTACTAAATAATAGTATTGAACATGATTTACTAAATAATAGTATTGAACATGATTTACTAAACAATAGTATTGAACATGATTTACTAAATAATAGTATTGAACATGATTTACTAAACAATAGTATTGAACATGAATTTACTAAACAATAGTATTGAACATGAATTTACTAAATAATAGTATTGAACATGATTTACTAAATAATAGTATTGAACATGATTTACTAAATAATAGTATTGAACATGATTTACTAAACAATAGTATTGAACATGAATTACTAAATAATAGTATTGAACATGAATTTACTAAATAATAGTATTGAACATGAATTACTAAATAATAGTATTGAACATGAATTTACTAAATAATTGTATTGAACATGAATTACTAAATAATAGTATTGAACATGAATTTACTAAACAATAGTATTGAACATGATTTACTAAATAATAGTATTGAACATGATTTAGTAAATAATAGTATTTAACATGATTTACTAAACAATAGTATTGAACATGATTTACTAAATAATATGTATTGAACATGAATTTTCTAAATAATGGTATTGAACATGAATTTACTAAATAATAGTATTGAACATGAATTTACTAAATAATAGTATTGAACATGATTTACTAAACAATAGTATTGAACATGATTTACTAAACAATAGTATTTAACATGATTTACTAAACAATAGTATTTAACATGATTTACTAAACAATAGTATTGAACATTAATTTACTAAACAATAGTATTGAACATGAATTTACTAAACAATAGTATTGAACATGATTTACTAAATAATAGTATTGAACATGATTTACTAAATAATAGTATTGAACATGATTTACTAAACAATAGTATTGAACATGATTTACTAAATAATAGTATTGAACATGAATTTACTAAATAATAGTATTGAACATGATTTACTAAACAATAGTATTGAACATGATTTACTAAACAATAGTATTGAACATGATTTACTAAACAATAGTATTGAACATGATTTACTAAACAATAGTGTTGAACATGAATTTACTAAACAATAGTATTGAACATGAATTTACTAAATAATAGTATTGAACATGAATTTACTAAATAATAGTATTGAACATGATTTACTAAACAATAGTATTAAACATGAATTTACTAAATAATAGTATTTAACATGAATTTACTAAACAATAGTATTGAACATGAATTTACTAAACAATAGTATTGAACATGATTTACTAAATAATAGTATTGAACATGATTTACTAAATAATAGTATTGAACATGATTTACTAAACAATAGTATTGAACATGATTTACTAAATAATAGTATTGAACATGAATTTACTAAATAATAGTATTGAACATGATTTACTAAACAATAGTATTGAACATGATTTACTAAACAATAGTATTGAACATGAATTTACTAAATAATAGTATTGAACATGATTTACTAAATAATAGTATTGAACATGATTTACTAAATAATACTATTGAACATGAATTTACTAAATAATAGTATTGAACATGAATTTATTAAACAATAGTATTGAACATGATTTACTAAACAATAGTATAGAACATGATTTACTAAACAATAGTATTGAACATGAATTTACTAAACAATAGTATTGAACATGATTTACTAAATAATAGTATTGAACATGATTTACTAAATAATAGTATTGAACATGATTTACTAAACAATAGCATTGAACATGATTTACTAAACAATAGTATTGAACATGAATTTACTAAATAATAGTATTGAACATGATTTACTAAACAATAGTATTGAACATGAATTTACTAAACATTAGTATTGAACATGAATTTACTAAACAATAGTATTGAACATGAATTTACTAAATAATAGTATTGAACATGAATTTACTAAATAATAGTATTGAACATGATTTACTAAATAATAGTATTGAACTTGATTTACTAAACATTAGTATTGAACATGAATTTACTAAACAATAGTATTGAACATGAATTTACTAAACAATAGTATTGAACATGATTTACTAAATAATAGTATTGAACATGATTTACTAAATAATAGTATTGAACATGATTTACTAAACAATAGCATTGAACATGATTTACTAAATAATAGTATTGAACATGAATTTACTAAATAATAGTATTGAACATGATTTACTAAACAATAGTATTGAACATGAATTTACTAAACAATAGTATTGAACATGATTTACTAAACAATAGTATTGAACATGATTTACTAAACAATAGTATTGAACATGATTTACTAAACAATAGTATTGAACATGAATTTACTAAACAATAGTATTGAACATGAATTTACTAAATAATACTATTGAACATGAATTTACTAAATAATAGTATTGAACATGATTTACTAAACAATAATATTGAACATGAATTTACTAAACAATAGTATTGAACATGATTTACTAAACAATAGTATTGAACATGATTTACTAAACAATAGTATTGAACATGATTTACTAAACAATAGTATTGAACATGATTTACTAAACAATAGTATTGAACATGAATTTACTAAACAATAGTATTGAACATGAATTTACTAAATAATACTATTGAACATGAATTTACTAAATAATAGTATTGAACATGATTTACTAAACAATAGTATTGAACATGATTTACTAGACAATAGTATTGAACATGATTTACTAAATAATAGTATTGAACATGAATTTACTAAACAATAGTATTGAACATGAATTTACTAAATAATACTATTGAACATGAATTTACTAAATAATAGTATTGAACATGATTTACTAAATAATAGTATTGAACATGATTTACTAAACAATAGTATTGAACATGATTTACTAAATAATAGTATTGAACATGAATTTACTAAACAATAGTATTGAACATGATTTACTAAACAATAGTATTGAACATGATTTACTAAACAATAGTATTGAACATGATTTACTAAACAATAGTATTGAACATGATTTACTAAACAATAGTATTGAACATGAATTTATTAGCACATTGAACATTACACGATCTTGATCGTGTTCTTTATTTCTTATGATAGCAATGTAGTCGTTTCTAAATTGATCCAGGTACGTAATAGCGGATCTTTTCTGATTCCTTTTTTATTGTGTTTTAAGTCATTATCAGTAAACATACTAACTCTTGTTTTCTCCTTCACATATGCCTAATAAATATTTTACTTCTGACTTTAATCATCGGTGTTATTTTACTGAGGTTGTTTATCTATATATTAATAGGATAGCGTGTTTGTTATTTATTTTGTGTGTCCCGATTACATCCAAGCAACTGTCGTTTAGTTTAATTGTTATGGACTTTCTATTTCTTGTAATAAATAATTATCCAAGAATGCTCCATAAGTTTTGGTTTTGGTTTCGATTATAGCTTATAGCAATTAAGTACTATTTTTTATATATAATTTTACTAAGAATTCTTCATAAGTTTTGGTTTCGGTATCGGTTATAGCTGAAGGCACTCTAGTTATATATATATATCTTTTTATCTGTCTATCATGGATTAATGTTTTAATTTCTCAATAGCTGAGCTTCTCTCAAACAAATATTTGGACGATCTTTACTTGACCCCCTTATAATTTTCTTTTCCTTGCATGCAGCGTATTTCTTTTTATAAGTATATCAACTTAAACAGAGCTGATAGGTAGGAAATAACTAAATATCAAGGACGTGTGTACAATATTACAAAGAAACTGGTATATTAGGAAGATCACTATTATTTTAATAATCTTGGGAGCAAACGGACTCAAGAAACGAATTTCAAAAACTACCGGACGAATATACCCTGTGAACCAAGTGCAAGAGTGATACAAAAACTTTAAAGAATGTCTATATCAGTCTCTTTAATAGTGGGTGAGTACCTGGCATCCGGTAGGATACCCTATACTATCAAAAATAAAAAAAAATGTTAAGGAACTTGAAAAAAAGACAAACATACAAGATTATTGAGACAAAATACGTAACGAAATCAATTATTATTCGAATCAAGCCTTTCTGTTATGCATCTCACGGCAGTAGAAATGTATTTGTTTGCATTTTTAAGATGTTAGAATTATGAGTCGGACCGAACTAAATTCTCTTATATCAATATAAATAAAACCGTAGATGTATGTGTGCGTGTTTGTTTTTCTCTGTGTAAGTGTCTAACTGATAAACCCTTAAACTACTGGTCACATAAGACCGAAATCAACAGAAAATAATAATCATACACCAAGGATGGTTTATAACGACTAAGATCTTTGTTTGGATGGATTAACAGTACGTGCAAACGTGTAGAAATTGTCATCAAGTTGAAATGCAGAATATTCTTTTGAACTTGTCGACTTATTTCTATTAGACTGCGCATGCGTAAAACTAATTATAGCTACAAATCGTTTTATTTTTTAAATTTCTGATCTGTCTGTCGGGGAAGCTCAAACGATAGGGAACACGGTTGGAGTGATACATTCTTCGGTTTCGATTCTAGATGATGGCACTCAGGCCATTTTCTTTTTACTATTTAAATCAGTACTATATATTTGGTACAATATAATATTCAATAGTGAATTGGCTCTGTAATGATAAGTACGATATATGCATGAATTAAAATATTTAACCATATTTTACGATCAGTAAAGTAATCAAATACAGGGTGTCCAAAATGTCACTGAAGAGTTTTAAACTTAAATGGATTCTTTATATTTGATGATATCTTTCTATAATTTTAACATAATCTGACGAGGACATTGGGAGATGTTTCTCTAACAAATAGAAAATTTAAACAATCATTATTTCTGAAAAATAATGTATTTAAATGTTGCCTATTTTTAGCTTCGCATCTTTGTACTCTTTTCAAACAATATTCATGAGAGATTACAGAATCTCTGGATTGCGATTTAACTGCCTTAATTCGTTCCTGATGATTTCCTTCAATTCTTGCAGGGTTGGGGTTTGTTATATATCCCCAGAAGAAGTCGGGGCTAGTCATGTTTGGGGTACGAAATAAAAATGTCGTCGATAAGATTTTTGAGTCAAAAGTATTGACCCTTGATTTTGATAAAAAAAATTTCACAACTTGAGTACGCTGTTCAAAGCTATAGTTATCCATAATTATTTTCAAAAATATTATCTGTAAAATATCTAACATAGGGAAATAGAGGAAAAAATAATCATTAATGGTAAAATGACAAATATTTTTAACATTTCAGCGACGTTTTGGGCACCCTGTATAACGGCAATATATAGCTAAAGCAAAACCGACTGTTTTAAACCATTAACCAACCCAGTTTTCAAAAGAACTAGCATTTCAGCCCGGCGTTGCTTGTGTTTGGAGGTGTATGTTGAGCAAAAAAAAAAGTGGTAGTGAGAAGGCAGGCTCGAACCCGTACCATGAAGGAGGAAAAGAACGGGGGAAAAAAACGTGACGTCTTTGCTGTTACGACCACCGTCAAACCGGGAATGAGTTGATCTTAATTAAGGCAAAACAATCGAAAAGAGAGGATGACTTTCGAAAATATCGGCGAAAAAAGACAACCCCTCCCTGTAGAAAATGTCCCAGTTGAGGGTGAAGAAATTAATGTTTTCAGCTAATTTTTCAGTATTTTTCGTCTGAAGGCTCGAGCTTCAACCGATACTGATTTTGAGAAAATCTGTCGCCTCTGTCGAAAGTTATAGGCAGACATGCAAACATAATACATTTATATATTAGTATCTCAAATTTTCGACCCAAACCGATTAAAAAGCTTGTCCTATCTCTGAATACCCTTTATGTAAAATTTCAATTGTTTAGACCAGAAATTTTCTGAGTAATTTAGTAGAGACCGCAGAAGTCAATTTCTTTTTAACTTCGACCCCTATTATGACATCTTAACATTTATTATTTTAGGCTCAAACCAAGTTATTAAGTTAGATCCATTTCCAAGTAACCTATATCTAAAATTTCAAGTGTTTATACCCAAAATTGGCGGAGAAGTTTGGTAGAGTTCTCAAATGTCCAACTCGTTGAGCTTTCACCCTTTCACAGCCAAATTTCTGGGCAAAAATAGATTACAAAGATTTTCCAAATCTCAGTATTCTGTATATAAAATTTCGAGTCTGGAGACTAAAAATTGACAGAGTTATTGCGTAGGGAAATGTATACAGACACATACACAGACAGACAGACAGACACTTTCACTTTTATAGATATATACATTAGTTATATTTGTTCATTAATGATTTTTTTTTGTTACTTACGTTTGCATCGATGCTCTGAAACATGACGTAAACCATTAATATCGCAGTGTAGTATCTGTTCTAATGCTGCACTAAACTTAATTTGTACTTGGCCAATGGAAGGGAAAGCATCTATACTGAGGCAATTTATATTTTTGCCTCCTTCCAGAGTTCCCTTTTTTGGGGAAGTGGTTTTCCCTCACATTGAAAACGACCTTGTATCAATATTTTGATTTCGAGGGGAAGCAAACAAATAATAATGTTTGGAACTCAGTTGCTGGAACATTAGATTGAACATCGCAGGGTTGCGAGTTCAATGCCAGGTAATTACATCGACTTTACTTGTTGGAACTTCATGAATTATTTAGTTAAGATCTCTAATATTTCGATGCGGTATAAATTCCACAATGTACACGTAAATAGATTTGTGGCTGACAGGCTGACAGGCTGACAATCTCTCTCTCTCTCTCTCTCTCTCTCTCTATATATATATATATATATATATATATATATATATATATATATATATATATATATATATATATATTGGTATATATATATGTGTGTGTGTATATATATTAGTTTAGCATTTAACACTTGAAAAAGATTACACACACCACATGCACGCATGCACGCGCGCACGCATACACACACGTATTATATATATATATATATATATATATATATATATATATATATATATATATATATATATATAGGCCCACTTAAAAGTAGCCGAGAAAACGAAGTAAAGAGAAGGATCATTCTTTTAATGTCTAAATTACCTGTCGTGTTATAAAGGTACTGGGCGCACTCCCTGTTGACATCTATGCATTTCTGGGCACGTTTAACGACGTCTATAGATCTTCTCTGGTGATTCACCTGATAGTGTTGGTAATGTTCACGTTTGGTTGGTGTAGATTGTGAGGATTATTTACAAAAACTTTTTGTTTTAAATTCCCCCAAAGATAAACATCACATGATGACAAGACCGGGAAACGTGGTGGCCATAAGCCTTTGCTTATTGTTCTCTATTCCGTAAACATGTCAGGAACTCGTATCAGTGATCTGTGAGATGTGTGACAAGTAGCGCCATCTTGTTGGAAAAGGAATTTCATTTGGTCGTGTGGTGTCAGTTAGGTGATAAGAGAAAGATTAGAGAGATCGGGAACCATTTTAAGTGGACCACCGTATATATATATATATATATATATATATATATATATATGTGTGTGTGTGTGTGTGTGTGTGTGTGTGTGTGTGTGTGTGTTGGGACGATTATCAGAATCGGAATCCAGAATCGAAAAGAATCGGAATATTTGATCGTATCAGAATCGGTATTGGAATCGGAAAAATTTGTACCGACTTTCCGATGCCAAAAACAATTCTTTTAATTGTATTTTTCATTTGATTTTGTTTAAAGCTAAATCTTTCATTGGAGGTAATAATTATAAAATAATTACTATTTATTGATTTTAAACGACTATTGATACTAAAATCGATAGATCGATCCCCACAAATATATTTTTACGTTAAGGAACATATTTGCACATTTAACATGTATGTTTTTACGTTAATCAGAGAGAAAAAAATGCAACTATATAGTTAAATATTTAGAGATTTATGAAGAATGTACCCTTCTCTTACTGTCTCCCTTCTACCCCAACCTCGACCGGCTGGACTACTTTGTTTGGTCAGGCGTGGACAACATCACCAATATTACAGTAGTATTCGCCAGCGCGTGTGACAAAGGTATGATCCCAGTTACGAACCTGAATCAAGGCGGTGAATTTTTCTGCACCAAAACAGAAAAATAATATTCTAACCGTGAGGTTTATTAATCAAAAGCTTAAGAGAACAGACACTAAAAGTTGGTTTCTTTTGTCTGGCACACAGGTTCCTAAGTAATAGCACGACGCTGGATACTCCACCAGACTAGATAAATTCTTGTCCTGGAATCCAGTAAGACCAAGAGACCAACATGAAAGATATACTACAACGTATATAAATGGGTACTCGGTAATTGTATCGGAATCGGGAAAAAATATTGGAATTGCCCTATCACTAATATATATATATATATATATATATATATATATATATATATATATATATATATATATATATATATGTGTGTGTGTGTGTGTGTGTGTGTGTGTGTGTGTGTGTGTGTTTGATTTCATTATGAGGAGCATAATGTACAATCAAACAATTTAGTTTTATTTATTTAAGATTTTATTGTAAGTCTTTGTTTTATTTTGCAAATTATTATCTCGCTAGTTTCTTTATTTACAATTGCTTTTCTATGGAAAATATCGTCGTAATAATCGATTAATTAAGGCAAGTATACTAGAAATCTTTACTTCTATCTATCTACCTATCTACCTATCTCTCTCTCTTCTCTCTCTCTCTCTCTCTCTCTCTCTCTATATATATATATATATATATATATATATATATATATATATATATATATATATAATATTATACGGACACTAATTTATTTACAAATTACCCATTTATTTTATACGTAAGTTCTTTTAAACGTTAGCATTTACAATGAATAATATAACTGACATTATTTCGTCAATTATTCACTGCATCGTAAACTTTTTTCAAAAAAACGTAAACGATTTATTTTATTTTAAACGTTAGTGGCCTAATGAATTATTCACATAACTATATATTTTAACTGATTAATATTAATGTTAATATATAATTATACTTATGATGTACATATTACAGTTGAATACAGCCGTTCCCTTTTTTAAAACTTGGGTTCCTATTCTACACAACTTACCTACTGAACTAGGAATTTACTGATAATATTGAAACTCTACTTGAAACTCATTACGCACTATAAATAAAAAAAAATAAAAAAAAATAAATTAATTAATATAATTAACATAATGGATGATCACAGTTTCATGTATATACTTTCTCTTTAGGTCCTGTCTCCCCCTTTACACCTAAATATGATGTAGTCCTAGTTATAAATAGACAATGTTTGAGTTGAAACAGCCAGAGTTGTCCTTGGCCTGACGAAGCGATTCCCTTACTGGGTTTTCGCTGAAACATGTATGCTTATGCGTAGCCATTTGTTTGTAAACTAAATTCACTTATATATATATATATATATATATATATATATATATATATATATATATATATATATATATATTATTTAAATATTATTTATTAATTATTAATTAATAATTACTACGTGCATAAAAGTAAGTCATCTATATGCATGCATGTTTCAAAGTTCACTTCTCATCAGTATATCTAGACTTTATTGACAAGTATCGAACCTACAAAGCTATCGAGCCGTTGTAGGTTCGATACTTGTCAATAAAGTCTAGATATAATGATGAGGAATAAACTCTGAAACATGCATGTATATAGATGACTTACTTTTATGCACCTAATAATTATTAATTAATAATTAATAAATAATATTTAAATAGAATAAAAAAAAGTAAATACGTCTTAAAACGCAGGCGAAGAAAAATGTAAAACAAAGGGCAAATAACCCATTTCTTATAATAAAAAGCGGAAAAAAGAAAGTAATTAATCGCTAATAAAAAATAAATAAATATTCAACAATCTTATATATATATACATATACATATATATATCTATATATATATATATATATACATATATATATATATATATATATATATATATATATATATATATATATATATATATATATATAATGGAACATTGACTTTGTGTACGTGGGTGTGTGGGTGGGTGTGGGAGAGGGGGTTCTGTGTGGACTCCTAAACGGCTGGGCCCAATTTTTTTTAAATTTCACCCAAGTGTACTTTATGTAACTGGCAGTGTTTCAAGATAGGTTTTGTACTGGAATGTTTTCGATCTATACCGATAATTGATAATCGAAATAATCCGACGAAAGAAGGAACAGACGATCTTTAATAAAATTAATATCTTATACAGCCTAAGATCATAAGTGTTTTTTTAGAAGTTTTATTACCGCACAAGCAAAAAAGCCAGGCATATAAAACCAACAGCATGCTCTTTGATATGACTGGAGTTCGGTCGAAATGAATGTTTTTGTTTAAAGCACAGTATAAACATGACACTTTACTTTTGCATTTTAAACTTCAATCTAAGACATTATCGCCGCACAAGTAGAAAGGCCCGGCATATAAAATTCACAGTAGGTTATTTTATATGAGCGGGGTACATTCGAAATGAATGTTTTTGTTTAGAGCACAATTGAGCCATAGTTCTTGACGTCGCATTTTAAACTTTAATTAAAGCATTTATATAAAAATAATTTTATAAATCAATAGTAGGTTCTCTACAGTGCAATGTAGACTACAATATATTGTAAACTAAGTCACCGCTGGGAGGCACGTAAAGCTTCATCCCGGTGCACCGTGGTTGGTCCTCAACTAGAGCAGGCAATCAATCGATTTGATTAAAAAAAATAGGCGATTTTATAGATTTCGATGACAAAAAATATAGGAGGATAAAACATTCATTAATTCTTATTAAATGCCGGGCAACGTCCGGTCTCCTTGCTAGTGAATATGTAAAACTAAAATAGATATTATTTTTCCTCTTTGCTATTTTCTGTATTTATTCACAAACTTGTTGGCTAAATTGTATTTTTTAATGGTACTTATTAAAATAATCGGCAATTATATTCAACATTTAAGTCTTAGCAAAAACGACATATCTTTCATAAGTCCGCCATTTTCTAAATAGCGTTTGCTCTATACCTTGAGCAATTAACTGTTTTATTATGTTATTTAAATACCTGTTTACTTAAGATATATATATATATATATATATATATATATATATATATATATATATACATATTTAAATTGATCAATTTAGTCCACCATTTTAATATTGATAAAAGATTACATAAATTTCTTTTTTAATGGAATCAATTTCCAGAAGAAGAAAAAGAAGAAAAGATGCTCAAATCGAGAACACGTAAACAAATGATTAACGGGATGTGTTTTTAATATATCGAACAATTTAAAAGAAGACCAAAAAAAAAAAACATGTGATCTACGATGAAAACATTGATCGGTGCGATTGAAGCGATAATATCAGTTCTAAATCAATAATAACCACGCCATATCTATAACAGACATTATCATTACAATACGCGGAACATCAAGTGTATTATATCACAACAACAACAAAAATAACAACAACAAACACAATAAAAATAAGAAAAATATATAGTAAAAAAAAATGTACTTCAAAGCAGATGATACAATTTTTAACAATGTAAAAAGTAAAAAAAAAAAAAGAAAAGAATGGTTCTACTCGCGAATCGTGAATATTTATGAACGCATTCAAAGGAATTACTTATCTCCTTATAAATATGTATAAGAAAGATATTTTACGATGATAAGAGGAAATAATAATAATAATAATAATAATAATAATAATGATAATAAATACTACTAGTACTAATAATAATGATAAAATAATAATATTAATAATAATTATAATACTACTACTACTACCACTACTACTACTACCACTACTACTACTACTACTAATAATAATAATAATAATAATAATAATAATAATAATAATAACAATGATAATAAAGAAATCTGGGTGTTCATATTTGTATCTTATTTAGTTTCTTGTGATTAATATCGATTATCAGACATCAAAAAGATGGTTCGTAATTTTCTCTTTTTTTCTTCTTTTCATCGTTCCTTTATGCGTCATATTGGTTGTTATTATTTCTAAACAATGTTCTTGTTTTTATTTCTTTCATAATGCACTATTTAATATTGATTAAAATCATCAAATGGTTATAATTTATTATCATGTTAAATTTTAGGAAAAAACTAATTGAATTTAATTAAAGTCCTCTTTTTTCGGTAAAATAAACTTATACACAGACATCTGCGCTAGACAACCTACTACTCCTACTCGCTGTAAATATCACTGCGGGGGTAAATAGCATTATTAAAAGTACTGAGTGGACCGATAAGATTGTCGCCCTAGAAAAGACGACATGATTCTATTTCCGCTTGATGAAAACCGGTTTTCATTTTTTATTGCAGACCATCTACTAGTTAGTCAGTTGTGTGCAAATCCCAAGACCGATAGGAGCCTTCTATCATGCCTGAAAGTGACACAATGTTCAACGAGCGAGATCGAAGATGCGCCGCTGTAAAACCCATGCTTCCTATCACAGATCCAAGTTATAACAACAGAACCCTCCCAATTCGAATCCGGACGGTTCAATGATTGAGGGCACAACTCAACGCATCAGACGACTCACGATTATGGTCTTTGGTGTCCTTTCAAATAAGGACCACAACATGCCACTTCACATCTTCGAAGTCGGCTTGAAAGTCAACACCAAAGTCTACCTGAATATGCTGAAGAGTGTAGTGATCCCCTGTTGCAGTCAGGTGGCCGCGGAATACCCTGGGTTTGGCAGCAGGACTCGCCGCCGGCACACAAGTCCAAAGAGACCCAGGCTTGGCTTCAGAAGGAGTGCTACGACAGTGTACCCTTCTCTTACTGTCCCCCTTCTACCCCAACCTGGACCGACTGGACTACTTTGTTTGGTCAGGCGTGGAAAACATCACCAATATTACAGTAGTATTCGCCAGCGCGTGTGACAAAGGTATGATCCCAGTTACGAACCTGAATCAAGGCGGTGAATTTTTCTGCACCAAAACAGAAAAATAAAATTCTAACCGTGAGGTTTATTAATCAAAAGCTTAAGAGAACAGACACTAAAAGTTGGTTTCTTTTGTCTGGCACACAGGTTCCTAAGTAATAGCACGACGCTGGATACTCCACCAGACTAGATAAATTCTTGTCCTGGAATCCAGTAAGACCAAGAGACCAACATGAAAGATATACTACAACGTATAAAAATGGTTAATTGGGGAGAGGAAAATATATGTTCTCAATTTCTTTTTTAACTCAAAGAACTTTAACGGAACATTCGAATATCTATGTATCTCATATAGACTTCAAGTGTTAGCCTCATGTTGTGGGCCCCTTGATTTCTGAGAACTTCGACTGAAGTAAAATAAAACAAAAAAAATACAAGTCTAATCTTTTCTCTGCTGTTTTGGTTGTTAACGCTGTGCAACAGCAATCGTGTTAGTTCTAGGTATGGACGATTTAGGTGAACGTCAAAAACAGAAGTTACGCAAACCATGTGATTTCCAGGTGTGACTTTCTTCTACACGCTTGGTGTTGTGATATGTTCATAAAAATGATAATGAACGATTTCACTTATCATAAAAACCGGGAGCGTAAGTCGATCAGCGCTAGCACACAGGTTGTGCTCGAGCCTTACATTCGTGGCAGTCGGACTGACGTATACCCACACTTACATATATATATATATCAATTAACATTTTTCGTTGTATTAGCTTTTTCTGTTCAATATATTTTGTTTCCATTAATTCCCGAGTTGTGTGATTCTTCCAGATCCTGACAGGACCACAACACTTAGCCGGCGAGAATTGAACGAGAAAAGACGTGATTTTGGATGGAGTCCCTAAAACGGAGACAACACGGGTCGGGCGACTGATTTAGTGAAATCGTTCTCTCTCTCTCTCTCTCTCTCTCTCTCTCTCTCTCTCTCTCTCTCTCTTTCTCTGTTACACACAGACCCATACGCACACAGCATGCAAAGTTATTGTTCTGTCCGTTGAATAAATCTCATTATAAACAAAGTAATCTATATCAGCATGTTGTTTTGTCCAACTTTAACTTCAGCTAGAATTCATCCTTAATAACGAATAGGGTGAGAAAAGTCGTCCGGGGAAATTTTACGTTGTCATTAATCTCGGGTTCACTATGACCCGACATTTGTAGTACCTGCCTCGGTGTTATCTACGAGTGAAATAAAATGAACCATCTGCATTTCGAAAACACATACTTACCATGCAGAGTAATCTACGGGCATTTTAACATGTTAAGAACTTAAAGCATAAAAAACTATTAAGAAAAAGAAAAGACGAAATTGGACCTTGATTTTATTTTCAAAGGTCTCTAAACTCGCATTTCCTTTATTTTGTCCTTAACCTCTCATATTTCCATGAGCGATCTTTCTAGTATCATAGCACGGATGCGCGTATATAAATGCATGAGAAGTGACGTCACCGGTGAGTGGGGAGAGGAAAGTGGTTATAAAAAAAAAGAAAAAAGACAAACAAGGATCTCGTTAGAGGCGAGATCCCGCTCGAAATCTCGTGAGAGACATGAATCACGTCGGTGGCGTCTCGGCTGTATCGACAAAGAAATAAACATCGTTGTACAAAACAGAAAGCGAGTTTTTTTCCTATTGTTTGTCTTGGTCTCCTTTGCGATTGAAACGTGTGTTGGTCCGCAGACAACGTTACATTCTGACAAAAGGAACAAATTGCTGTTGTGTTGGTTCGTATCTATTTATCTAACACTTATCGTTGGTTAGTTTTTACCTCTTTCGATCCAGTGGCTTCATAACTTGTTTCGAGTGATTTCTGTTAACAAAAATGTCTGAATTTAACCTTGAATGACTGGTAAAAGGGCTAATGCGCCGTAAATTTTGGTTGGTTGGTTGGTTCATTTTGTTTTACGGCATATCAACCCTTTTCGGGTTATTTAATGCCGAATCCAAAGATTTTGAAGAAAAATTTTTTAATAGAATATATTTGTTGTTTTCACGTCGGTTTCTATTTAACCCATAGTTAGGACCCTAACAGGTACTACCACTCCGGGTCAGAGTGGACCTGGGAGCAATGGTAATTAAAGGGTGGCTCCACACTCCCCAAAGCCCACAAGCTGAGACCTCACAACTGGATATAGTTTAAGGTCATATCCAGGACCCCCATTGAGGGACTTTTACCCTCTGCAGGGGGGGGGGCAGTCGGCGTATTCTAATGCCCCATCGACAGGGCCGTAATGCGTCGTAAAATAAAACAACCAACATAAAACTATAAGAAAATAAATATGGCCGGCATTTCGACTCTTCATGGATAGCAGTTGTGCTCCCAGTTACAGAATGATCGATTAATTAGTGACAGAATTAATCCTCTAAATAAACATATACGTACATATACACATTGCATGCCTAACTTTATATAGTTATAGAAGACACACACACACACACACACACACACACACATATATATATATATATATATATATATACCTTAAAAATATATATATACCTTGTATACCTTTTTAAATATATATATATATATATATATATATATATTCCTTTTATATATATTTTTTTAATATATACATATATACCTTTTATATATATTTTTTTAAAAATATATGTATATATACCTTATATACCTTTTTAAAAAAAAATGGGCCAAGCAAATTTTATAAATTTCATTGCACTAAAAGCTATATTGAACAAACAGTAATTAAAATTAATGTGAAGGAAAAGTATATAGAAAAAATGACATAATATTGAAGATATTTTACCATAAATAGCGGTTGGAATTATAATTTAATTCAATTATTAAAAAAAAAAATGGATATTTTTCTATTTGGTTACATTAAACAATATTTTAAGGGTAGGAGTGACCACAAATGAAATAGGGGGGTTACATCATCCATCGTTGTCTATGAAAACCACAAACATCACAAGTTTAGAGGCTAAGATCAGAGTGTAATATCTGTTCAGATGCTATACTTAACCTATCGTTTCCTCGTTCAATGAATGAGAAATCTTTCTAGGTTGGGGCAATTTTTATGCTTTTGTTCTTATCCATAATGTCCCATTTTGGGGAGCTTGATTTTTCCCGCATTAAAACCGATCTTGTGCCAAACTCTGCCCTCCTAGAAAGGCAAGTAAATAGGAACATCACTGGTTTGTCAACTATCTTATGTGACTTACATTTGACTTAGTTAAAAGTGTGGAGACTTGCATCTACCACATTCTATCGGCCAGAAACACTTATTCCTGATGGCAAGGCAGAGTCAAAACGACCAAGCGTGATACTAGATACAGGTATTGTCTCAAACACATACGGCGCTTAGCGTTCCCAAAATGGTCACCCATCTGGTACTGGCAAGCCTCATTGTTGCTTAACTTCGGGGGTTATATAAGCAACACATATATATATATATATATATATATATATATATAGAGAGAGAGAGAGAGAGAGAGAGAGAGAGAAAGAGATAGAGAGAGAAAGAGAGGGAGAGAGAAATTACAATAAAAAGGAACAAACCGAGTTATGTGTTCATCAACGTTTCGTCTTTATTTCGAGACTTCCTATTTAACGCTATTTCAAACACCGTCTATTTACATTAGGTACGTTGAGGATAGTTTTATTCTCGCTGACAATAATAACGAAGCAGAAAAACTAAAAGCTCATTTTCAAACAAACTCCGTACTTGTTTCACTTATGAATTAAATACAAACAATATTTTCCATTTCTTGACGTTCTCATAGACTCCAGCAAAGATGAATTCATCACTACTTAGTATAAAAAGACTATTACAACCAATTCCAGTATCTTAAAGTTTGAAAGTGAATGTCTATACCGATACAAAACCATGATTATCTAATAGTCCTCAGGACAGTCCTCTCTCTTCCCCCTCTAATATATTCAACCTATACAAAATACTCTAATATGCCTATTGCTAGACGTTGCATTGTTAACTAGCAACTCCCCTTCTTTTCTAATGAGTAGCATTATGCTTCGAAATGCCTGCCCTAAAATTATTTAATAACCCTGACGTTGTATTGTATTCCCTTGTCTAAAATTTATCAATACATCTGTATACACCAGTATATATTTTTCTAATATCAATATATTTTCCTTCTGTGCATGTCTATCTATCTATCTATCTATCTATCTATCTATCTATCTATCTATCTGTCTGTCTGTCGGTTTGTCTCCCTGTCTGTCTGTCGCTCTCTCTCTTTATATATATATATATATATATATATATATATATATATATATATATATATATATATATATATATTAGTGATGAAACGATTGCTATATTTTTCCCGATTCCGATATATTCCGCGACACCGATACAATTACCGATTGCGTACTAAATCCCGATTCTAATACAATTACCGATTCCTATTCTGATTTTTTTCATAAATCTAAATATTTAACTATGGATTTGCTATTTTCCCCGATTGCTGTAAAAACACATGTTAAATGTGCAGATATTTTTGTCAAACGTACAAATAACACTTGTGGAAGATGATCTATAGATTTTGATTTTACTTGTCGTTTAAAATCAATAAATATTTATTATTTTATTATTAATACCAGCAGTGGAAGGCTTTGTTTTACACAGTGGCATCGGAAAATATGCACAAGTTTTTCCGATTCCGATACCCCTTAAAGTTCCGATTTTTCCGATTCCGATTAGTCGTCTCAACATTAATATATACATATATATATATATATATATATATATATATATATATATATATATATATATATATATGTGTGTGTATGTGTATAAATATATATATATATGTGTGTGTGTAGAGAGAGAAAGAAAGAGAGAAAGAGAGAAAGAGAACACAGAGAGAGAGAGAGAGAGAGAGAGAGAGAGAGAGAGAAATAAATACGCAAATAACTGTATTATAGAGTTGAGACTATGTGTGGGTTGAGAAAGAGAGAGTGAGATAGTGTTCCTAATTTTATATTTGTTATTTCTGATTGGTCCTCTGATAATGAATATTAACTACAGCCGCACGACAAAAATGGAATGTGGCTTTGTAAAAACGTAATTCCTCAGCAACAAAGGAATCAGAAAATAATTTTAAATTTACACAAAATACGAATTTGTCATCGAATTTTTTTTTCTTTTTTGTTAACGCGCGAATACGCATTTGTCTCTGTCAATTTTGACTGTAAAAAAAAAACGCGCTTATCTTCATCACCTCATCTGCTACTACTGCCGTTAATAATAATAATAATAATAATAATAATAATAATAATAATAATAATAATAATAATAATAATAATAATAATTTAAACATCAACAGAAACACTGGCACTATAAAATAGAGGTAAAGGCTGACATTTTAAGGAAAACGCATGAGCTACAAACGCTAACCGCCATAAAGAAACTGCAATAGAAGAAAAATAAGAAGAAAAAAAAAAATAGCGGAACCCCACACGAAACCAAGAAAACTGAAACCGTAAAATATTAAGTTCTGATGCCTTCATTCAGTCTCGGAGACAAAGAATAACCCGAGTAGGGGCAACTGTGCATGTAATTGTGTGACGCGGTTCTGAATCGGCACTGCTTGGGTCCAGTGGCAAGGACAAGTCCAGAACGACTAGAAATAATACCTAGATAAATAAGGACCACATACAGCACATGGAAGTCCTAAATAGTTGCCAATCTAGTAATAGCCAAGCTCATCCTTGCTTAACTTCGGTGATCTGATCGGAACCGGTGTATCAAACGTGATTTGGCCGTATTAAGTTAACGAAGGTCAAAAAATATGTAGTATCCGCATAGACTGGCGCCAAACCTAATAGTCATGAAGGACCAAGGAGGATGGAAAGATTGAAGAGAAAAAGAACTAACAAAACATCCAGAAGACGACTGGGATTTTAGTAAGGTTTGATGCCACTCAAGTTCCGTTAAGGCCAATGGTCGTTGCCAGTGAGAAGTCAGTGGTAAACGGGTGTTGCAATGGCGCATATTCATTTGTCAAGATGATCGAAAAGGGTGGAGCGTCCTGGAAATCTGGTGAGATTTTTTATCATTTAGCGAACACCACTTGCTCGTCAGTGGGTAATCATAATTTATTTGTGACTCCAATTGAGTAAATAATAACAAACCTAATTACAACAACAACTAGAATAATAATAACAATAATAATAACAAGATCTAAGTGTAGTATATGTTCTTCAGATGCTACACTTCAATTTCTTGTTCTCTGGTAGTGGAGAAGAAATCCTTTAGGACTGGGACAGTTTAAAAAATATTTTTGTTTCTTTTCTCCACGTTAAAAAACCGACCCTGGTGTTTAACTCTGTCCCATGGGGAGGCATTGTAAATAGGAATAATAACAATAACAATAATAATAGCAATAAAGACAAAAGTAATAATAATAATAACGATAATAACAATAATAATAATAACAATAATAATAATAATAACGATTATAATAATAATAATAGCAACAATAATAATAATAATGATAATGATAATAATAACAACAACAACAATATCAACTACAAAAAACAACGACAAAAATAACAGCAATAGTAATAATAATAATAATAATAATACACTCATTAGATGTAAATGCATCAAACACTCCCCACCTTCTTAAAACGAAAACGCGTAAAAACAGACATGCATTTTAAACATGCAGATGAATTGTACTATCACAAGCCAAAGGTAATATTAAAAAATGAAAAGAGACAAAATCCTGTGCCACATGAAAATCTTATCTAAGCAAGAAGATCGGATATGATAATTGTTAGCAAAAAAAATAAAAAATAAAAATAAAAAATACAATGACAAAAAAAAATGCAAATTCATTTTAGGTGGCGACATAATTCAAGGGTGTCTGACATTCTATTTATTCTGTCGCCTCACTTTACCTGTTTAAATAGTTTCGTCCAAGGGTTAGAACAAATGGTAGTGCTTACTCGCTAACATTTGCGTAATGTCATGCTAACACACACACACACACACACGTGGCAGAGTAGAAGTACACATATTTACTAATAAAATGAATGACGTGATAAGATTTATTTTAAAAAAATCATTTACGTATGCTCCAAAAACTGATTATCAACAACAACTCTGTGTACGATCGTTTCTGAGACGATAGATATTTTTAATTGAAATAAAGTCGCATCCTAAACTGATGATATCCAACGTTTATGCAGCAAACCTTTAAGTTTATAGGCTAATAATAAATAGAGGCAAATACATTTTACCCAGAAAAATCCGTCTGTATCAAAGTAAGCGCACATAGAATATATTTCGTTGCTAGCAAAGCCAAGGTTGACTTTGTTGACTGGATCTGAATCCCGCGACTAGCAGTAATTATCACTTCCTGCACTGTCGCTTTGGTAAACATGTAACGCTAATGCCTGTAGGTATCAAAAATATTAATATCTATTGAAAAGAAATATTAAAATTATAAGCCATTTTAAGTAAAATTAACGTTGAGCCCTATTTGTGGACTGAGAATAAAGTCGCAAATTTAGCTGAGTGCATCATTCACAAACTTCCTGTTGGTTTGAATGCTTTAATCGCTGTCTGAATTATGACAAACCCGCTTATATGAATGGCTTCATTAACGCCGTCATTCACTTCCATTTAAAGTTATTGCGTAATGGCAGAGTAATAAAAAAGGGCTGACTTTGTTGACTGAGTTCGAGTCCCTAATCCAGAAGTAATTATCACTTCCTGCACTGATGATTGCATTAGCATGAAATACTAGACTAGTGTCTGTAGGTATAACAAATAATATTTATTGAAAAAGTAATATATATATATATATATATATATATATATATATATATATATATAATATATATGGCGATTAAGCTACACTGAATATTCTGCGTTTCATCCAACTATAGGATTCGTCAGGCTTATGCGCATAAGCCTGACGAATCCTATAGTTGGATGAAACGCAGAATATTCAGTGTAGCTTAATCGCCATATATATTTTATAAATTACTAACTAGCTCTACCTACGTATTGAGCACTTTTGAAGCAAATACTTAAAGTTTATGCATAAATCTATACTTTCGTATATTAAATTTATGCGAATAAATGAAGTAGTTATATATATATATATATATATATATATATATATATATATATATATATATATATATATATATAGATAGATAGATAGATACGAGCAGAGAGACCTGACATTGCTCAGTACTGAACAAGGAACACAACTATAAAATATAGTCGGAAAATACCAAGAAGAATAATAACAAGAGTCATGAACTCTTAAGGGGGTTTAAAGCACCATTCACATGTCTAATAGGAAGGAGTAGTATAATCATGGAGAGACGTATTGCCTCTCAAATCCAGAGGAAACCGACACTCTTTTATAACGAGAAGTCAATGATAAAAGCTGTTGCAATAACCAAAATGATATGCAATGGTAATTGAAACAGATAGAGACTTCAAGGAACATCATCTGTCGTTTTTGTCTTTTTTTAGTATTAAAAATTGGTAAATAACTCATGTGAGTAATTCTTTTTTTTCTTACACAGGAACCACCACTTATCAAGGCCCGGAGGCCACTTGAGGATAAGGCTTAATCGCTATACATTAGTCAATGTAAACATAGTGAGAATTTTGTAAACTGGATTACTTAGGAAGACGGTTCATCAAGAACTTGTTTACGTTGGACTTGAAGACAATCAGGTTGTAGTCAGCTGGGAAGCAAGCAATCGGAAGAGAGTTCCACATGCGTGCCGTTCTAAGAAAGAAGCTTTGTCGTGGTATCTATATTTCCAATAATAATAATAATAATAATAATAATAAGAAGAAGAAGAAGAAGAAGAAGAAGAAGAAGAAGAAGAAGAAAGAAAGGTCCAGTACTCCTACCAAATCGTAGACTTTGCTGTCTCAGCTGACCACAGGATAAATATCAAAGAAAAGGAGAAACGGAGCAAATACACTGAGATAGCCAGAAAGCGTAAAGGGATATGGTGATGAAAAAAAATCAAGATAGTACCTATAATTGTAGGAGCTCAAGGAACAATTCGGAAAAAAACTTTGAGAAAAGAGTGGGAGAAATTAGAATCAGGGGAATGACTGGAAAGATACAAAGAATAACAATAATGAAAACAGATGAAATATTAAGGAAACCCTGCAACGCGGAGACTAATACATGAGTCACATGCGCGGGCAAGACGAGCTACTGCAGAGAAAAACACGACAGGGTACGTAGAATCAAGAACAGTGTACCAATCACCACCCTCTCCAAGAATGATGCCAAATAGTTGAGAAGGCTCAAGGAGGATGGAAAGACTGAGGAGAGAGCGCTTGCCAGATCTCTCTTGGACGAATGCCAAGACAACTGGTACCTTAGGAGGTTTATTGCCACTCAAACTCCAGTGGAGCCCAATGGTCGCTTCTAGCGAGAAATCAATGGTAAGCGGCTGTTGCGATAATGCAAATTCATTTGCTAATGTTATCGAAAGAGGTGGAGAGTACGGGAAATCTGGGGAGGTTTATGTCACTCAGCTTCCAGGGAACACCACAGTTTGTTCTTCAGGAGAAATTCCTTTATGATTTGTGTGACAGCTCCTTGTGAGACAATAATAATAATAAAAATAATAATAATAATAATAATAATAATAATAATAATAATAATAATAATAATGATAATAATGATAATTATAACAATAATAATAATGATAATAATAATAATAATGATAATAATGATAATGATAATGATAATAATAATAATGATAATGATAATAATAATAATAATAGAAGAAGAAGAAGAAGGGGTCACTATAATACCAATAATTGTAAGAACCCAAGAAATCGTCCCAAAATAATAGAAGATATATATATATATATATATATATATATATATATATATATATATTTGAAGAAGACATCGAACATTATATTGTCACCATATAACACTCTACAATGATGAATCAAGCCGAAATATTTTTTGAAATACTCGAATGTCGAAAGCACCTCATATAACCAAAGAACGACAATCAACCACTTATAAGTTGGAATAAGAATAGAACAAAAATATATGGAACAACATCATCCGACCTCAATGGATCTGAAATTGAGAGATATCTACAAAATTATAAAATTGAGAGATATCTACAGAATTATAAAATTAAGAGATATCTACAAATTATAAAATTAAGAGATATCTACAAAATTATAAAATTGAGAAATATCTACAAAATTATAATATTAAGAGATATCTACAAAATTATAAAATTGAGAGATATCTACAAAATTATAAAATTAAGAGATATCTACAAAATTATAAAATTAAGAGATATCTACAAAATTATAAAATTGAGAGATGTCTACAAAATTATAAAATTAAGAGATATCTACAAAATTATAAAATTGAGAGATATCTACAAAATTATAAAATTAAGAGATATCTACAAAATTATAAAATTGAGAGAAATCTACAAAATTATAAAATTAAGAGATATCTACAAAATTATAAAATTGAGAGATATCTACAGAATTATAAAATTGAGAGATATCTACAAATTATAAAATTAAGAGATATCTACAAAATTATAAAATTGAGAGATATCTACAGAATTATAAAATTGAGAGATATCTACAAATTATAAAATTAAGAGATATCTACAGAATTATAAAATTAAGAGATATCTACAAAATAATAAAATTGAGAGATATCTACAGAATTATAAAATTGAGAGATATCTACAGAATTATAAAATTGAGAGATATATACAAAATTATAAAATTGAGAGATATCTACAAATTATAAAATTGAGAGATATCTACACAATTATAAAATTGAGAGATATCTACAAAATTATAAAATTGAGAGATATCTACAAATTATAAAATTAAGACATATCTACAAAATTATAAAATTGAGAGATATCTACAGAATTATAAAATTGAGAGATATCTACAAAATTATAAAATTAAGAGATATCTACAGAATTATAACATTGAGATGTATCTACAGAATTATTAAATTGAGAGATATCTACAGAATTATAAAATTGAGAGATATCTACAAATTATAAAATTAAGAGATATCTACAAATTATAAAATTGAGAGATATCTACAAAATTATAAAATTGAGAGATATCTACACAATTATAAAATTGAGAGATATCTACAAATTATAAAATTGAGAGATATCTACAAAATAATAAAATTGAGAGATATCTACAAAATTATAAAATTGAGATGTATCTACAAAATTATAAAATTGAGATGTATCTACAAAATTATAAAATTGAGAGAAATCTACAAAATTATAAAATTAAGAGATATCTACAAAATTATAAAATTGAGAGATATCTACAGAATTATAAAATTGAGAGATATCTACAAATTATAAAATTAAGAGATATCTACAAAATTATAAAATTGAGAGATATCTACAGAATTATAAAATTGAGAGATATCTACAAATTATAAAATTAAGAGATATCTACAGAATTATAAAATTAAGAGATATCTACAAAATAATAAAATTGAGAGATATCTACAGAATTATAAAATTGAGAGATATCTACAGAATTATAAAATTGAGAGATATATACAAAATTATAAAATTGAGAGATATCTACAAATTATAAAATTGAGAGATATCTACACAATTATAAAATTGAGAGATATCTACAAAATTATAAAATTGAGAGATATCTACAAATTATAAAATTAAGACATATCTACAAAATTATAAAATTGAGAGATATCTACAAAATTATAAAATTGAGAGATATCTACAAAATTATAAAATTAAGAGATATCTACAGAATTATAAAATTGAGATGTATCTACAGAATTACAAAATTGAGAGATATCTACAGAATTATAAAATTGAGTGATATCTACAAATTATAAAATTAAGAGATATCTACAAATTATAAAATTGAGAGATATCTACAAAATTATAAAATTGAGAGATATCTACACAATTATTAAATTGAGAGATATCTACAAATTATAAAATTGAGAGATATCTACAAAATAATAAAATTGAGAGATATCTACAAAATTATAAAATTGAGATGTATCTACAAAATTATAAAATTGAGATGTATCTACAAAATTATAAAATTGAGAGATATCTCCAGAATTATAAAATTGAGATATATCTACAGAATTATAAAATTAAGAGATATCTACAGAATAATAAAATTAAGAAATATCTACAGAATTATAAAATTGAGAGATATCTACAAATTATAAAATTGAGAGATATCTACAAAATTATAAAATTGAGAGATATCTACAAAATTATAAAATTAAGAGATATCTACAGAATTATAAAATTGAGAGATGTCTACAAAATTATAAAATTAAGAGATATCTAGAAATTATAAAATTGAGAGATATCTACAAAATTATAAAATTGAGAGATGTCTACAAAATTATAAAATTAAGAGATATCTACAAAATTATAAAATTGAGAGATATCTACAAAATTATATAATTGAGAGATATCTCCAGAATTATAAAATTGAGAGATATCTACAGAATTATAAAATTGAGAGATATCTACAGAATTATAAAATTGAGAGATATCTACAAATTATAAAATTGAAAGATATCTAAAAATTATAAAATTAAGAGATATCTACAAATCATAAAATTGAGAGATATCTACACAATTATAAAATTGAGAGATATCTACAAATTATAAAATTGAGAGATATTTACAGAATTATAAAATTGAGAGATATCTACAGAATTATAAAATTGAGATGTATCTACAGAATTATAAAATTGAGAGATATCTACAGAATTATAAAATTAAGAGATATCTACAAATTATAAAATTAAGAGATATCTACAAATTATAAAATTGAGAGATATCTACAAAATTATAAAATTAAGAGATATCTACAGAATTATAAAATTGAGAGATGTCTACAAAATTATAAAATTGAGAGATATCTACAAAATTATAAAATTGAGAGATATCTACAGAATTATAAAATTGAGAGATATCTACAGAATTATAAAATTGAGAGATATCTACAGAATTATAAAATTAAGAGATATCTACAGAATTAATAAATTGAGAGATATCTAAAAATTATAAAATCAAGAGATATCTACAAAATTATAAAATTGCGAGATATCTACAAATTATAAAATTAAGAGATATCTACAGAATTATAAAATTGAGAGATATCTACAAAATTATAAAATTAAGAGATATCTACAGAATTATAAAATTGAGAGATATCTACAGAATTATAAAATTGAGAGATATCTACAAATTATAAAATTAAGAGATATCTACAGAATTATAAAATTGAGAGATATCTACAAAATTATAAAATTGAGAGATATCTACAGAATTATAAAATTGAGAGATATCTACAGAATTATAAAATTAAGAGATATCTACAGAATTATAACATTGAGAGATATCTACAAAATTATAAAATTGAGAGATATCTACAAAATTATAAAATTAAGAGATATCTACAGAATTATAAAATTGAGAGATATCTACAAAATTATAAAATTGAGAGATATCTACAAATTATAAAATTGAGAGATATCTACAGAATTATAAAATAACAAAAGCTCCAAAAGAAAACATTTATGCGTGTATTGGAATAAATAAAGAGCCAAGGTGCTTGGAAAGAGTCACCACGTATCAAGGCCTGGAGGTCATTCGAGGACAAGTGTTATTGACTCTCCAGTACTCGATGGGAAAATATTATTAGTAGTGATAACTTGGTAAATATATATTTTAACTAAAATTGGTTACAGGGAATATCGTAATTCACATTCAAGAGAAGACGAACGGTTATTGCGAGCAATAAATCAATGTTAAACGGCTGTGGCGATGACACAAAGTAATTTGAACCGGTTATCGAAAAAGATAAAAAGTGGATGAAATTTGAGGAGACTTGTCACTCAGACTCCAAGAAACATTAATCGTTATAGTTAAAACGTTTTACTCACATGTGTGAAAACTTTTACTAAATGAAATAATGTTAATTTGTGCAATTTTTCTTTTATAAATTGAACTAGAAAAAAAAATGAAAAAGAAAATAAGAAAACCAATAACTATAAAACCACATGTAATAAAAAAAACTAATTTATTCGGGACGTACATTATGTATAAAAAAAATGAGTAGGCGAAATTCCTTCTTTGTAGAATAGGTGATAACACTTAAATATATCGATCCGTTGCAACCACGATAAACCGATAAATGATCACATGTTTGTAATTTAAAAAAGGAGTTTGTGGCATGTGTGCTTTTTTTTTTTACTTCATTACTGTGTACTGTATATTGATCTCTATCTTCCTAGGTCTTAAAGCTTTCAAGATTCCTGTTCAGAACTGAGGACCCTGGCAAAATGCCGGCCAGAACGGAGGAGGCTAGTTACAAAGAGATCTGAATTTTTTGCGAGGGAAAGAATCGATCATGCTGAACTCAAGAGAAACCTTCGGAAAAGCAACGTGTCGGTTTTACCCATTGAATTAAACAGGGTCAATCCTGGGCCCAACTCTCTTCCTGATCTACATTAATAATCTCCCTAAACACATACTTAAATCATTCGTTGACATCTATGCTGATGACACGGCCATCTACGGCAACACATCAAAGCCTGTAAATGACAAATTTCTCTCGGATTATCTCTCCTCTGATCTCGAGCGCGTGGTTCAGTGGGGGAAGACGTGGCTGGTTACCGTTAATGCATCTAAAACCAAACTCTGATCTTTACATCATCAGCGCTCTGATCCCCATCTGGCATCAATTGAAATGGATGGCTCTCGTCTAGGAGAAGCCCCATGTTTTGACAAGCTTCTAGGTTAGTCCTTAACTCCTGATCTGAAATGGAACACGTACATCAAGTCTATTGCTAAGGTCGATGGAAAGATGGTGAGATCCTTCTACCGCTCCAGAAGATATCTCACTACTGATGCAATTCTCTATCTATATAAAAGCCAAGTACGTCCAAGGATGGAATACTGCTGCCATATCTGGGCAAGAGCTGCTAAAAACAGCCTATCTTGCCTTGACAGAGTACAAAATAGACTTCGTGGCTTAGTGGGGGATGCCCTTTTCTCTACCCTGCAACCTCTCTCCCACAGAAGAGACGTTGCGAGCCTATCCTTGTTTTATCGTTATTTCCATGGCAGGTGCTCGTCTGAACTCCAATCTCTGGTCCCCACTCGCCAATCTTTCACGAAAAACACCCGTCTAGCCGAATCCACTGTGAAAAATTTCCCCCACTCTTAATCTGTGCCTAAATCAAAACGTTAATTCCATGAACAAAGCTTCTTTCTTAGAATTGCACGCCTGTAGAACTGTAGAACTCTGTTCCGTCTGCCTGCTTCCCACCTGACTACAACTTGGATTTCTTCAAGTCCAACGTAAATAAAGTCCTAATGAACCGCCCCTTAAGTAAACATTTCACCAAATCTCCACACTGACATAATACACTTGCAATAACCCTTATCCCTGAGTGGCTTCCGGGCCTTGATAAGTGGTGACCACCGTGTAAAAAAAAGTATAGAAATGCATCAGCAGTGAGATATCTGCTAGAGCGATAGAATGATCCCACCATTTTTCCAGCGACCTTGGTGATGGATTTGATGTTCGTGTTCGATTTCAGATAAGAAGTGAATGGCAGACGCAAAAGCTTGTCAAAACATGGAGCTTCCGTAAGACGAAAGCGATTCATTTCAATTGATGTCAGACAGGAATCAGAGCGTTGGTGATGTAAAGAAAGATGCTCGGTTTTAGATGCATTAAAATTAACCAGCCACCTCTTTCTCCATTACACTATGGTACTATCGTTTCTTGGAGAGAGTTACTCAGTTGAGGAACGTCCTGGAAACACAACCAGATCCCCGGGGGAATAAACGATATCCCAACGATGAAGACATGGTTAGAAGTCTTAGAAACGGTCCCATGATGATATGAAGATGGGTCAGTCATTAGGGCCTGCTTATCAAGACGATGAGATGTTGACTGTTAGTGTGTAGCTCCTTCATTCTTTCAAGATCACTCTGGTGATATTCTGGCTGGAATCCGCTTCCTTCGTCTTCAGGGCTGTCTCATCCGACTTAAGACATTTTATTGCAGACACACACACACACACACGACACGACACGACACAATCGCAATATATATATGAAATGTAATTAACTATTTTATTTTATAAAATCTATACAATATACAGGGTGTTTCAAAAGTCTTGGGACATAAAGATTTTTAATAACTCAAAAACTATTAGGAGTTAAAAAATGAAATTGGTACCGTTGGAAAGGTTAAAGTTTCAAGTTTTGTGGGGAATCTTCAAACTTGCTCAATATGAGCACCATTCGTCACACGGCAGACATCTAGTCGATAGTCCGTTTCCTGCCAAACGCGTTCCAGCATCTTGACGTCAATGGTTCCCACAACTGCCGTTATTCGAGCCTTTAGTTCGTCAATATCTCTTGGAAGGGGCGGCACATAGACTTGTTGCTTGACAAAGCCCCAAAGGAAAAAGTCACACTCAGTACCCCATATGCGAGTGCTATGCTTGTTAACTTTGCCATTCAGATAGAAGGTCGCCTCATCGCTAAAAACAAGCCGGTCATCAAAGCCGTTATCTTCCAAATTCTCTTGCATTGCAATGCAAAAGTCACGGCGAAGTGGCTTATCAATGTCCTTCAACTTTTGGACCAACTTGAGCTTGTAAGGTACCATTTGCAGTCGTTTCCTTAAGACACACCAGACAGTTGCTGGAGCAAGCTGAAGTTCCCTGCTGGCTCTTCTCACTGATTTACGGGGGCTCTGCTGAAAGGCTTCGGGACTTGCTCAACTGCATCTTCTGAAGTTGAAGGGCGACCTGTTCGCTTACTTGGGCACAAACACCCATCTTTCACAAATTTAGCATGCCATCTGACAATGGGTTTCCTTTCAGGGACTTCTTTTTTAAATTTCCTGCGAAATGCACGCTGAACACATGTCCACGATTCAGTCTTTGCAAATTGGAGGACGCAAAACGCCTTGTCTTGTTTAGAGAACGCCATTACTGCACATGGAAAGATAAGACGAAAATCATTAGTATGACCAAAAACTTGATTAAGCAAGCTTTAAAATGACACCAGTTTCATTTTTCTACCTGGAATAGTTCATGAGATATACGCATTTGTAATGTTCCCAAGACTTTTGAAACACACACGACACGACACGACACAATCGCAATATATATATATGAAATGTAATTAACTATTTTATTTTATAAAATCTATACAATATATATTACAATATTTTTACATTGAATTATCAATTGCTTTTCACCGTTACTTAAACTAAGCACCCTTTACTAGTGTTGAGGGGGACGGGGTGCCTCCTCTAATTTACGTAGAGACAGAAATATGCGTGCTCACCCCACGTTGGTCCAGACAAAAGAGATCTATAGAAGAAAGAGAGTTATGGGGCTGCATTTCTGTGTATTACTCCGCCTACAGCCAAATCACGGCCATGTAGGGGGAGAGTGCTAACAACCAGGGCTAAGATATAGTGCCAGAGCACTACGTGCTCAAGATGAGAGGAGAGAGAACTTTGAATAATATTCATAAAGAGAACAATTAAATATATTTTATTACTCGTAAGCATTAATAACAACTAGCTAATTATTAAAACTTTTTTCTTTAATGTAATATGCAAATGAGGTTAATTCTTTTAATGTACATTTCCTTTGAATAAATAGTATATATAGAAATCATATAGGACTAAAAGTGTATAAAATTCGTTTCAGTATGGAAATTAATTTGTGAATGTATTTCTTGTATATATTAATCAAATTGTGTACAAATAAATAGACAGGAATACGGTTTTATTGCTATTACTAGAGTTTTGGATGTATCCTAGTAAAAAAAGTATTTTATATATGTACTAGCGGAAGCGGGGGATTCGTCCGGTCATAAAATGCAAGTAAATATGATATCTTCATTTTTTAAAATTTCGTATATCTATATATCTATAAAAGTGAAAGTGTATGTCTGTGTGTGTATCTGTGTATCTGTGTGTCTGCGTGTGTACATTTCCCTTCGCAATAACTCTGTCAATTTTAAGTCTACAGACTCGAAGTTTGATATACAGGGTACTGAGATTTGGGAAAATCGATGTGATCGGTTTTCCGCCAGAGATTTGTCGATTAGGGGGTCAAAATTCAACGATTTGCTCCTTGAGAACTCTACCAAACTCCTCCGACAATTTTGGGTCTACACACTTGAAATTTTAGATATAGGTTCCTTGGACATAGATCTAACTTAATAACTTGATTTAAACTCAAAACAATAAATTTTAAGGGGTAATAATAGGGGTAAAAGTTAAAGAAATTCAACATTTTTTCTTTTGCTCAACATGCATCTTAAAATACCCAGGCAACGGCGGGCACCCATGCTACTATTATTATAAAGCCATGATTTCAAAATCAAGAAAAAAGTATTCGGTTGCCATCAGCTAGAATTGAAACCGAAAGGAAGGCTGTAAGTTTCAAAGCTGGTGACGTTACAATTGTACTAACGTGACGCAAATATAAACTGATTAAAAATAAAATAAGATGAGTTTATAAAATGCATAACGATTTTTTTTTTCAATTTTGACCTCTTTTTTTAAAAAAATAAAATAAACTATTTTAACCGACTAAAAACTCATAAAAGAACGGTCTATAAAAAGATCTAATCATTTTAGACCCCTAGCGCCACTCTGCGACTTTTAGTTTCAGTAGAGATACAGTTTGAAAATATGGAGACAGACAGACAGACAGACATAGCACCTTTTATATATTAGATTTTCTTTCTGGGTAATAAATTGACTTAATATAATAGACAAGAATATTGTGTTAATGTCCGGTGGCTTTGAGACTACGAAGTCAAGAGTGGCTTTGTGACTGGGTTCGAATATCCCAACCAGCAGTCATTTTCACTTTCTACATTGATGATTGCATGAAACGATAGTGTATGTAAGTATAAAGTTGTTGTTAATATATATATATATATATATATATATATATATATATATATATGTGTGTGTGTATATGGGGGGTAGGTATGAGAAGAGATACATAGACGCCTCAGTGCTGTTTATGTTATATTTATCTGTCATTGCTTTTTTTGCGGTTTTTTTTTGTGTCGGCTGCCGTGCGCATGCTCATTTCTCTCTGTCAATTTAAAATACAAAAGAAAGGACGCTTATCTTCATCACCTAATCTTTACATACCTTAAAGACAGAGATCTTTTTTTAACATGGCCATTACGACATTTACGTGACTATTCTTCCTTCTTCCGCGCTGTTCTCTCTCTCTCTCTCTCTCTCTCTCTCTCTCTCTCTCTCTCTATATATATATATATATATATATATATATATATATATATATATATATATATATATATATATATATATATATATATAACTCTTTCTGTCTCTCCTCATGCCCCTCTCTCTCTCTCTCTCGTCTTCTCTTTATATATTTTTGTTTAATTTATTTTCCCCTAGAGGACGAGGTTATTTTTACGTCTATACCTTTTTTTTTTGTCTTAGAATTCTCTGTATGTATATTTTTGGTTTTCTAAAAGAATTGTGCAAACAGAAAGAAAAAGACTAATATAAAAAAAATCGCAAAATACCTCGAAAATTTCTAAAAAAAAAAAAAAAAAAAAAAAAAAAAAACAGTTTTGTTAAATAAATAATTTAAAACTTGCAGGCGAATACACAAAAGCTGTTCTGTTATATTCATATAACGGCGTATATTGAAAACACCTTTTTATTTTTAAACTGCAAATCAAACTCTAGAATACATCGAAAATGTTTAGCTACTAGAAAAATCAAATAAATTGACCAACTATTATTTTTTTTCACAGAAAATCATTTTTAAGCGATTAATGAACATTCATTTGAACTCAAATTTTGAAGGGGAGTTGACGATGATGAATTTGAGTTTTTTTTTTTCAATATCCTCACCTTGTACTAAGACTGGCGTTCTTATATCTCGTAAATTTATACTGTTTGGAATTATCACTCGTGTTTTACAAACTATTTGCAAAACTGGCTTTTTTTATATCTGGTAAGTTTGTACTGTTAGGAATTATCTATCGTGTCCTTAAAACTATTTGCAAAATAGCAACGAGATATCGTCGGCCATCGTTTAGCCATAAATTGTTATTTACCTTTCTATATAAATTAAACCGTATATGTATGCATGCGTGTGGGTCTGTGTAAAAATATTTAATTGATAAACTCCTAAACTACTGGTCACACACCACTGAAATTAACAGGAAATTGTAACCATACACCAATAGTTGTTTATAATGAGTAAAATCTTTGTTTGGATGGATGAATAACGCGTACAGAAAAATGTTGACGAGTTGAAATACAAAATTTTCATTTTAACTTGCCGGCATAGTTCTATTATTTGTGCGCATGCGCAAATTCATTCATAGCTGGAGGTGATTTAATTTTAATTTATTTATATCTATCTGTTGATAACTCAAACTAACGACTTAGGCTTCAGCGTTAAATGTTTTGGTTTCTAGTCTACCTGATTACACCCAAGTAATTGTTTTAATGTTTTGAAATAAGAACTATATCCTAGGTACAATATAATATTTAATAGAGTATTTGCTCTGTAAATACGAAATGTGCATGAATTAAAATATATTGAAGTGTATTTTATAATCGGCGCCTAGCCCCGCTAGTTTTAAATGAAGCAACTGATCAATTTACGTGATTTTTAGTGCATGATATTTTCTTTCCGTTACAGATGCGTACAACATAAATATTTTTCTTTATGCGTTTTATTTTATGGATGTGAAGTTATTAACTTGCATCAATGCTTATTATTAATAATGAAGGTTTTTGTTTAAACAAAAGAAAAAAGTGTATGAATTTTACAGAAGAATTATCTCCCTTGCTTTAAATGGGTTTCTAACCTCAGTTGGATTTTAATGCAAGCGAGTATAAATAGTAAGATACACGAAATTATACAAATATAAGGGACAAGCGTCGCGTGACTCTATTGTTTGTTTTATATATTTATATTTATTTTTTTTTCTTTTTACGTTTCAATCATTCATCCATTGTATTCGAATTTTAATTTTTGTTTGTGTCATTTCTTGTTCTTTTGTTATTATTTATTTTCGCTTTTTCTTTGTTTTTTTTTTACTTATTTTTTTTTTCATCCTTTACTTTTATTATTTTTAATTCAGCCTTCTTTTTCTGCTTTATCTTTTAAAAAATATATTTACCTCTATTATATAAAATAAATTTTGTTGGGAGGGGGGGGTCTGTGAGATCGTTCCGTGTGGACTCCAAAACGGCTGGGTCGATTTTTATAAAATTTCACACGAACATACTTTATGTGCATGGCAGTGTTATTAGATAGGTTTTGTATCGGGATTCATCGGATTATTTCGATTATCGATTATTGGTTATCGATATTGATAATCGAAATAATCCGATGAAATAAGAAACAGGCAAGTTTGACAAAAGTTAACACCTTACACAGCCTAACATCACAAGTGCATTTGAGAAGTTTTATTATCACACAAGCCGAAAGACCCTATATATATTCAATTAACAGTAGGTATTTTGATATGACAGGGGCGCGTTTGGAATTAATGTTTCTGTTATAAGCACAATTACACTATGATACTTGAATATTTTTCAGTTTAAACTTTCATTTAAGCCATTGCATATAGAAAAAAATAAAATCAACAGTAGGGTCTCTATTGTGCAATGTAGACTATAATAGATTGTGGACTAAGTCACTGCGGAGAGACATGTGAAGCTTTTTCTCGATGGACCGCGATGGATCTCCAACTAGAGTAGGCAATCAATCGATTTGATGACAAAAAAAAAAAAAAAAAAAAAACATTTGTTGATCATCATTCTTAATTTGTTGATTATTTGTTATCTTTGCTCGTATTATTTGTCTTTGATTTATGCTTTCTTTGCTTCCTTATCTTTTTCATCTTTTCCATCTCTGTCTGTCTGTCTCTTTCTCTTACTCTCTCTTTTTCTCTCTCTCTTTATCTATCTATCTATCTCTCTTTCTTTCTGCTAGTCGTGCCTTTTACTTTTATATAAGCCATTTATTTCCTTCGCTTTCCTTTCTTTCGTGCATCTTAGCTCTTAATCTCTTTTTTTCTCTTTTCTCTTTCTTTTTCCCTTTCTTTCTTTCTCTCTCTTTATTTCTTTTTTCTCTTTCTTTATTGTCTCTCTCTCGCTCTCTCGCTCTCTCTCTTTCTCTCTTTCTCCTGGATATGACTTGTATCCGATGGTGAGGCCCCAGCTTGCGAGCTTGTCGGAGTGTGGAGTCACCCCATAATTGCCATTGTTCCCAGGTCCACTCTGACCCGGCGTGGTAGTACCTGTTAGGGTCCCAACTATGGGTTAAATAGAAACTGACTGAAAAAGGAAATATATATATATTCTATTAAAAACCTTTTCTTCACAATCACTGGGTCCGGCATTAAATGACCTAAAAAAGGGTTGATATGCCGTAAAACAAAAACAACCAACCAACCAATCCCCCTCTCTCTCTCTCTCTCTCTCTCTCTCTCTCTCTCTCTCTCTCTCTCTCTTATCCTCTAAATTTTGTAGCTTTCACGTTCTCGCCTTATTTTTTCCTTTTGTCCTTTACCAGTTTTTCCATTTCTTTTTTTCTTTCTTTCTTTCTTTCTTTCTTTCTTTCTGCCCATCCATTAAATCTCTGCTTGTCGAGTTTCCCAATTCATCCCTCTGTTGTGATATCTTTTTCTTTCCTTTATTTTTTCTCTTACATTTATATCTGTTTCATTTTTATTTTTTCTAAATCGCAATCTTTCTTCCCCACCCTCTTTTTTTGTCTTTTCTTTCTTTGCTCTCAACAATCCTCTTTATCTCTTTCATCCTTCGCGTGCTCCCGCCTATCTTTTCTTCCTTGCATTGAAGTAAAGTTGTTTGTCCAACTGTCGATATATCAGCCGAAAAGATTTAACATCAGTGATTTATTACATCTTCGATTCGCCATCCTGGTCTCATCCAGTACCTCCCCGATTCGTCCTACCCATTTTTCGTCCTAGAGATTGCCGATCAAAAACACAGTTCCGTGGCACCCAGCGACATCACCCTTATTGGAAGCCTCGTTGTCGATCTGCGCCGGTCGCTATCTCTTCTTCAATTTATGACCGAATCACATAAAAGAAACTACTTCACGGATTCATGCGCTGCACATCGGTTACGCGTCTTATCTTTCCAATGGACTAAACCTAAACGAATTGGTTCAATTTATTCTTTTTCGTTTCGTCTTGTTTGATTTTTTTTTTTAATATCTTTTCCTCGTTATCTTCGATTTGGTTTACGTAGACTTCGGGGTGTTATTTGCTTTTTTACCTTTATTTGTGTGGCTCGGCCTTTGTTTTCGCCAAGTTAAAAGAGCTAGGTAATTAACCTCGCACTGTCCAATTTAGGCCTGCGTACTTATGCGACTGCGCACACCTGTATAGGCGTATAAATGAAACGGTTTAGCGAACATAATTACTTGGGATATGCTTGTTAGGTGGCCATAACTACGCACACAAACACACAGAGAACCTGAATGTCTACTGGAGAGAACAAATGTCTACTGGAGAGAACTTGAATGCCCACTGGAAGAGAACTTTAATTTCTACTGGAGAGAACTTGAAGGTCTACTGTAGAGAACTTGAATGCCTACTGGAAGAGAACTTAAATTTCTACTTGAGAGAACTAGAATTTCTACTGGAGATAACTTGAATGCCTACTGGAGAGAACTTGAATTTCTACTAGAGAGAACTTGAATGCCTACAGAAAGATAACTTGAATGCCTACTTGAATGCGTAGTAGACACTCTGTTCGAGTGTATAAGGTCTCTCTGTGCAGGGGGTTGTCAGGGCAACTCGGCATGAGGATAGTATACCTTAGAAGTAGGGCCTTATTAAATTACAAAGTATCCGCAGCCTAAAGAAGATCCCCTTATATGGCTAACTAACACTAGCTTTTAGGAGGAATTGTGCTCCTCCTCTGAGTGATGTTACGTCAAGTAGCAACACGAAGCTGGATATTCCACCAGACTAGATCAATTCTTGTCCTTAAATTCAGTAAGACCAAAAGACCACATAAAAAGATATACTATAATATATTTAAATGATCGATTGGGGGAAAGAAAAAGTGTGTTCTTTACTTCTTTACTGACTTTATATTTGGAAAATAAGAGGAGAATTTTAATGCAATATGTATCTTATATAAGGATCATGTGTTATCCTCCAGCTAGGGAGTCCCTTGCTTTCTGAGAACTCTGACTGAGAGAAAGTGAAACGAGAAAAACAATATAAAGATGACATTTTAAATGGGTTCGAATCATTCGATAGGCGATAATCATCATTTCGTACACTGATGATGATTTAAGCACGAAAGACTAGTGTTCGTGGGAAATCAAAAAATATATATATTAAAAATATAAATATCACTCACTTGAAAACTTGGATTGAGCCTATAGTTAAAATTTAAAAAAAAACACCTATTTGAATATAAATACACAATATATAACCATAATCATATTTATACCCATATTTATTGCTTTTAGTAGATTAGCTGTGGACTCTGGCGAATTATTATTATTTATTTATTTATTCATTTTTTTTTTTTTTTTTTGTCAAGACTTACTTAAAATATTTTCTTTTCAATGATGGGGTAAAAATATTTTCTTTTCAATGATGGGGTAAAAATATTTTCTTTTCAATGATGGGGTAAAAATATTTTCTTTTCAATCATAGGTGTAAGTACAGCGGTTTATTATGTGTTTAGTTTTGTTTTCTTTTTTGTATTGTTTTCTTTGTGGGCGCTTTTTACCAATTGGAATGTTGTCTGGTTCCATATCGATAGCGTAGTAGTAATTGGGCTAGTGAAACTCCGAGAAATTCAATGTATAGAAATAAAAAAATGAATAAGTAAGTAATCCGAAAATTAAGAAGTCAGCTCTCCCTCCTTCTATCACGTAAAAATCAATGCAAACATAATAGAAGGAAAAATACACTAAATAAAATATTAAATCGTGTAATCGTTTTAACATGTGGAGAACGCTTGCGGCTGACTGGTAGAGTATGTTCTAAAACCTGGAATCCAAGGTTACTTCGTTTCGTTTAAGTAACCCCTCGACTCGCCGCCTGCCAACCAAAAAGGGGGAAAAAGTGACGAAAAAAAAGGAGAAAAAATAAAAGAAAAAGTAAAAAATTGCATAAGTAACCCATAGAATAGCTGTAATCGAAAGTAGCGTTTCACCTGACGGTAAAATGCCAATCCATTTTTTGTAAGCAACTAAGAACTCAAACCGGTGTTTCCTCGTAAATTCCTCCGTGGACGTATCCGCAACGGTGTTAAGTGGTCGCGGGGGGAGTATGAATCTAATAGAGAGAAAAGATTTTACCACTTCCAGTGATTGTAACAGATTTTGACCGTGAACTCTCATCAGGAAAAAATATGGCGATCTAAGATTATCGAGGAAGTGGATAGGTAATAGGCCTATAACACACCAGATATATTTTGCTGCAGTCCGTGCCTATTACTTTCGCATGAAATGTCTTGATTTTTAAAACTATTAAGGCCAAACTCAGAGGGGGAAAATGAGTTCATTTTATTTATATAGAGATTTAAAAAAAATTTCTTCAAAATAACTGGATTCGGCATTAAAAACCTGAAAAGGGTTGATATGCCGTAAAACAAAAACAACCAACCACAAATATGTAAAGACCTTTATTATCAAATATATGCCGTATCGTTTTCACTGGCCGCCACATTTGTGATCGCGTGCACGTGCCTTAAGTTTTTGAGCGCGTATACATTAATTATGTATACTCGCTTGCACTTTTATATATTAATTCTGTATACTCACTATTCCATAGCTAGCTATAACATATTCGGACCGAATGGGTCACAGGTAGTCTACTATATATACATATATCTATAATATAAAGCTGAATGTGTGTGTGTGTGTTGTCACGAATAGGCTCCTATATGGTTGACTATTTTAAAAAACTGATTACATATAATGATAGAGCATGCATCGAGACACAGAAATGGGTATGTTTGATCCGGCAGAACGGTGGTTCATTAAAATAGTGGGGGTCGCGTTCGCGCCTGGTCAACAAAGTATGCAAATAAAAAAATATATAAATTAAAAAAAAACGTTTACAAGTGTTTTTGATATGGATGTACATGAGAATACCTTGATAAGTACGTTTTAACTTAAATAGAGACGGTATAATAAAATTGTGGGGTCTGCGTTCGTGCTTGGCGTCCATATAATGGAAATAGGCACAAACTTTAATAAAGACTTTTCATATCTATCTGCGTAAATTTACTTTGATAATTTCAGTTTGAAGAAATATGGTATAATACAATTATGGGGTGTTTGTTCGCACCTAACCTCCATAGAATTGAAATATGTCACAAAGTTTAACAAGGTTTTTTTTTATATAGATCCACAGAATATTGTGATAAGTGTTTCAGTGTGAACAGGTATGGTATAATAAATTATGGGGTTTATCTATTTTATTTTTACTTTCATCATATTTTGCTTTGGTTTCGATACCCCCAAATTCGAAGCTATCTCTTTACAACCCTGCCTTTTCATAACCTATCATACTTTAATAAATCAGAGTCCATTTTCTGTAGGCTGTTTTTGAACCGAGTCAACGACGGGTACTTTTGCTAGTATATATATATATATATATATATATATATATATATATATATATATATATATATATACATATATATATATATATGTATATATATATGTATATATATATATATGACAAAAGTCTATATTCCAAATTTCCTGGTGTTGACCATCTTAGAATTTATTCCTTTAAGTACGCTGGCATACTATCTTACTTGCATGCTTACCCCAGTCACCTATAAATCTATACCTATGCTATATATATAAATTGTTTCACGTGTCTTTAAAGTTGTTGCTGCTACTGCTATTACTACAATTACTACTGTTACATCATCATCATCATCATCATCACGGGGATAATAAACCCACAGACGACCCCAGTCAACTTCATAGCAGTTGTTTCGTGGCGCAAAATCATTCATTTAATTATTATACCAATCCATGACTCTATTCTGCCCTAAACTCGTCAGAAAAAATACCAACCATCAATCCATTAAAAGAAGATATAATACATTTGAGCATGATTACAAAACAACAAAACTGGAAGGGAAGTTGCAATTACCTTTGATTTTTCTTTTATTGCGCCATTATTTGTGCTTCGGAGATTATGTTATTTTCAATATTTAGTAAAGGCATTCTTGTAGGGAACATATCTTCCCTATACCAGGGTGTCCTAACATGCACTAGCACAGGGAGACTTTAGACACTGGAGGACAGTGTCCAGTAGGCATTCAAATTGTAAATTAAGGCATTCAAGTTCTCTATAGATTGATTTGGTGTGTCGTTAGAAAATACAGATGTTTTCGTCGTGTTGTTAGACGGAACGACTGCATTAATCAAAATACTCGAAACCCAGACGATAGTCACTAGTAGCTGTGACAGTTCGACAGCTCATATTTCGAACTATTAGTGAACGAAATATATCGCTTTTAAATTATTTTATTATTCGTTTCTTTACTTATTTATTTTAATTTCTTTATACGAAAACATATTGTCTTATGTTCAAGTGGAAAACTATTTTCTTGACGTGTGCTATATATCAAGGTGAGTATATCTATCTATCTATCTACTTATCTATCTATCTATCTATCTATTTAGTTATATGTCTATATTCATATATATGTGTGCGCATTGCTATCTCTGGATAATTGTTCCTTCTTTATACATTAGAATAACGGCGAAGACACTTTCTTTTGCGATATATTTAGTATTTATATGTAGATGATAATATATATATATATATATATATGTATATATATATGAATATATATATGATGGGTACTTCTTCTAGTATATATATATATATATATATATATATATATATATATATATATATATACTAGCAGAAGTACCCGTCATTGATTGGGTTCAAAAACAGCCTACAGAAAATGGACTGTGATTGATGAAAGTATGATAGGTAATGAAAAGGAGGGGGTTGTAAAGAGATAGGTTTTGATACTCAAAAATTTTACACTAAGCAAAATATGATGAAAGTAAACATAATTTTCGCGAAAATATATTTTTTATATCAACTTTGTTTCCATTCGTAGGCAAGAGTGACCAACAAAATGATGTTTCCTTACAAAGAGAAAATGGTATATATATATATATATATATAAAATGATATAAATATACAAGAAATAAATGTTACCATAGTCAATAAAAGTTACTTTTATGGTAGAAAAGATCGTTGGTTTGTTTTTTTAAGTAGTTTGTAAAAAAAAATGTTTTTTTTAATTCACGAACCGGTTAAAAAAAAAAAAAAAAAAAAATGGCAGCGACTTTGAAATGGAGAGCCCCGTTTTCAATTTGAAGGAGGGCCACCTGAGCATTCTGTGTTAATAATTGAAGAGAGTTCCATCAACGTAAGGAATATTTATAAACATATTGTAATGTTTTCCGTTATTTTGTGCTTGAAGAATATTCGTTTATGGCATGTGTAGTTTATATAAAAATTCATTTAAGTAGTTATCGCCTCAAATTTCGTTTTAATTTCGGTTCGCTGAAATTATTTCAAGTAAAGAGCATTAAAAACTATTTCAAAACCAAAAAAAAAACATGGACTGAACTTTTATTGACTATTTTAGCATTTATTTGTTGTATATTTACACTGAAACACTTATCACAATATTCTCTGGATCTATATTAAAGAACCTTGTTAAACTTTGTGAAACATAATTATCAAAGTATACTTATGCAAATAGATATGAAAAGTCTTTGTTAAGTTTGTGCCATATTTCCATGGAGTACAGGTGCGGACGCAGACCCCACAATTTTATTATACCATCCCTATTTAAGTTGAAACATACTCATCAAAGTATTCTTGTGTACATCTATATCAACAACACTTGTAAACGGTTTTTTTTCTTTTTTTCATTTTTTATTTCCATACTTTGTGGACCAGGCGCGAACGCAAAAATTATTCTCGTTTTTTTTACGTTCAACATCAAAAGATCATAACTCCTTTCATAATAAACTTTATTAAGCAAAATAAGAACCATTAGAAGTGACTCACTTTTGCCAACAAGAAACAAGTTGATTCATCCCTTAGCATAGAAATCCGGAGTTCTGGAAGCGATTAAGTCATTGTAGGCCGATTGGGCATCATCTCGGCTTTTGGAGCATTTTTCGCTCAGTAAGTTGTCATGCTTGAAAAAGTGATAATCCGTGGGCGAGATGGCCGGTGAATATGGTGGATGAGACAGATTCTCGTAGCTCAATCCGTTCAGCTTCTGCATGGTTAGTTGAGCAACATGCGCATGAGCTTTGTCATAGAGGGGAATTGGTCGCTTCATATCGACCAATCTCGGGCACATACGTTGGAGCTTCTGGTGCATTTCGTCAATTTATCGGCACTTCTTCTCAGCCGTAATCGTTTGGCCCGAATTCAAGAAGCTGTGATGGATGAGACCGGTCGCAGATCATCAAACAGTCACCATAAACGTTTTTTAAATGCAATTTCGGCTTTGAGAAGTGTTGTGGAGCGCCTCTGGCACCCAACCACTGTGCCGAATGTCGTCGGTTTTCTTCTCATCACTAGTGCTAGGACATTAGCATATTCTTTTCATTGTTTTGTCTTTCGAGTGTGTATCCGTTGATATCTTATATGCTTTTATTTGGAGTGATGTTGTTCTCGGTTTATTAACTGTGTATAACTGTCGGATATATACCTGAGAGTCAAAACAATGAAAAGAATATTCTGTTGTCAGAGCCCTAATCATCACACGTCACAATTCGTTCGAAAAATGAGTCGTTTTTGTTGCGCAGAACGAGCGTAGAAGACATCTTAAAATGACGATTCTTTTTATTATCTTTCAATTCATACGGCATCCATTTATCCATTTTTTTTTGACGTCCCTGTTTGCTTTAAATGGCGAACGACTGTTGAGTGGTCGGCCTCGAGTTCAACAGCAACTTCTCCTGTGGTCTTGCGAGGATTGGCTTCAATTAAGGCTTTCAAATGTTTGTTATCTACCGCAGTCGGCAATTACAACCGCCTTCATCTTCAAGGCTCTCGTCGCCATTGCGAAATTTCTTGAACCACCGTTGTGCCACACGTTCGTTAGTGTTTCCTAGGCCAAACGCAATATTGATATCACGAGCTGTCTTGCCAGCCTTTCGGCCTAGTTTGAACTTGAACAAGAAATCGTGCGTATTTAAATTTTGTCCATGCTGTCGAAAAGCCTAAAAAAATAAATGAAGAGATTAGGAACGATAACGAATGATACGATTCGATAGAGCGAAAAACGCTCTTCAAAATAATATATAACACGGACATATATATATATATATATATATATATATATATATATATATATATATATATATATATATATATATATAAAGTAATTCAGAAATCATATACAAAGGTAACATGTGTGAGAAAATGATATTGGTTTTGCACCAACTCAATATATGTGCACGCAGGCTTTGTGAAGATCTACTGTAGTTTTGCAAAGGGAAATACGCATACCTTTTTTTATTATATAATAGCGGTACCCGTGTACTCACGTTGCCCGGTGGGAATATTACACAAAGCCAGGACAGATTTCACTGAAATAATCTCAATCATTCAAAAACAAATTAATCTGTGATTTACTAGCGCATTATCGCAAAATGAGCTCTTTTCGTTTTGTTTTGTTTTGTTTAATGAGATGGTCGATAAGTTCATAATTAAGGTCCCAATCGATGAAAAGCAATGTTAAAAGGTACTTTAATTAAAATAAGATTGTGTTCTCGGGTCGCAATAGCGACAGACTCCAAAATTTTACCATAAATTTTAACATAGTGTTTGGAGTCTGCTCTGTGTAAACCTTCTTTATGCCAGCAAAAGGAGATAACAAAAACGTTGTTTCACTTTCGGGAACTTTGACACTCGTTTTGATTTTTTTGTCCACTCGTTGGACCAATTTTAGTTGGTTTTTAAACGCCGTATATACAGATAAAAACCTTTTATTTTAATCGTTTTTTTTTAATTTCTTGCCACTTCTGAGTTCCCATTAGTAATCTTTAATTTGTCAATAGTATTGTTTTCCCTTGCTATTGATTTTCTTTTGAAGAGATTATAGCCGAAAGAGCTCTCGAGAAATTTCCGCATATTTATTTAAATCTATATATAAGGATTTTTTAACCTCTAAACATTTATACATACATACATACATACATACATACATACATATATATATATATATATATATATATATATATATATATATATATATGTACCTCTAAACATATATAAAGAGAAAAAAATGAAAAAAATGAAAGGAAAAAGAAATATATATGCATATATATATATATATATATATATATATAATTAAAAAATATAAAATTAGAAAAGATAAAAATAATAAATAGATCGAGATCTTTAATTTTAAAGGAAGAATGAAAATGAACTAAATATAAAATAATGTTTAGACTTTGTTTCCTGATTGAATAAGTTTTAAACTTAAACCTGTCCTAAATCGCATAAATAAGCATGCAGATAATTTTGTAAATAAACATAGCAAATTCCCGATACGACACTTGCGTACTTTTTTAAATCGGACAAATCAACTAAGTTAAAACTTAGTTGATTTGTCCAATTTAATAAAAAAAAATAATAAAATTAAAAATCAAAATTGGGAAATGAAAAAAATAATAAAAAAATTAAAAAAAATTAAAAAAATATATTAAAAAAAAAGTTCAATTAAATAAAGAAATATAGAAATCTAATTTAAGAAATCGATGAATCGTATTAATAAAACATATTTAATGGGCATAGGTAATTAGTGGTTACATCGTTTGATATTTTGTTTGAAATTCGTTTTTTTATTTTTAAATAAAGATTCGAAAATAGGTAGATATATAAATCTTTAAAAATATATTTAGTTTGAATTTTTTTTTAAGATACGAAAATAAGTAGATATAAAAAATCTTTAAAAAATACTTTACAAAAGATGCGACAGAGGTAAAGTGTTTAAACTTGTTTTCTTTTCCTCATAAAGGAAATGTTTCTTTTCCTTAATGTTTCGTTGTTAAAGTGTTTTTTATTTAATAAGTCTGAAGAAAGACTGTTCTTGTGAAAATTTTTAAATGGCATATTGTTTGAATTTGTCGAAATGGTCTAGAAACAATTGCAACTAACAAAGAAATACACTTTTTGTTGCTATCAACCCATTTCTTGAAGTCTTGGTTTTTGTTAAAACAGTATATGAATGCTCAATTATGAAATATGATAATTTTGTGGCTTACAATTTAAGTCATCCCTTTTTGGCTTAAAATTTATTGGTATATGAACGATTACTGAATTATATTAACCCAGTATAATTCGGAATACTAAAAAGTTGTCTTATACACACTCACACACACACACACACACACACACACGTGTATATATATATATATATATATATATATATATATATATATATATGTTTAAAGAAAAAATAGAAAAAACCGAATGAAATTATTAAAAAATCAACGTTTCGTCCTTGTTTCCGAGGACATCTTCAGGATAATTGAAATAAAAATGTGATAAAAGAAAAAGTCATAGATCGTGCGAAAAAAGACAGATCTATGACTTTTTCTTTTATCACATTTTTATTTCAATTATCCTGAAGATGTCCTCGGAAACAAGGACGAAATGTTGATTTTTTAATAATTTCATTCGGTTTTTTCTATTTTTTCTTTAAACATAACGTCAACCACCGCTGGTATATTTTTTCATTCCTTATACATATATATATATATATATATATATATATATATATATATATATATATATATATATATATATTAGCAAAAGCACCTGTCGTTGACTGGGTTAAAAAAACAGCCTACAGAAAATGGACTCTGATTTATTAAAGTATGATAGGTTATGAAAAGAAAGGGTTGTAAGTAGGTAGCTTTGAAAACCAAAGCAAAATATGATGAAAGTAAAAATAAATTAGATAAACCCCATAAATTATTATACCATACCTGCTCACACTGAAACACTTATAACAATATTCTGTAGATCTATATTTAAAAAAAACCTTGTTAAACTTTGTGACATATTTCCATTCTATGGGGGGCAGGCGTGAACGAGCACCCCATAATTTTATTGTACAATATTTGTTCAAACTGAAACATAATTATCAAAGTATACTGACGCAGATGGATATGAAAAGTCTTTATTAAAGTTAGTGCCTATTTCCATTCTATGGAAGAACGGCGCGAACGCAGACCCCACAATTTTATTATACCGTCCCTATTTAAGTTAAAACATACTTATCAAAGTATTCTTATGTACATCTATATCAAGAACACTTGTAAACGTTTATTTTTAATGTTTAAATTTTTTATTTCCATACTTTGTGGACCAAGTGCGAACGCGACCCCCACAATTTAAATTAACCACCGTTCTGCCAGATCAAACATACCCATTCCTGTGTCTCGATACATCTTCTATCATTATATGGGTCAGTCTTCTATAATAATCAACCATATAGGAGCCTATTCGTGACCACACACACACACACACACACAGACGTTCAGCTTTATATATATATATATATATATATATATATATATATATATATATATATATATATATATATATATATATATATATTCCAGGATCTAAGTTTAAATAAGCTAATATACGGTTAAGTGAATTCTTGCATAGTTGCAAAGTAGATCGTGGACCAAGTTCTTCATAAATATATCCTTGGAGAGATGACTATAAATTGACGCCAGCACGTGTTAAGATGAATCTCGGTCGGTCAGGCTGATAATTCTTCAGAAAGATGCAATGCTTTATTCTAAATTTGAAATTAATGGCAGCAACAATGACGAACGCGCAGTAGTCGACTATGTAAACTGATCGCCACACCAAAAAGACATCTGAGTGATTCCATTCCACGCTCCCCAGAGCTTTGCATGTATGTGGACTTGGAAATCCGGCATATACCGCGGGAAGGGCGCCATTATTATTTGCCGTCTCAAATGTGATAGTTCAGCGAACGATTATCTGCTACGTTCGAAAATGTTACGCCCGAGTGTTGTATGCATATATAATTAAAACGCCAGCCTTTTCTGCAAGCATGAGAGCTTCAGTGAAACAATAACGTAATAGTCGGTAGTGGTGGGAATTTGGTAGAATTTGCTTATTTAAGGTGACTGTTCAATAAGAACTTTTTTACATTGGACTTGAATACGACTGTGTTGTAAGCAGCTGAAAAGCAAGTCCGCGGTACAGAATTCCATAGAATTTGCGTTTATGAAAAAATAAGTGAAATTGTTTACAAGGTTTATAGCTAAGCGAATGTTTGTTGCGAATTCTTTGCAGTGTGTACATAGATTGAAGGTCAGTAATAGCATTTGGTATGGAAATAACGATCGGACAGAGATAGATTAGCAACATCTCTTTTCGTGGGGAAGATGTTGCAAGGAGGAGTAACAGACATCACCTATTATGTTTCGAAGTCGGTTTTGAACACTGTAAAGGCATAAAAGGGTCAGTCCATGATGAGGCAAAAGTATTTAATTTTAGGATTATCTGGCTCTTATACAGGTAGAAGATTGCCTTTGATGTAAGATTCCATTCTGGAGCGGTAGAACGATGCAACCATTTTCCTATAAATCTTGGCAACAAATTTTATGTAAGTCTTTATTCTAGGTCAGGAGTAAAGGTCAGTTCCAGGAGCTTATCAAAACAAGGTTCTTTCTAGAACAAGAAGCATTCCTTTCAATTGCAGCCCAATTGAGATTAGAGCGTTAATGGTGAAAACGTAAAAGCTATGTTTTGGATACATTAAGATTAACTGTTGCCCCATTACACCACGTGCTCAAGGAAAGAGATTCAGAAAAGTCTTGGTCATGGTTAGTCTTGGTCTATGTTGCCATAGACGGGAATGTTGTTTGCGTATCTACTTACGAATGAACTCATAATGTGATTTGGAAAATTATTGATGAAGATAAGGAGGATAGTTGAGCTCAGAATGGATCTTTGAGACATGCCGGCGTTGATGTATTGAGCTTCGGACGTTTACCCATCGATGAGTACTTGTATAAACAATTCAGAGTGAAAAGATTCGATGGTTAGGGAGACATTTCTAAATATTCCATAGCTGAAAATATTGTAAAAGTGATCTTTATCTCAAACTCTATCAAACGCCTTTGATATGTCAAATCATTGCTCGAAAGAAGAAACATCCGTCCATAGATTCACTGATCCTATGCAATTTACAGTCAGTACATCAGTTGTAGGTCTGGCAGGACGGAAGTCATATTGCTTGTCACGGAATAGATCAGCTTTGCTGAGGTAGTTAAAAATTTCACTAGTTATCACGGATGTGAGCAACTTGCTAAAGACGCACAGAGGGCAAATTGATCTGAACTGAGATACAGAAGACCGATCTCCACTTCTATTAAATACTGTGCAGTTCTTTTTTTTCTTTTTTTTACACAGTTGTCACCACTTATCAAAGCCCGGAAGCCACTCAGGGATAAGGGTTATTGCAAGTACGTACATTACGTTAGTGTGGAGATTTGATGAATTGTTTACTTAAGGGGGCGGTTCATTAGGAATTTGTTAACGTTGGACTTAAACACATCCAAGTTGTAGTCAGGTGGGAAGCAGGCAGACGGAACAGAGTTCCACAGGCGTGCAGTTCTAAGAAAGAAGCTTTGTTCATGGAATCCACGTTTTGATTTAGGCACAGATAAAGAGTGGGGGAAATTTTTCACAGTGGATTCGGCTAGACGGGTGTTTTTCGTGAAAGATTGGCGAGGGGGGGCAGAGATTGGAGTTCAGACGAGCACCTGCCATGGAAATAACGATAAAACAAGGATAGGCTCGCAACGTCTATTCTGTGGGAGAGAGGTTGCAGGGTAGAGAAAAGGGCATCCCCCACTAAGCTACGAAGTCTATTTTGTACTCTGTCAAGGCAGGATAGGCTTTTTTAGCAGCTCCTGCCCAGATATGGCAGCAGTATTCCATCCTTGGACGTACTTGGCTTTTATATAGATAGAGAATTGCATCAGTAGTGAGATATCTTCTGGAGCGGTAGAAGGATCCCACCATCTTTCCAACGACCTTCCAGTTCTAAGTTGTTATGGTGAATTTTTCTTTTAGGCAGCGTTTGAACAGCTTTACTTTGGGAGATAGTGCCGATTGCAGCTTTTTGAGTACCATGATAAGAATATTTTCATGTCCAATTTCTTTTCTGGCATCAATATTCTTGATTTCGACAGCAGCACGGATAGAAATGCGGATCTCGCTCAATTACTTAGAGTCTTTGGAGGATATCCAGACGGTAGGTAGCTCTGATCGAGCAGGGTTAAAAAGTGTGCACGGTGATAAGCAAGCAAAGTAATTATAATGGTGTAGTTACCTATTTCTAGAACATACTTTTGTTAATCATGCCATTGCGTTTTTATTAATTATTAAATAATAATTCTGCCTACAACAGCTACAATGAATTTCTCTTTATTCTTCTATAACATGAAACAAATCTTCTACGAACGATGTTTCTTTCCAATGAGGTTATCTTGAAATTCAATTTCAGCAAATACTTGTCGTAAAGCGATCTCATAAATAATAAAATGTTTTACTTGTTTTCACCGCATTAAATCCTCTCATAATATCGTTTATCGTTCAACTAATAGTCCGTCTCATTAACTCTTATTCTTGCGTAGTTTTTTGGGCATTCATAAATCGATCTTCTACTTATAGTAGTATATATTACTTGAAGGTAGCCATCCGTTACCATTGAGACCGTGTAGGTTATATGTAAAAACGTTTTTTTATTATGAATAATGAGAACCTGACTACAAGAATTTAGACGATCTTATTTATAACTACGCGTTGGGATAATCAACCAATGAAAAGCTTCCGACCTATTTATAAAAATATCGAATCTTTGATTCAAGTAAGCTCGCTTTCACTCTCCGTCTTGACATGACTGAACGACTGCTGATCCGAACTGCATTGATTTTTCGTCGATTGGATTTACTACTGCCATCTTTGTACAACAGAATTACTCAACACTTAACAGATTACGGGACCAGCCATCTGTATCTAAATTCGAATTATGGTAGGTGAAATTTCTAGGGTATTAAAGGATACGAAAATCTGAGAACGCAGGTGTTTTTGCAGAACTGATTACATGCTTATACAGCAGAAGCATGTCTCTGATTATAAGATGTCTAAGATGATGGACGTAAAGCGTTGGGTATATAAAGGGAACTTAATTTATCAAAAGGGAAACCCAAAATTACATCTCTATATACAAAACTAACATCTCTAAAAGGTAATGAAAAAAAACGATTACTGGCTATGTTATAAAGGCAGAAACAACAGCAAATGCATCAAAACTCTCGGGTGAAATAATAAGCGATAGCCTATTAATCTTAATTATTAATAATAATTATTAATCTTAATTATTAATAATATTAATATTATTAATTATTAATCTTACAGCCGATTTTAAACCATTAAAAATTGTTATAACGCAAAAAGACAAACCCGTAACTTTCAGTGAATTTAAAGTGGCATTGCATGGTTATGAACAGACGAATCGGATGCCCGTGGACAATAATAACTCTAGCAATATCATAAAGTTCAAAA
>NC_136488.1:128660473-128665473 GCF_053919585.1 Euprymna scolopes
AAGTATTCTTAAAAATATAATCCGTAGATACGTTGCTCCCAATAATAATAAAAAAAATAAAATGTATTATATATTATAAAAAAAAAAAGACAGACAACAAGCCTTGTAATGAAAAACAACATTTCGCAAACAAATGACCTGTTGGAAAGGACCAATGTAGTTTACAAATTCAGCTGCCCAATCGGAGAGTGTATCTCCAATATTAGTAGCTACATTGGTTCAACAACTAACACATTGTCGCGAAGATTGAGTCTCCACCTCTCTGACTCTAGCTCCATATCACAACATTTGATGGGACATGGCTGCGATCATTCGGAATTTCGAAGAATTATGGTAGAAAAATACAAGAGAGAAATGTAAATAGGCTAAGAACACTCGAGGCGTTGTACATTGAAACAAAGAAGCCCCAGATAAATAATATGAATGCAGCCGAAACGTTTTGAAATGTTGGGAAAATTTTTGAATATATATATATATATATATATATATATATATATATATATATATATATATATATGTGTGTGTATATGTATATAAATATATTTAATATATATATATATAATAAAAAAATTAAAAAGTCCGCCCACCTCACTTGTAACAAGCTACCACGTGACCATGAAAACATGTATATGTATTGTTGTATATTGGTTTATATTGGAGGAGATGATATATTAAAACGTGTCATGTGTTATCTAGTGGATGTAAGATATTGTTCTTTTAACAGGCAGATAATAAACGTATAAATCGTATGTATGTTGTATAGCCAAGAGGACACGATATTGACGTGTAAACCGAGTCATGTTGTATCAGACTTATCACACGGGATATTTTTACAGTTCATATGTAAGAAGAATAATATATGCTTCATACCTTTTTCTTGAATAGTTTTTTTTAACTTCCCGCTGCTCCGTGACGAACCATGAAGCGATCAGCACCAACCAATTGAGACATCTGTTCTTATTTGTGAAACCATTAAAACAACTCTTTATATTTTCATAATATAAATTTATTACAGTTGTCTCAAATGGTTTTCACAGGATCTGCAGTTTGTCTACATTTCTGTTCTTACAGCCCGCTCCTAGCTGTCTGTCCACCCCTGTCTAGACGTCTGTCCGCTCTGGTGGTCAATCCTCAACTCTCTGAATCTCTCCAAAACTACCTATATCACGTGTTCTCTTACGTCACCTAATTACGTGTCTCAGACCAACCTAATCCACAGCTAGCTATTTGTTTATTTGAAACCCCAAAATAATGTTTACATATATTTTCTATTTTCACATTCCTTTTGCGATTCACACGTCAATAATTTCTTCCGCAATTTAATTGTTCATTCTTCTAATCATAATAACTGATCCAGTGACCATCCGTCGCTCAAATCGATTAATAAGAATACAATAACAATAATAATAATAATGTATTGACCATTGCCACAGTTAACAGATACTACGCTATGATCACAGCCTAAAGGGTCATAACATTACAGTATATGTAATTTAAAAAAATAATTCTACATGTATGTCTACAACATGCCTGAGGATGATAGAAGCACTTCTGTCGAAAGCGCTCGCGATTATGGATGCACATATACAATTTCGAGAAGAACACAAAAAGGACTATTCGGAGATTGGAGAAGATAAAAAGGAAAATTGTAAAACAGAATAACTCCGTGCTATTCAATAATATTTGTCTAAATGAGAAAATGCTGCCTAAATATACACAATATATATATATATATATATATATATATATATATATATATATATATATATATATATATATAATATACACAATACATATATATACATATATATTTGCACAGTAAATAAGCTCAATAGTTATCAGCATTGATAATCGAGCATATATATTATAATTTCGTAATAACCTAGACAGCAATATGTTATAACAGTTTTATCATAAGATCCATTTCCCCTGTATCGAAATCGTTTCTTAACCATTTCAGGCAAGCTTAAAAATTATTTTGTTAAAAGATATTCCAAAATGGCTAGTCATCAGCCACAACATACAACTGTTATAGTTATTAAAAAAAATATACACAATTTATTAATATATATACAGTTTCCTATTTTTCAGATACACCTCATCTTCCTCTATTTTATAGATTATTTGGAGTCTGATGACAAGTTATTTTGGAATATTTGTTTACGCTTGTTTAAATGGTTCAGAAACGATTGTAACACTGAAGAAATACATCTGGGATAAAACTGTCATGATATATTGCTGTCTGCGTGATTACGAAATTATAATATATATATATATATATATATATATATATATATATATATATATATATATATATATATAAAGAGCAAAGTTTATTTTAATGTATTAATACTTTAAAGGAATATTGCTCATAGTACTCTAGATATATAAAAAAGCTCAATGAATATATTTATCCTAGAGCTATATAAATATTGAGTATAAAGATAATAATTGTAAATTATAATTAGTTTCAAAAAGAAAAAAAAACAGAATCAAATTGAGTGTCCGATTGTTTCGGAAGCGATATTCATTTAATAAAGATTGACAATAAACATTGACAGTAATTGACAAAGATTGTGTTTTTGAATATAATCTCCTTATCAGCAAAAAAGGATGGTGAGGTTGGGAGTTTCAGACACCAAAATACAACTAGCATTTTTGTAGTAGGTTTCGGTGGATAGCCCTTATTGAGTTGCATTAGAAAATTTGTTTTAAACTTCGTCAGTACATAAGTGGACATGTTGTATTTTGGCCACAAGTTTAGTGACGCATATGAGAACTCACATTTGTGGAAGAAAAACGCATTCTTGTAAAATGTGTCAATTTTAATAAAATGAATATCGTCTCCGAAACGATCGTACACTCAATTTGATTTTGTTTGTTCTTCCTTTTGAAACTGATTTATAATTTACAATTATTAATCTTTATACTATATATATATACTAGTAGGGGTGCCCGGCGTTGCTCGGGTGTTTGGAGGTGTATGCTGTGCAAAAAAAGCAAAAAAACAAAAAAAAAATGGTTAATTTTTAAAAACTTTGACCCCTATTATGACCCCTTAAAATTTATAATTTCGGGCTCAAATCACTTTATTAAGTTAGATCCAGGTTCAAGGAACCTATATCTAAAATTTCAAGTGTCTAGACCCAAAATTGTCGGAGGAGTTTGGTAGAGTTCTTAAAGGTCAAATCGTTGAAATTTGACCCCTTAACAGCCAAATTTCTGGCTGACACCCGTCACATCGATTTTTCCAAATCTCAGTACCTGGTATTTCAAATTCCGAGTCTATAGACTAAAAATTGACAGAGTTATTGCGTAGGGAAATGTACACAGACAGACAGACAGACAGACAGACAGACACGTTCACTTTTATAGATATATAGATAATATACCATATATATATATATATATATATATATACCATATATATATACATGCATATATATATATATATATATATATATATATATATATATAATATGCGTGTGGGCCTATCGAAAACGAAAGCAAAGAAATATACTACGTCGTGCAAAAAAAAAATGTAAATTTTCAAGTCTTATAAAATTCTTTGTAGTTAATGAAAAAAAAAATTATGTGCGGTGTTTGAACCTACAGACCACGTCATGCAAAAATAAAAAAATAAAATACGCTATTAACTTACGCACAGTAGAATTTTCACGGTCCGTTGTTCCATCATTTTTGCTAAGCGACGGCATGGAAAAATGGCTTTACCAATGATAAATAAATTAAAATAACAGTTTCGATTATCAATTATCTGTAATTATCGGGGGTATTCTGAGACTAAATTTAACTAACATTACTCCCGGACTTATACGCTAAAGTTCTGTTAATTTTAAAGAAAACATGTTCATCGTTTCGGGGTCTATAAGGAACGAACCGGGAATCGGAAAAATCGGAACTGTTTTGGGTATCGGAATTAAAAAATTATAGTCTAATTTCCTATTCCAAACCTATTCTTTAAAAAAATTTAAATAAAAAATGAAACAAGCACAAAGTGTTTTTTTTTTTTTATTATTATTACAAGTTGTTTCTTTACAATATAAGACTGAGAAGAACCACAGAATTTGTTTCAAATCTCATGAACAGATTTAACATGGATTAGCAATTCTTGGCGTTTGTAACATCGGGTCAATCAGAGAAACATACTTTGTCCATCCCTGATCTTGTTTGACGTATCTTCAGGAAGATTAATCTTAATAAATCAACACATCTCGACTGATTTTCAGCAACTTTTATTACCTATGTTTCCCAGTTGGTCTTAGATTTACTTGGTCCTGAATATGACCTTAAACTATATGCGCTGGTGAGGCCCCAGCTTGCGGGCTTTGGGGAGTGTGGAGCCACCCTTTAATTGCCATTGCTCTTAGGTCCACTCTGACCCGTAGTGGTAGTACCTGTTAGGTAGAATAGAAACCTACATAAAAAAAAAAAAATGCTCTATTAAAAAATTGTTCTTCAAAATCAGTGGGATCGGCATTAAATAACTCAAAATGGTTGATATGCCGTAAAACAAAAACAAGACACCAAGCAACTTAGATTTACGCATATTGATTCCCTTTCTTGGCAACCATCACCGCCCGACTCGATTCGCTCTTTTTTTACTCCAGATTGTTGATTGCTTAAACTATCGAGTCTTTTCCAAAATTCCCAATTCCACGTCACTTTAAAATGACCTCTACGAAAGATTACATATGACTCTAGATGTCAACCTATTTTAAACGTTTTTTTTTTCTTTCTAACATTCTTTCATTTTAAAACATCTTAACCTAAACAGATTTTCCTGTAAATATTTACTTTTACAACGATTACAACGATTATAACTATCGTCAAGTAGTAATACCATCATCGTTGCCCTGCTAACATCTAATATATATATATATATATATATATATATATATATATATATATATATATATATATATATATATATATATGGTAAGTTACAAAATGTATATGGCGATTAAGCTACACTGAATATT
>NC_136488.1:128670473-128852973 GCF_053919585.1 Euprymna scolopes
TGTAAAAGAAAAAAAAGTTTTTGTAGGAAAGTGGGCTTGAACCCCGAACCTTTGATGTGAAGGTGGAAACGAAATGGAAAAAAAACCCTGGAACCTGACCATATCGGCCACGAAAGAAAAGGAATGAAAAGCATCTTAATTTAACCTTTATAAAATGAAATTAACAGATGCGAGAACTTAAGTCGCGTGATGTTTGACCTTGAAACATGACGCGGCTGCTAGCCAGTTTTCGCTTGTTTTATACTGAAAAACGAAAAGGACACGCGGCGATCGAAATATCTTGAAAAAATAGCGCGTAAAAGTCGGGCAAATTAAATACACACGCGATCCTCGTTCTTAAGTCGTAGATATTATCATTTAGACGTGATATAAAAAGTTTTAAGAAACAACGATCCGAGCGAGAAGGCCGACAAAAAAGACTTTTGCAGACATACACAAAAAGCGAACATACATACATACATACATACATACATACAGTTTCGCTTTTATGTATATAGATTAATCGGTTAAAATAGAAAGGGAAATAAATTAGGTCAAAACTGAAAAAAAATCGTTATACATTTTGTAAATTCATCTTAGTTTATTTTTAATGTGTAATTTTTAATCAGTTCATATGTGTGTCACGTTTGTAAACGTGTCAGATGCGTGTCACGTTTGGTGTAACGACACCAGCTTTGAATGCTATAATTTTGCTTTCGGTTTCGATTCTAGCTGGTCGCACCCATATACCTCTTTTTACATTTGAAATCACGACTCTATAAGAATATAAATTAAATCTGGAAAAATTTAAATATATTTCAGCCGAATTTACGCCTGGGGAATACCGGGAGCTCCCCCTCAAGTATATATATATATATATATGTAAATTTTTGGTACAACAGAATGGAAGGATAAATTTTAGAGGAAACATCATTTAATCTAAATACCAAAAAACAAGAAATGGGCAGATGAAAATAAAATTTTTTTTTTTTTTTCCTTAAGGCCTTATCGTCTGACCCTCTAAGAGGAGACGTCAGAATGATAGATTAAAAACTAAGAAAAACGAATGAGGGAAGTGGGGAATTTTGGTTGCAGTTGGAAGAACAGTGAGAGAAAAAAAAAAAAAAAAAAAAAAAAAAAAAAAAAAAAAAAATTAAAATTCTCACTGTTCAGGTGGTTTTAAATCAATGAATATCTCCAACTGATGTCTAAGAATCTTTTGTCTACACAGGCTAGGTCGAGAGTTGTTAATAACTAACGCCTCAATGATATTGAGGTGATAGTTCGACCTAGCACTGTATAAAACAGAAAACCACCCATCGGAATATTGATCGGCACACCTATTTATACTCAACAAGTGATCGCCAATGGCAGACTCATGAGCCTGGGAGTGCCCGGATGCTCTCAAAACCTGGTGTAGTCGAATATCCCGAGGGATATGTTGGGATATTCTCATTTCTAATCTTTGGGACGTTTTGCCAACGTAGTCAGCTCCACACTGACAGACGAATTTATAAACAACAGAGTTCTTTTGAATGGTTGGCAAAACATCTTTACGAAAAGAAGAGAAAAAGGTTCGAGTTGTGTAAACTACTCGAAGCATAGTAGCTGGAAAACACCGTTGAGTAACAGAAGAAATCCTTTTAACAATATGTAGGCCATCAGGACCCAACCATGGTAATTTTAAATAAATGGGACACCGTGATGGACCAATATGTTTACCGCTATTAAATGTAGTAATTTTACGTTCAATAGTAGATTTTATTATATTAATGGGATATCCATTATTAAGAAAAATATTTATGATTTCACCAAGTTCCGTATCAAGACGGTTTGGTGAACAAATCATAAGTGCACGATGCGTAAGAGCGCTAATGAGGTTTATTTTTCTAGACTGAGGGGCAAAAGAAAACCAATTAAGATAGAGCCCTGTAAATGTAGGTTTTCTATAAACAGAGGTCTCAAACGTAGTACCAACTTTAGAAACACGAACGTCGAGGAATGGGAGAGAGTTACAGTCTTCAACCTCCATAGTAAATTGTAAAGATGGATGCAGGTTGCAAAGAAGACGAAGAAACTGTTCAGCTTCGCTCCGAGAGGGAAAGCATGCAAAAGTATCATCAACGTAACGTGTGTAGAATGCTGGCTTAGTAATTTTGGAAAATAATTCGTTTTCCAAAAATCCAACGAAAATGTTGGCTAACGAAGGACCAAGAGGGCTGCCCATTGATATCCCATCAATTTGACGGTACATAATATTGTTGAAACTAAAGGAGACTGATTTAGTAGCAAGTTCCATTAGTTCAATGAAAATTCGTTCAGGAAGTTGTGGAGATTTTAAGGGGCCACGGTACAGATAGTCAGCACAAATACCAATGGTTTCATCCAAAGGTATATTAGTAAAGAGACTATTAATGTCAAAGGAGGCCAAGAACTCGGTATTTTTAGATAAAGGCAATTTTTGTATCTTGGATACGAATTGAAAAGAATCAGGGATACAATGGACCGAATAAAAAGAAAGCACAGGTTTAAGAAGATCAACTAGCCATTTACCAAGTTCGTGTTGTGCAGAACCCAACATAGATAAAATGGGTCTCAAAGGAATGTTGGGTTTATGGACCTTGGATAAACCGTACATTCTAGGCCTTTGAGAACCGATGGGTCGGATTCTATCATAAATCTCCTTAGAAATAAATCCGCTTTTATGAAGTTGAAGAAATCTTTTCTGGATTTTTATTTCCATACGAAAAGTATCATCATGGCTTAAGTCACCCAAACGGAGAAATTTACTTTTATCGTCCAAGATTTGTAACATTTTGGAGATATAATCCGTTTTGTTAAGTATAACAACGCCCGATCCTTTATCCGGGCGAGAAAGGTAAATGTCGGGATTAGACCTAATTAATTGTGCCGCTTCAAAATGATTTTTTTTGCCACACAAAATCACTAGATTTAGTATAACAACACGAACTTGGTAAATGGCTAGTTGATCTTCTTAAACCTGTGCTTTCTTTTTATTCGGTCCATTGTATCCCTGATTCTTTTCAATTCGTATCCAAGATACAAAAATTGCCTTTATCTAAAAATACCGAGTTCTTGGCCTCCTTTGACATTAATAGTCTCTTTACTAATATACCTTTGGATGAAACCATTGGTATTTGTGCTGACTATCTGTACCGTGGCCCCTTAAAATCTCCACAACTTCCTGAACGAATTTTCATTGAACTAATGGAACTTGCTACTAAATCAGTCTCCTTTAGTTTCAACAATATTATGTACCGTCAAATTGATGGGATATCAATGGGCAGCCCTCTTGGTCCTTCGTTAGCCAACATTTTCGTTGGATTTTTGGAAAACGAATTATTTTCCAAAATTACTAAGCCAGCATTCTACACACGTTACGTTGATGATACTTTTGCATGCTTTCCCTCTCGGAGCGAAGCTGAACAGTTTCTTCGTCTTCTTTGCAACCTGCATCCATCTTTACAATTTACTATGGAGGTTGAAGACTGTAACTCTCTCCCATTCCTCGACGTTCGTGTTTCTAAAGTTGGTACTACGTTTGAGACCTCTGTTTATAGAAAACCTACATTTACAGGGCTCTATCTTAATTGGTTTTCTTTTGCCCCTCAGTCTAGAAAAATAAACCTCATTAGCGCTCTTACGCATCGTGCACTTATGATTTGTTCACCAAACCGTCTTGATACGGAACTTGGTGAAATCATAAATATTTTTCTTAATAATGGATATCCCATTAATATAATAAAATCTACTATTGAACGTAAAATTACTACATTTAATAGCGGTAAACATATTGGTCCATCACGGTGTCCCATTTATTTAAAATTACCATGGTTGGGTCCTGATGGCCTACATATTGTTAAAAGGATTTCTTCTGTTACTCAACGGTGTTTTCCAGCTACTATGCTTCGAGTAGTTTACACAACTCGAACCTTTTTCTCTTCTTTTCGTAAAGATGTTTTGCCAACCATTCAAAAGAACTCTGTTGTTTATAAATTCGTCTGTCAGTGTGGAGCTGACTACGTTGGCAAAACGTCCCAAAGATTAGAAATGAGAATATCCCAACATATCCCTCGGGATATTCGACTACACCAGGTTTTGAGAGCATCCGGGCACTCCCAGGCTCATGAGTCTGCCATTGGCGATCACTTGTTGAGTATAAATAGGTGTGCCGATCAATATTCCGATGGGTGGTTTTCTGTTTTATACAGTGCTAGGTCGAACTATCACCTCAATATCATTGAGGCGTTAGTTATTAACAACTCTCGACCTAGCCTGTGTAGACAAAAGATTCTTAGACATCAGTTGGAGATATTCATTGATTTAAAACCACCTGAACAGTGAGAATTTTAATTTTTTTTTTTTTTTTTTTTTTTTTTCTCTCACTGTTCTTCCAACTGCAACCAAAATTCCCCACTTCCCTCATTCGTTTTTCTTAGTTTTTAATCTATCATTCTGACGTCTCCTCTTAGAGGGTCAGACGATAAGGCCTTAAGGAAAAAAAAAAAAAAAATTTTATTTTCATCTGCCCATTTCTTGTTTTTTGGTATTTAGATTAAATGATGTTTCCTCTAAAATTTATCCTTCCATTCTGTTGTACCAAAAATTTACTTACATATTTTCGAGGTCGGTACAACTCACAATTTATCAAAACGTTAAACAAGGTTATACGTATTAAAAATAAGTTAATCGTTTTGAAGTGTAGGATGGAATTTCTAAAATCTTGCCGCCTTAATCATGTTGCTCCCGGCTATATCTGCCATCGTATTTCGAAAATTAAATGTAGAAATACATTGGCAGTTCAACGTGTTTTTCTACAAGATGAAATCCTGTTTAATTCTGATACATATAATTCGTTACGTAGTAAACACCTTTTTCTTTGGGCCATGGTTTGGAAAGAATTATCTTTCTTTGATAAACTCCGTTTTTCTAGGTTTTTATCCATCGGTGATAAATTTACCCGTATTAAATGTACTTCTTCTTATGATAAATATTTAAAAAATTTAATTACTAAGAAGTTTGGGATTATAACAAATTTGGATAAACATATATTTAATTATTCTTCTCATGTTTTGTCCAATACAGAAGAATTTGTTTTATCTGCTGGCTTACAATTCTGCATTCCTCCCCCTTCTGTTGATCAAATCGCAGTATTTAGTGAAATTGAATTATTGTATACTCAATTAAAACACCATTCGCCTATCTCTACTGATGAATTAACTAGTGTTAAAATTCAGTTGGGCGAATTAGGTCGGAGGTTTTCTGCCATAAATACTAAATCTAGTGATTTTGTGTGGCAAAAAAATCATTTTGAAGCGGCACAATTAATTAGGTCTAATCCCGACATTTACCTTTCTCGCCCGGATAAAGGATCGGGCGTTGTTATACTTAACAAAACGGATTATATCTCCAAAATGTTACAAATCTTGGACGATAAAAGTAAATTTCTCCGTTTGGGTGACTTAAGCCATGATGATACTTTTCGTATGGAAATAAAAATCCAGAAAAGATTTCTTCAACTTCATAAAAGCGGATTTATTTCTAAGGAGATTTATGATAGAATCCGACCCATCGGTTCTCAAAGGCCTAGAATGTACGGTTTACCCAAGGTCCATAAACCCAACATTCCTTTGAGACCCATTTTATCTATGTTGGGTTCTGCACAACACGAACTTGGTAAATGGCTAGTTGATCTTCTTAAACCTGTGCTTTCTTTTTATTCGGTCCATTGTATCCCTGATTCTTTTCAATTCGTATCCAAGATACAAAAATTGCCTTTATCTAAAAATACCGAGTTCTTGGCCTCCTTTGACATTAATAGTCTCTTTACTAATATACCTTTGGATGAAACCATTGGTATTTGTGCTGACTATCTGTACCGTGGCCCCTTAAAATCTCCACAACTTCCTGAACGAATTTTCATTGAACTAATGGAACTTGCTACTAAATCAGTCTCCTTTAGTTTCAACAATATTATGTACCGTCAAATTGATGGGATATCAATGGGCAGCCCTCTTGGTCCTTCGTTAGCCAACATTTTCGTTGGATTTTTGGAAAACGAATTATTTTCCAAAATTACTAAGCCAGCATTCTACACACGTTACGTTGATGATACTTTTGCATGCTTTCCCTCTCGGAGCGAAGCTGAACAGTTTCTTCGTCTTCTTTGCAACCTGCATCCATCTTTACAATTTACTATGGAGGTTGAAGACTGTAACTCTCTCCCATTCCTCGACGTTCGTGTTTCTAAAGTTGGTACTACGTTTGAGACCTCTGTTTATAGAAAACCTACATTTACAGGGCTCTATCTTAATTGGTTTTCTTTTGCCCCTCAGTCTAGAAAAATAAACCTCATTAGCGCTCTTACGCATCGTGCACTTATGATTTGTTCACCAAACCGTCTTGATACGGAACTTGGTGAAATCATAAATATTTTTCTTAATAATGGATATCCCATTAATATAATAAAATCTACTATTGAACGTAAAATTACTACATTTAATAGCGGTAAACATATTGGTCCATCACGGTGTCCCATTTATTTAAAATTACCATGGTTGGGTCCTGATGGCCTACATATTGTTAAAAGGATTTCTTCTGTTACTCAACGGTGTTTTCCAGCTACTATGCTTCGAGTAGTTTACACAACTCGAACCTTTTTCTCTTCTTTTCGTAAAGATGTTTTGCCAACCATTCAAAAGAACTCTGTTGTTTATAAATTCGTCTGTCAGTGTGGAGCTGACTACGTTGGCAAAACGTCCCAAAGATTAGAAATGAGAATATCCCAACATATCCCTCGGGATATTCGACTACACCAGGTTTTGAGAGCATCCGGGCACTCCCAGGCTCATGAGTCTGCCATTGGCGATCACTTGTTGAGTATAAATAGGTGTGCCGATCAATATTCCGATGGGTGGTTTTCTGTTTTATACAGTGCTAGGTCGAACTATCACCTCAATATCATTGAGGCGTTAGTTATTAACAACTCTCGACCTAGCCTGTGTAGACAAAAGATTCTTAGACATCAGTTGGAGATATTCATTGATTTAAAACCACCTGAACAGTGAGAATTTTAATTTTTTTTTTTTTTTTTTTTTTTTTTTTTTTTTTTTTCTCTCACTGTTCTTCCAACTGCAACCAAAATTCCCCACTTCCCTCATTCGTTTTTCTTAGTTTTTAATCTATCATTCTGACGTCTCCTCTTAGAGGGTCAGACGATAAGGCCTTAAGGAAAAAAAAAAAAAAAATTTATATATATATATATATATATATATATATATAATATTAAGTAAAACGAGTCACATTTGTGAATTAAAAATCATTTTCAAAAGGAAAAACAGACACAATCAACTGGAGTGTACGATCGTTTCGGAAATGATGTTCATTTTATTGAAAGTGACAAAACGCATTGGCAATAATTTAAAAAAAGTTGTGACTTTTAATCATAGTCTCTTCATCAGCAAAAATATAGGGTGGGAGAAGATAAAGATACCAAAATAAAACAAGCAGATATTCCTTGCTTAGTTCCATTATAAAATTGTTTTATGTTCAGCCAGTTTATCTTTTGGCATGCTGTTATATCTTGTCTCCGAATGGCTGGAATATATATCTACCATATATGTATATATATATATATATATATATATATATATATATATATATATATATATATATATATATATATATATATGTCTATGTATATAAATATATATGTATATATATGTATATATTTCTATGTATTTATATGTATATATATGTGTACATATGTATATATATGTGTATATATATATATTTATATGTATATGTGTATATATATGTATATGTATATATATATTTGTATATGTGTATATATATGTATATATATGTGTATATATATGTACATATATTTTATATATGTGTATATGTATATATATGTATATTTATATATATGTGTATATATATATATTTGTATATGTATATATATATGTATATATATATATGTATATATATGTATATATAATATACCATATATATGTATATATACTTATAAATATATTATATTATATACCATATAAATGTACATATAGGTATAATATATATATATATATATTATACCATATATTATACCATATCTATCTATATATTTTCAGATAGAGATGGAGCAATATAAAATTGGTAGATGCATGTCTCTTATTTACAAATCAATCCTTATTTAGATGTTCTTAATTTCTCTTGTAGATGAGATGCTGTAAGCAATTTATTGATCAAGTACGCCAACATCTATCAAAAAGTCAACGGCCAAACGTCATCCTTCATAAGCTATTACCGTAGTCAGGGGCGGCATGAATATTGCCAGACACAAACCCCTCGACATGTGTAGTATGGCAAGGTAATGCATGGAGATATGTGGCACTATTTTGCACGCGGGAAACTCTAAAAGGGTGAAAAGAAAAACCGTTACCCCATAGCGAAGCTAACTATCAATATACATCGAAAACATAACCTCGTTCCCGAAAGTAATCATAAATTCATTATAAAGAAATGAGATTATGGAGCCAAACTGGTTTTATATTTACACTACTCTTTCATAAATCAGTTAATCCAGAAAGACAAAGGTTCCCATTATCATCCGATCTACAGTAATTAATCATTATAATCTGGACTGTGCATTGCGCCTGTTAGTCCCCCACTCTCTATCTGTTTTCACACACACACACACACACACACACACACACACACACACACACACATACACACACACACAAACAAACAAGCACTCACACACACGAATATATATAACAGTATTTCATGTTAAACAACTGATGATCCCTTAAAAAATAAATTATTACTTGTAATAAAGTGAATTCGAGAGAGCAAGTTGATGCAGTGATTGCTGGTGATTGAATAACTTACTGACTAAATGATTTTCTAACGAATGATAAAAATATTTTTTGTATAGTTTTATGATAAAAATATTTTTTGTATAGTTTTATCTTCCAAGACTATATATATATATATATATATATATATATATATATATATATATATATAGTCAGATCAATCCGACTCAAGTAAAAAAAACATTTCGAAAAATGTTTAAATTCAACGTTATTTCACACGGTTAACGGGAGCCGAATGGATAGGTCCTTGATAGTCAAGCCAGAGATGGCTTGTGTTGCCGGGTTCGAATCTATAGACTGGTGTTAATCGTGACACCCTGCACTGAAGATTCCCGAAAGGATGAAACACCAGTGTCTGTAAGTATTTAATCATTATAGTAAATAATTATTTACTATAATAATATGATAATATAATAATATAATATAATAATATAATAATATAATTATAATTATATATATATATATATAACATTTACCGTAACAAAACTTTTAATAATATTTAAATTCAAAATATAATTAAATATATAATAAAATATTATAATAATAATAGCAATAATAATAATAGCAATAATAATAATAATAATAATAATAATAATAATAATAATAATAATAATAATAATAACAAGAAAATACGTGCCGCGAAAAAAGGGGCATCGTAAATAAACAAAGTGCAGGTAAGCGAAACAATTATATGTAACGAAATCGCTATTATAAATCAGATCTGATAGCGCAACGGTTAGAAGCTCCGACTGGGCGGTCAGGTTTCAATCCTGGCTGGAGGTAGTTGCTTGTCTAGCCGCACTGATGTGCTGTGAAACAGTGAAACTGTACTGTATCTAAATAATATATATATATATATATGTGTGTGTGTGTGTGTGTGTGTGTGTGTGTGTGTGTGTGTGTGTGTGCGTGCGTGTGATAGAGGGAATTAGACCTGGGGTCTAAAGAGCAAAATTTATTGTATTGTATTAATACTTTAAAAGAATATATAATAAACTCAATAGGTATATTTATCCCAGAGCTATATTAATAATGTAGTATATTGGTTGATGATTGTAAATTATGTATCAGTTTGAAAAAGAAGAAAAATGAACAAAATCAAATTGAGTGTACGATCGTTTCGGAAACGATATTTATTTTATTAACATTGAGAATAAGCATTGACAATAATTGACAAATATTTGTTTTCGAATATAATCTCCTCAGCAGCACAAAAAGAGGAAGGGGAGAAGTTTAAGACACCAAAATAAACTAGTATTTTTGTAGTAAGTAAGATAGATAGTCCTTATTGAGTTTAATTAGAAAATTTGCGTTTAAGTTCGTCAGTAGATATATGGGCATGTTGCAAAAATGGCCACGAATGGTTGGAATAATTTGACCCAGCGTTTTAAATTTACAATAAACTGTAAATAATTATTTGTAAGTCATCGTTCAATTACGGGAAACGTCGGACTACCTTGCTAATATATATATATATATATATATATATATATATATATATATATAATAAAAAATTACAATTAAATTTACCAAAATGATCCAAGATGGTAAAACTAAAGTATATTATAAATATTAAGGAATTAATATTTATGAAGTAATCTCACACAGATGTAAAAGCTCGATAAAACCAAAAAGGAGATAGAGTTTATAATAAGAGCAAATAGTCAATAAAACATTAAAAACACTTTGAAAAAGAGTTAAAAACATAAACTGAAAAGAAAAAACTTAATAAGTGGATAGTCCTTAATCCGCGGAGTTTCGAAGAAATACTTTCTTTCTTATCAGAGGGTAGGAATTAGCAAAATGCGGGATGGGATTTTGTAAACAAAACTCCGCGGATTAAGGACTATCCACTTATTAAGTGTTTCCTTGTTAGTTTAAATATGTTTTTAACTCTTTTTCAAAGTATTTTTTAACATATTTTATTAACTATTTGCTCGTATATATATATATATATATATATATATATATATATATATATATATATATATATATATATATATATATATGAATAAATCGAGCGGAGGCATTTGGATGATGTCAAAACATCGTTAATTCATTACCCACGCAGCAGCAGCCGTATAGTGAGAAGCCTTGACTATCATTTTTGCAGTCAGGTTTCGATCCTGTCTAGCCACACTGATGAGCTGTGAAACAGCGAAACAGTACTGTATGTGGATTACTATATATATATATATATATATATATATATATATATATATATATGATGAGAATAAAAGAAAATAATATTCCGACAAGAGGGAGAGATGACAAAAGAGCAGACCGATTTTATATTCAGCAACGTTTTGTCTTTATTCCAAGATTTTATCATTACTAAATTGGAGAAAATAAAATATACGTACAATATTTGAAGTATACTTGTTTTGAAACGGATGTCTTTGTTCTATTTCAGAATGATAAAGCCCTGGCCCGGTGTTTGAAGGTGTGTGTTGAGCAAAAACAAGTGGTAGTAGGAAGGCAGGCTTGATCCCGTACCGCGAAGGAGGAAATGAACGTGAAAAAAGCCCTTACGTCTTTGCTGTGTCGCCCATCGCTAAAGCAGAAGTGATCTAAGTTTAAGTTAAGGCTAGTTAATCGAGAAGAGGGGATGATATTCGAAAATATTGGCGAAAAAAAGCCACCTCTCCCTGTAGAAAAGTGGCCCGTTGAAAGCGATTTTTTTTTAAATATTTGTCGAGCTTTAAAATGATACCGATCTGGTAAAAATCCTTCACCCCTGTCGAAAGTTGTAGGCAGCTATACATACATACACACATACATACATACATACATACATACATACATACATACATACATACATACATACATACATTTAAACAGAGGTAAGATTTATATTATGGATGGGTTAGGTTATAACTTACAGATCTGAACTAATCATGATTTCTGATTTCCAGGTTGTTGAACTGAGTAAGGTGTGAAATATAGCCTATTGAGTGCCGTGCAGATATCCGGTTTTTGTATTTGAAAAGACGCACACCACAGCAGACTGTTGCTGCAGTGTATGGTAATGATGTCCCATCACGTGACCTTGTAAAACGTTGACATCGTGAATGTAAACATGGCTGGAAATTTGTGAAAACATGTCCGAGACCTAGTAATGCCTTTTTTTTACCACTAATGAAGAATTAATGTTTGCTATTTTCGAAAATTTTGTGGCAATGGGACGAGAGGTGACATCTTATCGTGCTATTAAAAGAAAATAAATGCCGCGTGGTGAGTATGCGTAAGAAACGTTATTAAAGGGGGAAAAAATGCCGCGTGCTGGGCGCGAACTTGCAAAACTTAAGTTCGTAAGCTAGAATGTTATCAATCGTACCATTTAAAATTGAACAACGAATAGACTGGTCGCGCTTGCCCGATAAAAGAAACAGCGCCAAAGCCAAGATTTTTATCTGACCCCCTTTAAATGAAACGACATTTCTACATTAAATAATTGACGATTTTTGCTACTTTTTGATATTATGTGTCCGAGAGATTGCTATTTCTAACGGTACTCGGTTCATGCCTGTTCGGCGTGGATGATAAAATTTTTTAGCGGACATACAAGCACACAAACGCGCAAACACATTAACGCATACACATACAGACGATTGAAGCTTATACAATAGATGTGTATCTTATTTATATAGTGTATATATATATTATGTACATCTTTCCCTTTCTCTCTCTCCATATATATATATATATAGAGAGAGAGAGAGAGAGAGAAAGAGAGAGAGAGAGAGAGATAGAGAGAGAGGGAGAAAGAGAGAGAGATGAGAGATAGATGGCTACATAGATAGATAGATAGATAGATAGATAGATAGATAGATAGATTTAATATGAAATAAACACACGTGTTTAATCCATTTTACGGTGGAATCACCGGTGTCGCCGGTCGAAGCTCTGAAACCAAAATCAATATTCTAACTTTTGCCTGAATGATGAGGACGATGAGGCCACCAAACCAGACACGTTCAAAAGAGAATTAAGATTTTCTTGTATCTCAATATTAAACATACAGACACATACACACAAGTACATACATACACACACATACACAAAAACACAAACACATACATACACACGCACGTATATATATATATATATATATATATATATATATATATATATATATTAAAAAGTTATACCTTCTAACAGCAATGAAAAAAGAATCTAGTATTGTTGAGTAGTAGTAGTAGTAGTAGTAGTAGTAGTAGTAGTAGTAGTAGTTACTACACGGAGAATATTGGTGTTAATTGACGGCGATAGAGAGAAAAAAAAAGACAGAAGTTCAATTCTTAAGGCATTTGTATTACTCCAAAGTTCGGGTGTGTTCCACGTTCGGCATAACCTTTCCAACATGGCCGCTGATTACAGCAATGCTTTAGTGGATTTGATATCTTGTACTAATTATGAGTTAGGGCACCTTGGGTTCTTGCCTGGAGGAGTGGGAGTGATTATCGGTTTACCTCCACACCCCCGGGCGTTTGGAGCACCTCTTGTACGAAAGGTAGTCGGAAGGGGTGTATGACTGACTTGAAGCCGGTCGGCCAATGAGATTCGCGAATTGACGATGTAGGTCACCATCACAAGCGGCACGAAACTAGGTCAACCCCGTTTCATACGTTATACAATGTGGGACTTCAGTGTCATACAAAGGGCACGTTAAGACACTGTGAATGAATGTTTCGCTATGAGTAACGACTCTAGCTTGAAATGATAATTAAACACATAACACAAGGGATTAGTCACCAATAGTTGTTAATTGTTATAAACGACCAACGAGGGTGCTTATTTTGATCAACCGTTATAACAATAAACGGCCGATGATATCACCAAACCAAAAATGTATATGTTTTCGTTATCTAACTTAAAGAAATCACACTAGGTAAGCCAGAATAGGTAATCATAATAAACTGATCTTTTTCAATATAACGTGGTCAGATAATGCGTTGGACGCCTCTAATTTTATTTATATTCTTAAGATACGGTTAATCAACCTACTTTTTGTCTTTCAAACATTTATTGCCTTCAAACATAACATATTGCCATTGAGATGTACGAGACTACTGTGATTAGGACCAGATTTTAGCGTCATCCTAAGTAGCTGAATTGTGCGGTGAGATGTTTGTCCACATTACATTTATAGTTCTACGTATAAATATTATCAGGGAAACAAGGAGCAAACGAAGAATTTCCAGGGCTTGCTGTTTGAAGAAAGAAGCTATCAGTGAAGAAAGATTATATATATATATATATATATATATATATATATATATATGTGTGTGTGTGTGTGTGTGTGTGTGTGTGTGTGTGTACTAGCATGGGTGCCCGGATGTTTTGGCGGTGTGCGTTGAGAAAAATAAATAAATAAGTGGTAGTAGGAAGGCATGCTCGAACCCGTACCTCGAAGGAGAAAAAGAATGGGGGGGGGAAACGTGACGTCTTAGCTGTTACGATCACCGCGTCACCGGAAGTGACGTAGGTTTAAATTAAGGCTAGACAATCGAAAAGAGGGGATGACATTCGAAAATATCGGTGAAAAAAAGCGACTCATCCCTGTATACAAGCGCCCAGTTGAGAGTGAAGCAAATTTTTCGGTATTAGTCGTCTGAAGGGTCGAACTTTAAAACGATATTGATCTTGTGAGGATCCGTCGCCTCTGTCGAAAGTTTAAGGCAGACATGCAAACATACATACATACATACATTGGTAGCTCAAATTTTCTACCAAACCGAGTAAAAACATGCCCTATCTCTGAATACCCTTTATGTAAAATTTCAACTGTTCAGACCAGAAATTGTCTAAGTAATTTGGTAGACACCGCAGAGGTGAATTTTTTTTAACTTTGACCCTTATTATGACCCCCTTAATATTTATTGTTTTTGAGCTGAAATCAAGTTATTAAGTAAGACTCATGCCCAAGGAACCTATATCTAAAATTTCAAGTGTTTATACCAAAAATTGGCGGATGAGTTTGGTAGAGTTCTCAAAAGGTCAAATCGTTGAACTTTGACCCCTTAAAATCCAAATTTCTGGCCGAAAATAGATTACAAAGATTTTTCGAAATCTCAATACCCTGTATATTAAATTTCGAGTCTGTAGACTGAAAATTGACAGATATATTGTGTCGGGAAATGTAAACAGACAGAGAGACACACAGACAGACACACAGATAGACACTTTCACTTATATATATATATATATATATATATATATATATATATATATATATATATATATATATATATATATATATATTACATTTGGGCGCGTGGGGTATATTTTACCGGGAAAATACTGTAATAAAGTTTTTTTTGTGTGTGTGTGTATTTAATTATTAATAGTAAAATACACTCTTTCGGAAAAAAAATTCTCGTTAAAGTCGTCTATATATAATTAATTATAGTAGTTTAATAAAATTAAAAACGCCAAAATTCGTCCTTTTACGGTAAATTTAATATATAAAAGGCTATATTTCTGTCCACCTGTCTCCATATTTTCAAATTCTATCTCCTCCGAAACTAAAAGTCGTAGAGCAGCGCCTGGGGCCTAAAATGATATGATTTTTTACGGACTGTCCCATTATAGGTCTTTATCCGGTTAAAATAGTTTTTAAGTGGTGAAAAATCGGTAAAAATCGTTATACATTTTGTACATTTATCATGGTTTATTTTTAATTTTTAATTTTTAACCAGTTCATATGTGTTTCACATTTTCAATGTTTTGATTTGACATTCTCCCATAAATGGGGTTAGTGACTTTTAGGTTACACCACCACCGATAGTTTTATCGAGACATCATCTCTAGGAGGGTTCCCCACCAAGGTTAAAAGATCCCCTCCCGACCTTTTGCCTCCTCCTCCACCATCACCACTATTACCATTCCACCCACCAACCACAATAGAAATAAAATCTACAATGATAATGCTAACACTAATACCGGTAGCAATAATATTAACAGCAACAACAATAAGTAGTGATAATAACAGCAAGAGCAATGACAGCAGAAACAACACCTACAATTACAGCTACAGTAATAATAAAGACATACCACCACCACCACTAATACTACTACTAGTAATAGTAATAGTAATAATATTAATAAACAATAACGTATTCCCCCCCCCCCTTTTTTCTTTGCCCCCTCTTTCCCCGTTTTCACCCTTTTCCCCCTCCTTTCTTTTTTTCTCTTTAGTTCAAACAGTCCCAGCAAATGATGAGAAGGCACAAATTTACACATTTTTACAAAATAAACAAATCATTTACATACGAAAAGCCTCTCCAGAAAAAAAACAACAACAACAACAATAATAATAATAATAATAATAATAATAATAATAATAATAATAATAATAATAATGATAAGAAGAACAAGAAGAACAAGAAGAAGAAGAAGAAGAACAATTGTCACAACACAACGTGATAGTAAGCATAATCTCCCTCTCCCCAAATAATCGTCTCGCGATGTGCATCTCAAATAGCCGCTCCCAACCGAGTCAGCTCCTGGCCTTCTCGTGCGGTTTAGCTACCAAGCACGGCGAAACTGTCTGTACTAATTGGGAAAAGGGGCAAAGGCGGTCGACTGGCGCCTTAAAACCAGTCACTTCGGACAGAGGGGCTCTTCAAATTTGGATAGTAGCTCACCTAGGAGAAGGCAACTCTGATTCAAAACCTCCACTGACTAGCGGGAAAGGCTACGGAAGTAGACTCCAACAGAATATCCGGAGACAGAGTTCCTAAAGTGGTCTGACTTTATGTTGGCAACTCCAGAGACTCAGTTAGAGACAAGCTGTATAGAGCCTCCCTTTCTCTTGGATCCTCTCGCTTTGCGAAGACGGGTGACTTCTGCTCGGGCAACAGCTATCTTCCCATATCACCCTGCTACCTCATTGTCTCCCGAAAGGGACTGTTACATACAACAACAATAGTAAAATGAATTACTGGTGGCCAAAGATTTTAAATGAAAATAACGATCACCGTTTTTGGACTATAGCAACATACATTAATTCCATTTCAGCCTAAGTCTATTTGGAAATACGTGTTTTGAAAGTCTTGGTTTAATGTCGATAAAGACGGTATAAAGTTAAACACGTCCTTTTCAGCTGCTGGCACACGTTTATTGACGAATCATCGCTCAAAGAGCAAAAAGACAGACAAACGAAATCTGGCAGCAGTCATTGTCGACCGTCGACGCTTTTGCGTTCTCGTTTGTTTTAAATATGTCAAGCAGGGAGACTTGATGTTGCCCGGAACTGAATGCGGATGAACGAGTGTTTCACACTCTCATATTTTATTGTTATCTAAATCGGTGAAATCGCCCATTTTTCAATCAAATCGATTTATTACCTGCTCTAGTAAAGGAGCCACAGCGTTGCCGAGGAAGGAAGCTTCACACAGTGATTAGTCCGCAATACTTTTTAGTTTAGATTGCACTGTAGAGAACCTACTGTTGATTTTATAAAATTATTTTTATATATGAGAGTTACAATCAAAGTTTATAATGGAAATGTCAAGTACCATGGTCCAATTTTTATCTAAACAGAAATATTAATTTCGAACGTGTCCCTGTCATAACAAAGAACCTACTGTTGATTTTATATGTCGAGACTTTCTGCTTGTTTTGTAATAAAACATTTTTTTACAAAGGAGTCACCACTTATAAAGACCCAGATGCCACTCGAGGATAAGGGTAAATAAGCGTACAGTGGTCAATGGGACAATGTCATAATAATTATTAGTAGTGGAAATTTGGTAAATAGGATTACTTAAGGGGAACGGCCCATCAAGAACTTGTTTACATTGGACTTGAAGACGACCATATTATAGTTAGCTGGAAAGCAGGCAAAAACAAGAGATTTCCACAGGCGTGAAGTTCTAAAAAAAATTAACTTTGTTTATGGAATCTACGATTAGGTTTAGTCACAGATAAAGAGTGGGGGGAATTATTGATACAGTGTTCAGCTAGACGAGTGTTTCTCGTGAAAGTTTCGCGAAGGGGGACCATAGATTGGAGCTCAGACGAGCACTTGCCACGAAAATAACTAGAAAAAACACTTGTGAGATTACGCTGCGCAAGGTGTTTACTTTAGTCAAAATCGCTTGTTCTTTCTTTAATTGGAGTTTTTCGACTATCGATTATCGATGTTTATCGAAGACATTCCGATACAGAACCTATCTAAGAACACTGCCAGGCACGTAAAGTACATTTGCGTGAAATTTTACTAAATCGGCATAGTCATCTCGGAGTCCATGGGGAACGAAATCACACACACACACACACACACACACACACACACACACACACCCAGACAATTTCGAACTCACACACACTCACACACAGACACATGCAGTCAGTCACACAGAGACACACACACAAACAATTTCCCTTTTACATATAGAGACAGAGATATCTCTGTTTTGCTAATTTAAAATCAACACGGCTTTGTTGAATCAAGCGTCATGTTTTTTAATGGTGTCGACTCTAAGTCTAGGTAGGCCGAGTTGAAATGGGACTTTTCTAATCAAAATGAGGGCTTTTCAATTTGCGTGAGAATTGTCAGGGACAAGATAGACACGAGAATGTGGAGAGATGTGAGGAGGGGGCGTAGATAAAAGAAATTACGATTAAGTGTATGACGAAAAGGGTCGGTCAATCATTCAGCAAAAAAAAAAAAAAAGAAGAGTTTGAGCAGAAAAAGAAAGAGAAATTGTGTGTTTGACGGTAAAGAAGATTTAAAAAAAAAAGAAAAAGAAAAGAAGTAAATGAGGTAGGTAGTGAATGGAAAACGGAAAAGAAAAGAAACATACGAATGCGAAATACAGTTACAGTTCAAAACCTACTTCGAAACCTAGTAGGTGATGCCCTTTCCTCTTCTCTGTAACCTCTTTCCCACAGAAGAGACGTTGCCAGCCTGTTTCTGCTCTATCGTAATCTTCATGATAAGTGCTCGTCTGAACTCCAATTTAATGCCCTCTTGTCAAACTTTCTCCAAAATACACTCGACTAGCTACAACCACTATCAACAATTTCCCCCACTCTCTATCTGTGCCCATATCTAAATGCATGTTCATGAACAAAGCTTTTTTCGTAGAACAGCTCGTCTCTGGAACACTTCCACTGGCTTGCTTCCCGATCGATTACAACATGGTAGCCTTCAAGTCCAATGTAAACAAGTTCTTATTGAGCTGTCCCCGTAAATAACCCAAATCTTACCCAATCTAGGCCATTACCGATTATTTAACTACCATCTTATATTCATTAACCCTTATCCTCCAGTGGCCTTTAAGCCTTGGTAAGTAGTGACACCTTGTAAAAAGTACAGGAAGGAAGCAAGATGAAGAGAAAAAAGAGGTTTATATAGTTGATAAACTAGATTTAAAAAAACACAATTAATACGTAAAATAAAAAGAAAGAAAAAAAAACAATGAATACAAAAAAAATATGCAAATGTATTATGACAGGTTATCTCAATATTTCATAAGAATCTTTCACTTAGTGATACAAACACCAAAACTGGCACAAATAACATTCAAAACGTTTAATTTCGTTTAAAAATAGAACGTTATCCATCAGAAAATTCAAGATGGCTGCCAGTTTTCAAGATGGCTGCAGAAACAAACCTGACAAATTTCAATTTTGGTGCTTGTATCACCAAGTGAGAGATTGTTTCAACAATCTGCCCCACCAATGGGGAAAGAGAAATATACAAAGGGAAGATTGATATGAAAGAACGGGATTATTTTAGTAGGGAGCCATGGTTTATAAAGTCCCAACCACTACTCGAGTATAAGGATCAATGAGAGACAGATGGCTGATTAGATAACACCTGGATCATCGGTAATTGTAGAACTTGTTGGTCGATGTAACCTCTGACCTTCTGTAGTTGTATCTTGTCGAACTCGTGAATGTTTCTGTCGAACTCGGAAATTTCCACTAAAAAATACATTTGTAAATAAATTATTAGGTTGAGAAGAAATTGTTTACAGAATATTCAATTTTGATTTAAAATGATGTGTTTCAAATAAGTTTTCGTTGGGATACCTTTACTTTATATATCGTTTTAAAACAAGTATATCTTCTTTTCAGAATGTTGAATACGAGATGGAAAAAAGTAAATTTGCACAATTATTATTATTTCAATTAAAGCTAAGTTGAAAAGTTGGGCTGAAAAACTGCTGAAACAGCTCGCGATATCAACGAAGTGTCTGGCCCAGGAACCACTACTGAACGGTGAGCATAATCGTGGTTTAAGAAATTTCGGGGCGGCGACGAGTGTCTTGGAGATGATGAATATCCTAGTCTGTCATCAGATGTTGACAACGATCAACTAAGATCTTTAATCAAGACAATCCACGCACAACTGTTCGAGAACCTGTTTCTGAAGTAGACGTAACGTATACGACGATTTCCAACAACTTGGGAGACATTGGAAAAACAAACACTTTTAATGAATGGGCGCTTCACGAATTGGACGACAACCAAAGGAAACATCCTTATGAAGTGTCATTTTCCTTTTTTTATGCAACAAGAACGAACCGTTTCTCGACCGGGTTTTGACTTGCGATAAAAAATGGATTCTTTGCGACAACCGGCAATGCTTAGCTCAGTGGTTAGACGCCGACGAAGCTCCACAACACTCACCGAAGCTAGATTTGCACCAGAAGGCCATGTTCATTGTTTGGTGGTATGCGACCAGTCTCATCTATTACAGTTTTATTTTATGAAGGAGAAACAATTATGGTGTACAATCTGTCCCTAAACCTAAACGTAGATTCCATGAACAAAGCTTCTTTCTTAGAACTGCACGCCTGTGGAATTGTCTTCCGTTTTCCTGCTTTCCGGCTGACTACAATATGGTTTTGTTCAAGTCTAAAGTAAATAAGTTCTTGATGAGCCGTTCCATATAAGTTATTAAATTTACCAAATTTTCATTACTAATGATTACTATATTGACCAACTTCTACTGTACACTCTTTAACCCTTATCCTTGAGTGGCCTCTGGGCCTTGATAATGTGGTGATGCCTTTGTAAAAAAAAAAAAAAAAAAAAAAAAGTACTGTCAACAAACAGATGAAACGTATCAGAAATGTCGACAACAATACCCAACATTAGTCAATAAAAATTTCTAATTCTCTTACACGACAATGCCCAACCTCACGTTGCTAAATTGACCCTGCAGACGTTGTACAAATCGGGCTATAAAACTCTGCCTCATCCGCCATACTCCCACACCTCTCACCTACCGACTATAAATTTTTCAAGCATTTTTGATAACTTTCTGCGTGACAAATGCTTAAAAAAAACCTAAGCGAGATCTAAAACACATTTAGTTTCACACAAGATTCAAGCAATCAAACAAATTTATAAGATTTAAGCAAGCAAGCAAATAAGGACACCAGGACGGTCCATAAAGTCTTATAATTATTAAGCTGTTTTCAAAATCAGTTGAATATAAAAATCATTACAAGACATTATCCAAAATCTATTTTTCTTCGCTCGCTGTATTAATTCATCATTTCTTCTCCCCATCATGTCTTTTAATCTCTCGCTTTCTTCTTTTTTCTCTGCAAATACGGAGTAAACCGTTTCACTCCATTTAATATTCTTTGTTGTTTATAACGGAATATTCTAACCATTTTTATTCATTTCTTTATTTAGTACTTTCGCCTCTGAATAAAGAGAGAGAGAGATTGGCTGTGCGAGAAAATGAGAGTGAGAATGACGCCAACGAAGGTGATACATAACGTATTTTATTTAAGAAGGGCGAAGGGATGCAAATAAAATTGTAGTGGGTAAAAGTGATAGATAACTGGTTAGTTATAGATGGGGCACCTGATGGGCTGGTTTTCGTTTACAAAGATGAATATAAATGGAAGCCTTTTAAGACATAACTCAATCCCAACACCGAAAATCATTCTACTATATATTATGAATATATAGGGTAATGCCTCAGGGGAACCAGCGTTGATTAACTCAACTTTAATATGATAATAGATAGATGTCAGTATATTGTATATATATATATATATATATATATATATATATATATATATATATATATATATATATATACAATATACTGACATCTATCTATATGTCAGTATATTGTATATATATATATATATATATATATATATATATATATATATATATATACAATATACTGACATCTATCTATTATCATATTAAAGTTTAATTAATCAACGCTGGCTCCCTTAAGGCATTACCCTATATATTCATAATATATAGTAGAATGATTTTCGGTGTTGGGATTGAGTTATGTCTTAAAAGGCTTCCATTTATATTCATCTTTGTAAACGAAAACCATATATATATATATATATATATATATATATATATATATATATATATATATGTGTGTGTGTGTGTGTGTGTGTGTGTGTGTGTGTGTGTGTGTGTGTGTGTGTGTATTTATGTATGTGTTTTATGTATCTATGTGTGAAAGAGACTTTTTGATGAGGATTGGATAAGATTAAAGCCCCAGAGTTCAAGCTGAGGTCAACGTATCAGAAATTGTCGGTAAAGGATTCCCCAGTTCGGCGATAAAATTGCCAGATTAAACTGACTTAACCTGATAAAGTAGCGTATTATCTCTTCTCAGCTGCGCGATATTACCGAGGTTTTTACCTCATTCCCTGACCCCCAAGAAGAACAGGTGTGGTGACAGAGAGTGGGGGGGGGGAGGACAGAACGATGGAGGGGTCGTGGGAGAGAGGAGGGTGGAATGCAAACGAGCCGAGAAACACAATTGGGATCAATCAGAACGTTGGCTCAGGTTCGATTTTTGAGATTCATGGGAAGGCAGCAGGTGTGTGTCTAAATGACGCTAGAAAACCAATCTTTTAATTTTTTGAGGAGGGGGGATTCGTCCATGTATCTCTATAAAGAGCCGTGTCTGTCCGCATTTTACGCTTCAGTTCAAAAGCACATTTTCCGCGCTAATCGCGCAGATTTTATTGAATTCGGCTCTGATTCGGCCATGAAAGTGATCGTATTTTATTAATTATGCGCGACAGATTGAAAGCACTACAACTACTCCTTCTGATTTTGTATTCGTGTGGTATTTAGCCACGACCAATTTAAGCACGTCTTTCGGGCAATTTTAGATTCTTATGCCAAGGACATCAAGAAGAAGCCGATCTAAATTTAAAGGGATTAAGATACTGTTTTTTTTAACGATCGGCTACAAATCTTTCTAAAAGGTGAACAATTTTTTTTTAGACTGACGGAATGAAATTTGAGAGCATTAAATAATTTGTTGCTTTATTTAATTTTTATAGTCATTTTTTGGTAAAAAAACTTTCTATTAAAAACAAACGCTAACTAGTACCGCGGTCCGTGACATTATATAAAAAAAGTATTTATTTAGAAAACTAATTTTAGATTTTAGAAGTAAACAAATATTTTCCCTTTGTTTTAAAAGGAATATTTGTTTTCATTTTAGGTTTTGCTCGCATTTTCTTTTTTTTAATATTCCTTCCTAGTCTAAAAAAAAAGGAAACTTTATTTGTTACAAAGATGTTTTTTTGAAAAAAAAAAAAAAAAAAAAGAAACAAACCACAAAAAAAAAACAAAAGCAATATGACGTGCCTTAATTTGTCGTGCATTATACGAACAGAGAATCAACAGAAGCAGTTGTCGTGCCTTTATTTGCTGTGCATTTGTCAAGCCTTAATTTGTAGGACATTCTTACTAAAATATAAAGCGGTTATAATATTCTTTTCATAACAAAAAAATTAATTCTCTACTCTGGAACAACTTTCAAACTTTCGTATTTATCCAGTTTATAGCGTAATATTTTCAGATGTCCATATTTCTACCTAACCAGCATTTAAGCTGATGTATCAAGCTTTGCTTATAACAAGCAAATTTTCTGTCAGCTCCACTACCTATTTCTCACAAAGGAGACATTGGTAGTCTTTCTCTACTCTATGGTTATTTTCACAGCAGATGCTCGACTGAGCTTCAGTCTAGGGTCCCTCCCGGAACAAATTTCAAAACAGAAACTCGTCTAGCTATAGTCACTATTAATTTCCTTTCTCTATCACCCTCTCTTTCTTCCTCCCTCTCTCTCTCACTCTCTCTCCCTCTGTCTTTTCCTCTCTCGCTTCACCTACTTACCTAAAACTGAATAAAACTTCCATGAGCGTGTTTTTCTTTTCTGGAAATGCCCGTCGAAGCTGCGTCCCAGCTGACTAGCTGCGTGATCGTTTTCAAGTCCAATGTAAACAAATTCTTAGCGAATTTTTCTCTTAAATAATCAAATTCTGCACAGTCACCTAATATTGTCTCACAGTTCACATGACATTTATTCGACCCTTATCTCCGGGCCTTTATAAGTGGGAGTAAAAACTAATTTCTTTCCAGGAGAAATATACCAGTGAAAAATAAAATTAACACATTTTTCCACTGTTTTAAACTAATTATAAATCTTTATTCATCTGGAAACTGTTTATTGTTTCAATTTGTGTCCAAATTTTAATTTCTTTATAGAAACTGTTGCTGTTTTTTTTCCCCCCGAAAACATGTTTGTCAATAATATTTAAATAATTAATTAATAATTAATTATTTCGTTTACTACTTTCGTTTTTTTTTTTTTTTTTTTTTTTTACTGTGTTACTGTATTAATTAATATGTTTTGATTTTCGGATGAAAATCGTGGTTATCTTCCCTTGCCTTAAATCGAACTCTTCAATAAGTGAAAACAAAAAACAAAAAAAAAAAAAAACGAAAATGTAGGAGTGCCGAATATGTAAAGATGATGTTGTAACAACATTTTCGTGTGCACGTACGTGTAAACGTTGATAAGAGTGATTGTCTATATTTGTGTTTGTACTTGCATGTGTGTTAGGTTATGAGCTCATCAAAATATGATTGATGAACAGATTTAATTAAAAAACTAGACTACCCGTGACCCGTTGGGTCAGTAAGTTATATTAGCTATAGAATTCATGTATGAGCGTGACACTTGTGACGTAAAGAAAATAGTTTTTTTTTTTACATAACAAAAACATTTCTATGAAAGTATATTAAAATGAAACAAAGAATATAGATAGATTTCTATGAGTCGTTCTGTTTATTATAATTGATTATTTTTGAAAAAATTTTTACAGTTACTGAATTATAAGTGGTTGGCCATACTTAAAGGTAAATTTGCACTGAACAGATACCATAATACGTATTATAGTTAAATTCAAATTTTGATATATCTGCTTTTTTTACATCGTTAATTTCTGTATTACGTTTAAGTTATTTTCAACCCCACTCTTCCCATGTTAAACAACAATTTCGAAATAATAACGTTAATATTTCAGCGTCCCAAGTGTTCTTTTGTTTTTTGTTTATTTTAAACCTCGCTCTTCCCATATTAAATAATAATTTCTAAATAATAACGTTGATATTTTAGGGCGCAGGTCATGCGCACATGCGCAACTTGATGTCGTAAACCGGAAAGTGGGTTATATACATCGTTATAAGATCATTTGATATATATATTATTTCTTAATTGGAATTCATTTTTGAGATGAGCGTTATATATATTAATTTTTAATTTTATTTTCATTTCGGACTATTATTCTCATCTTTATTAGTTGTTATTTTCATCTTTATTGGTTGTTGTTTTTCGCGACGTTTCGGCCAACTATTCATCTGGCCTTCGTCAGGTGGTAACCGCGACGGATAGGAACTTCGAAGGCCAGATGAATAGTTGGCCAAACGTTGTGAAAAACAACAGCCAATAAAGATGAAAATAAACAACTAATAAAGATGAGAATAATAGTCCGAAATAAAAATAAAATTACATTAACATCATTTAAGTTTTATAAACTATATAGATATAACATTTTTTTATGAGAAATGTAATTAAAATAGAGACAGAAAAAAAAATCAAATCGATTGTGTTAGTATAAATTCCAAAGGATTCAAGTATCTGTTAAATCAAAAGTTAAATTGATTTATTTCCATAAATTATTGCGAATTCTTTCTTTCGTGTTTAGAATTGCCCACTTCTTGTTACATTGCAAACGCGTTGTATTTTGGTTATGGACACATGCGATATTACTGTGATAGTAGTATCACGTGGGAGAGTTTTTCGATGATCATTGAATTCTGTTGCATCCTTTAATGCCAGAAACAACTGTTCGTCTCTCTGTAGTGTTGTTGGAATTTTCCTGTTTTTCTTCCTATAGCTGCGATAATAGAATGAATCATAAATAACAACAAAATACCATTATTTTGCTCTGGGCTTTGGATTTACTTTTTTACAGTCATCTTTAGAATCATTTATATCTAGAGAAACTTCATCTCCCCCTCCAGCACCTGTGGCTAAATGGAAGCTTAAAAAATAGCCTGCATTAACTTTACACACGTTTTAACATGTAGACCCAGTACGTTGTAGACTCTGTCGAAAAGGAGAAATTCAACTCGCTGTTTCAGATTTAAAAAAATACCTTCATTCCTCATTCTCTTGCCACGCGTTATGTGTCATAGCAGCTACGAAGTCACCCACGTCGCTAGCGTAATAATGACTCTCTCTAACGTGATACCTGGTCTGCGCACACGTTTTTTTTATATCTTTTCGTTTCGTCCTCGCTGTGACGTCACCACGCTCACGGCGTGACATTTGCATAAAGCTGTCATACGCGCATTTGCGCTCTGCTGTATCCAGAGTTAAGAAGGCCCTCGCGTTTTTGTAGCACAATTTTCTCTCATAACGTAACTACCGATGCTCATTAACCTTACTTTTCAATTTTAACGTTACTTTTTACACACCCACATTTAACTACTACTCATCTTATGGACCGCTATTCCCAACGTTGTTACGTATAGTATACATATGTATAGAAAATCAACAATAGGTTTCTTAATATGACAAAGCCACGCTCGAAATAATGTTTCCTGTTTGGAGCACAGCACCATACTTTTCTGTTGCATTTTAAATATTTAAATATTTATATTATATTTATGTTATGTATAAAAAATATAATTTTATAAAGTATAGGTTCTCTACAGTATAATGTAGACTACAATGTATTGTGGACTAAGTCACTGTAGGGAAGAATGTAAAGCTTCCGCGTGGGTCACCGCTGTGGGTCACCGCTGTGGGTCACCAACTAGAGAATGCAACTAATCGAATTGATTGAAAACTGGGTGAATTCACCGATTTCGATGTATATATATTCGATGTATATATATATATATATATATATATATATATATATATATATACTCGTCATTCATGTATGTACATGTGTGTGTATATATATATACATATATATTAGAAGTTATATATATATATATATTTATATATATATATATATATATATATATATATATATATATATATATGTATGCATTGGGCGACCCAAACATAAAACGGGCCCAACTCTAATTAGGCCCCGTTTCTTAGTGTTTTGTGCGAATTACATGAAACTAGTTCATTATATTCAAAACATCACGTCGAAACACAAGGGTCTTTGTCCTTTTTTTTCTCCGTTCTACAGCATATGTTCTAGATGGTCTCCATTTAGCTGTTGTTCTGTTTTTTTGGGTGGGGGTCACCCTTTATATACTAGCAGTTATATATATATATATATATATATATATATATATATATATATACATATATATACATATATATATTTACTAGCAGTTCATATACGTATATATATATATATATATGTATATATATATATATATATATATATATATATATATATATATATATATATGTACTAGCAGTTCAGCCTGGCTTTGCTCGGCTCTATGTACTGTTCATAACTTTATGTGCATATGCATATATATATATATATATATATATATATATATATATATATATATAACTACTTAATTTACTCACATAAAATTAATATACGAAAGTATAGATTTATGCGTAAGCTTGAAGTATTTACTTCAAAAGTGCTCAATACGTAGGTAGAGCTAGTTAGTAAGTTATAAAATGTATATGGCGATTAAGCTACACTGAATATTCCGCGTTTCATCCACTTTAGGATTCTTCAGACTTATGCGCATAAGCCAAATATTCGCCCCAAAACTGATTAAAAAGCTTGCTGCATGTCTGAATACGCTTAATCTAAAATTTCACATGTTTAGAACCCGAATTTGCAAAATAGAATTTGCTAGAAACCGTAACGGTCAAATTATTTAAACTTTAACCATTTGGCAACCAAATTTTCGACCAAAAATCGACTAAAAAACTTGCTCTATGTCTGAATACACTTTATGTAAAATTTCAAATGTTTAGACCAAAAATTAGCTGAGTAATTTGATTGATACCGCAGAGTGAATTTAAAAAAAAAACTTTGACCATAATTTGGACACTTAGCATTTATTGTTTTGGACTCAAACCAAATTAAACGTTTCACCGATGTCCAAGTTACCTACATATAAAATTTCAAGTGTGTAGACCCAAAATTGGCGAAAGGGTTTGGTAGAGTTTTCAAAGATCAAATCGTTGAACTTTGACCCCTTGACAGCCACATTTCTGGCCAAAAACCAATTTAAAAAATTTTTCCCAAATCTCAACAGCCCTTATGTCAAATCTCGAGTCTGTAGACTGAAAATCGACAGGTAGTTTGGTAGGGAAATATATACAAACAGACACACACACGCAGAGACAATTTCATTCATATATATATATATATATATATATATATATATATATATATATATATATATATATATATATATTACACAGGAATCACCACTTATCAAGGACCGGAGGCCACTCGAGGATAAGGGTTAATGGGTATACATTTGTCAATGCGATTATAGCGTAGTAAATATAAGTAGTAGAAATTCTGTAAATATGATTACTTAGGGGGACGGTTCATCAAGAACTTATTTACGTTAAGCAGGCAACAGGAAGAGAGGTCAACAGGCGTGCAGTTCTAAGAAAGAAGCTTTGTTCGTGGAATCTTCATTAAGGTCTAGGCACAGACATGGAGTGTGGGAAATTATTGATAGTGGTTTCGGCCAGACGAGTGTTTTTCGTGAAGGTTTGACGATAGGAGACCATAGATTGAAGCTCAGCTGAGCACTTGCCATAAAAATTAACGATAAATCAGATACACGCTCGCAACATCTCTTCTCTGGGAAAGGGGTTGCAGAGAAGAGAAAAGAGCATAAGCTACGAAGTGTATTTTGAACTCTCTAGCAGCTCCTTCCAAGATGTGTCAATAGTACTCAATCTTTGGCCGTACCTGGCTTTTATATAGGTAGAGAATTGCATCAGCAGGTAGATATCTACTGGAGCGGTAGAAGGATCCCATCATTTTTGCAGCGACTTTGGCAATGGATTTGATATACGTGTTCCATTTCAGGTCAGAAGTAAAGGTCAAGCCCAGAAGCATGTCAAAACATGAAGCCCTCCCAAGACGAGAGCCATTCATTTCAATTGATGTCAGATTTCCGCATTGTATCACGTGCTCAAGATCAGAGGATAGAGAGAGAGAGAGAGAGAGAGAGAGAGAGAGAGAGAGAGAGAGAGAGAGAGAGAGAGAGAGTCGTTTACGGTCTTTCATGTGCTACCATAGATTGTAGTGTCGTCAGAATAAATGTCTACGAATGATGTAAGGATGTGATCAGGAAGAGATTTCGGTCCAGGATGGACCCCTGATTGATTCCAGCATTAATACTGAGAGCTTCCAACCTCTACTCTTATGAATGCGTCAGAGAGAAATGATTTAATAATTGAGAAGACATTTCCAGCTATACCATAGCTTGAGATCTTGTTAAGTAGACCTTTATGCCATACCTTAGCAAAGGCCTTTGAAATTTCAAGAGAAATTGTCCGTCGAGAGATTTGCTAATCCTATGAGATATAACTGTAAGCACATCTTGTGTAGATCTAACAGAACGGACACCATATTGCATGTCACTGAGAATGTAGGAGTAACATATATAAGGTACGTCTGAATTTAAAAATATAAAATGTTAATGGATACTTTAGAGCCTTGAACAGAAATATATCGGAACACCCATAAAAGAGCGAGTGTGCTTTGATGGGGGAAAGCGGTAAATATATTTTACCGAAATCTATTATTATAGTAAAGTTGTGTTAATCAACGTTCGTTTCCTATTTTTCTATATATTTTAATTCCACAGAATATATATTAACATATTCATTGATTTTGGGATTGAGTTATGGTGTAAAAAAATGTCAATTTTGATTGTTCTATTTGTACGTAATATACAATTAACAAAGCATGTTGCCCTTTACTAAGGTCTGTCTATTGCTCTCTCATTTTCGATGCTTTTTGCCCACGTTTTTATTTTATACGGTGTCTATCGCACTCACTTCAACCTCCCTCTTCTGGTCACTATGTTTCCGCTTTTATCTATCTGACTCTGTCTATCTCTGTGTCTGTCTGTCTGTCTGTCTGTCTTTGCCTCTTTTTCTTTCTCTCATACGCACATTTTGTTTATCAAATCGTAAGTCGTATAGAAATAAGGAATAAAAACTTCAGAAAACCATTTTTAACATAAGGAGAGACGCCTTGTTAACTATTCCTTACTGTGCACAGAAGATTCATTAAATGCGCAAATGTCTATTTTCCTTTAAGCGACGGCTTAATCGCTTTATTCCTTAATTTTTACATTTTTATTGTAAGTGAAACATTCGACTACTGTTATTGTTCACTTAGGTTTCAGAAAATTTTACAAAGACGAAAAAGTGTCATCAAAATTTATATAAAACTAAACAGTAGATGAACGCATGTGTGTGTGTCAATATCTAACCGATACAGCCTTATACTACTAGTCACATAACACTGAAATTAACCAGAAATTGTAATCATACACCACAAGTGGCTTATAATGAGTAAAATCTTTGTTTGGATGAATAACTAACGTGTATGTCAGCAAGTTGAAATGCTAAATGGTCATTTCAGCTTGCCGACGTATTACAGGGTGGACGCTAGAAAAACGGGAAATTTGAAGATCAGCTTAGACCATGAATAAAATGCGTGTTTGCTATTTGTTGATTGGTTCTTTTGTTGTTGAATTGGTGTGCAATTTGCGTATTGATTTCATTACATCTTGTTTATTTATTTCTTCGATTTAGATTTTGATACCCACATCACAGACGGGAGCAGAAGAAAACAGCTTTCAGATTTTAAAAGGCAGGTGATAATTCTTTCCAAAAGTAAAAATCCGACTTGAGGACTGACAAAATGTCTAGCCTTGTTACCGATTTTTTTTTTTTTCAACGATTAAAGAGCATCAGGTTGAAGCTTGTTATTAACAGAGATACACAACTGTCGACGTAACATACACTCTATTGGTGACTTGAAAACGTTCTTGGCAAGAGCTTGGAATGATATCCCACAAGTTACCCTTTAAAACGCCACAGGAGCTTGAATTTCTAGGTTAAGACGCTGCAGTGAAGTGCACAGACGACATTTTTAGTATCTATGAGTAGAATATAAAATTCGTCTTTGAAAAAGTTTGCTAATTTTTATTTTTGTAAAAATAATTCGTTGTTTAGCAAATTCCCCGCTTTTCTAGCGACAACCCTGTATTAACACTTTCACGCGTACGGAAATCCATTCATAGCGTGAAGTAGTCTAATTTTTAATCTTTCTGTCGGTAGCTCAAACGATAGAGAACGTGACTGGACCACTAAATGTTTTAGTTTCGATTCTAGCTGATGGCACTTAAGTCATTTTGTCATATTTTGAAATCAGTACTATTAGGAATAATATAATATTGAATAGAGAATTGGCTCTGTAATAAGAAATGAGAGATCTGCATGAATGAAAGTATATTTAAGTATGTTTGACGACAGATCAAGGCCGAACAGGGCCCGACAAGACCTTCCCTGCTAGAGTATAATAAAGTGTGACATATATTTTTTTTACATGAAGGTCACCACTTATCAAGGCCCAGAAGCAACTCGGGGATAAGGGTTATTTTGTGTGCAGTAATCAATGGGATAGTGTTGCAGTATTCATTAGTACTGGAGATTTGATAAAGTGTCATTACTTAGGGGGGGGGGCGGTTCATCAGAAATTTGTTTATGTTGGACTTGAAGATATCCATGTTGAAGTCAGGAGGGAAACAGGCAAGCTGTAGAGCGTTCTACAGGCGTGCAGTTCTAAGAAAGAAGCTTTGTTCATGTTATCTACGTTTTGATTTAGGCACGGATAAAGAGTGGGGAAAATTTTTGACAGTGGTTTCAGCTAGACGAGTGTTTCTTGTGAAAGATTGGCGAGGGGGAGCCAGAGATTGGAGCTCAGATTCAAAGCTGTTAACAATATAAAGTATTTATAGCTCTATTGTTGCACTATTTAGCTATTAATAGAAATTTGTATTTTTATATTTGTTATATATATATATATAATGTATGTTTGAAATACACACACGCGCGCGCACACACATATATAAAGTATATTTGGAATATATATATATATATATATATATATATATATATATATATTACCGAGCCAATTCTCTATTGAATAGTATACAGAATGGTCGCTAGAAAAGCGGGAAATTTGTCAAACAACGATTTATTTTTACAAAAATTAATTTTTACAAAGTTTTTCAAAGACAAATGTTATATTATACTCATATATACTTAAACTGTCATCACTGCAGCGGCTTAACCTATAAAACCAACAAAAGAACCAATCAAAAGTAGCAATCACGCATTTTATCCATGATCTAAGCTGACCTTTAAATTTCCCACTTTTCTAGCGACCACCCTGTATTATTCCTAACTAGCGGTGGTACCCGGCGTTTCCCGGGTGTTTGGAGGTGTGTGTGTAAGGGAGGGGGTAAAATAAAGAATAAGCGAAGTAATAAACCTGTTTAAATATTTTTAAAAATCGGAAAAACCAAAAAAAAGTGAACAAACGAAAAACTTCTTTTAAAAAGTAATCAGAAAAACAAAAAATAAGGGGAAAAAATTATTAACGTATTAGGAAAAACAAAAAATAAGGGGAAAAAATTATTAACGTATTAGGAAAAACAAAAAATAAGGGGAAAAAATTATTAACGTATTAGGAAAAACAAAAAATATGGGGAAAAATTATTAACGTATTAGGAAAAACAAAAAATAAGGGGAAAAATTATTAACGTATTAGGAAAAACATAAAATAAGGGGAAAAATTATTAACGTATTAGGAAAAACAAAAACAAAAAAAACACAGCGAAAAGCGAAAAAAAAATGGCCTAAATAACCCTTTGATTCGGTTAAGTCCATGGTGCGTTTTACCCAGTAGAAAGCATAGAACGTAAAGGAACGTTAAAATTCCATTCCAGTTTTTTAAGCAATTACAAAACGAAATAAAGCGAAAAAATTACAAAAATAACCCTTCAATTTGTGGTGCGTTTCACACAGTAGAAAGCATAGAACGAAAAGGAACGTTAAAATTCCATTTCAGTTTTTTTAAGCACCTACAAAACAAAATAAAGCGAAAAAAATATGGCATAAATAACCCTTCGATTCAGTTAAGTCCATCGTGCGTTTCACCCAATAAAAAGGATAGAACGAAAAGCAACTACGAAGTAAAGAAAACCCAAACCGGTGTTCCTTCATTAACTGTCCCTTATGAACGATCCCGGAAACGGTGTAAGTGGTGACAAGGGAAGGAGGAATTTATTAGAGAGAAAGGATTTTACTACTTCCATTGATCTTAACCGATTGTGGCATTGAACTCTCGGCAGAAAAATATAGGAATCTACGATTATCGAGGAAGTGGAGATGTAATGTGCCTATAACACACCTCAGTGCTACAGTTTGCACATATTACATTTGTATGAAATGCCTTGATTTTTAATCCTATTAAGGTTAAAATAATAGGGGAAAAATGAGTTTATTTTATATATATAGGGAGGGATATGCAGTATATATATATATATATATATATATATATATATATATATATATATATATATATAAAGAGAGATAGATAGATAGATAAATTGTATTCGAAAGCGGTTAAAATAATAAAAATATGTATAGCTCTAGTACTGCACTATTGATCTAGTAAAAATTATATTTGTAAAGAAATCTTATATCTTAAATATGCATATATATATATATATATATATATATATATATATATACATTTATATATATATATATATATATGCGTGTGTGTGTGTGTGTGCACGCGTGTGTGTGCACGCGTGTGTGTGCACGCCCGTGTGTGTGTGTGAATGAAGGACAACACAAGTAATAACATTATTTAATCCGAAACTTAGAGGGAAAGAGAAAAGAGAGAGAGAGAGAGAGAGAGAGAGAGAGAGAGAGAGGCAGAAGTTATTTATTTTGAAAATTGTCTTAACAGATTTTGCAAACTCACTTTTCTTTATCTAAACAGAGCTCTGTGACTGATCAACGGGTATCATTTCATCTAATGTATTTATATCAATATAACTTTGCTCATGGTCCCTCCCACCCAATCAATACTAAACGCCGTCCCAAAAATTAAATATTAAAATGTAAATAAGCAGTCTTTAAAATTAAATATTATTGTTATAATTATAGGAAATCGTTTTTGGCACACGCGAAAAAGACATACCGGTCTCTTTACATCCGTATCGACCCGAGATAATCACTCCAAAAATCTAATTAATATATAGAAAGCTATATATCTGTCTGTCTGTCTCCATATTTTCAAACTCTGTCTCCCCCGAAACTAAAAGTCGCAGAGCGGCGTTAGGAGCCTCAAATGATTTTATTCTTTATGGATCGTTATTTTATGGGTCTTTAGCCGGGTATAAATAGTTTTAAGGAGCCAAAAAGGGGTCGAAATTAAAAAAAAATATCGTCATACGCTTTGAACATTCATCTTAGTTTATTTTTAATTCTTAATCAGTTCACATGAATGTTACGTTGGTAAACTGGTAACGTCACAATCGGTTTCGGTTCCAGATGATACCACCCAAATACATTTTTTTTTTTTACTTTTGAAAAATCACCATCTTATAATAAGACTAGCATGGGTTCCCGGCGTTGCCCGGGTGTTTGCAGGTGTATGCTGAGCAAAAAAAAAAATAAATAAAAATAAAAAAGGGCAATTTTTAAAAATTTTTACCTCTATTATGGCCCCTTAACATTTATTGTTTTGGGTTCAAATCAAGTTATTAAGTTGGATCCATGTCCAAGGAACCTATATCTGAAATTTCAAGTGTTTGGACCCCAAATTGTTGGAGGAGTTTAGTAGCGTTCTCAAAGGTCAAATCGTTGAATTTTTACCCCCTTAACAGCCAAATTTCCGTCCGAAAATCGATCACATAGATTTTCCCAAATCTCAGTACCTGCAGACTAAAAGTTGACAGATTTATTGCGTAGGGAAATGTACACACACAGACACACAGACACTTTCACTTTTATAGATATAGGAAATCTACACAAATTTAAATATAATATTTAATCGTATTTTGCGACCGGGCAGCCCCCCCCCACTACCACGTTAGTCGTAAATTAAACAAAATACTGGTAGAATATTACATTTTAGCAGGATTTGAGTTTTTCTCTCAATAGTTTGTGTAATTTTTTAATATTTAAGCGATTATCGAGGGTCGGTATGAGTGTAAGGAGACCGCCATATTTTCCGCTCTAACTCTACTTTTGTAAATAAGTGTTTTTTAATTAAATTAAAACACAGCATTTGTCCAAATACGTAGAGTGACATATTTGGCTTTTGATAACATTTATATATTTTTTTTTCACTTTTTTCCCCCTTTTCTGTGCTTTGTTAGCACAGAATTCATAAATTATGCGAGGCTTTGAAATTTTACAAGGAATCTAAATGATGGCTTTTCCATTCGACAGTTTAAACGATTAATATATTAAAAGTTTTAGACGCCATTTTTATTCGCATGAAATGAAATTTGAAATAATTATTTTCTTTTAATTTCAATCCATAATTTAATGATGAAATTGTGCTATAATAATTAAATGTAACACTTAAAATACTGTTAAGAATAAAAATAGAAAGGGAAGAAGAAAGATAAACATAAACATATAAAAATATCGACAATAAAATGAAAGTAAAAAAAAAAGTAAAAAAAAAAAAAAATACTCCCAGGCAATTAGCACAAACAAATTCCAAGAGTTCTTTTTCCCTTGTGTTTTCAACTAGTCGCTGATGTCGCTGGAATGACAAACTTAGCAGTGAGTAAATAAATACGTAGTTTCATGTAGAAAAGAACGAAAGGGAAAAAGTAGGATTTACGTGATTTGAATAGAAAATTATATTTGAAATATTAATTACAGACTAGAAGTTCTACCGACGATCGGACTGCGCACCCTCTAAAAATCGAGATTGAATGTTCACTCCAAACTATGCAAAGAGCTAATAAAACCGTGGGTTAGAATTTTTAAGGAATTTTTGACACCCCTAGCACAAAACTGCGAATAAAATATAAAAAAAACTCGTAATTTCTCTTTTTAAAGTGGGTTGTATATTTTCTTTATTGAATATACTTCCAAAATAAACTATTAAAGTTGTTTGAAAAATAATAGATATATTATTTTTTTTTGTTTTTTAAAAGACAGTGTTTACAAAGTGCCTGCACGCGTCCATGCAGCCATTTTGCATACGCAATAAAATCAATTGAATTTTACGAGTTAAATTTTTTCCATCTTTTCACTTTAAAAATCTAACAAAATTTTTCTATTGGTTCAATTTTTACGGTATTTTCAGGTTCAATGTGAGATTTTATGCTCTTTCTAATAAACCAAGTCTATCGACCTGTTCCAAAAATCCCAAAACCTCAACACGATAAATCTCCAGAAAAAAAAATGAATAAACCTAGAACCCTATCCTCCAACGTAGACCCTACTACCATGTCTCCTTCTCCAACATCAGGGATCTACGTTCCAAGCATCCAGAGGTTGAAACCCAATTACAGGAGACGAAACCGGACATATTCTTCCCAAGTGAAACTGGCATAGGGCCAACCACTTCCCTAGATGAGTTCATAATTAAAGGATACTCTAACTTAACATCTAAATCTGACCCCCAAGATCGCCATGGGCATGGAGTATGTGCCTACATTAAAGATGGCTTTCCATGTGGTAGGAATATCTCCAGAGAAGACCCGAGTTTACCTTATATGTGCTTCCAGGTTGCACTAGCTTACACCACTGCATTTATATTTGCCCGCTATCGCCCCCACAACAGTGGGGTTACTATCTTTAAGTGTATATCTGAGAAAATTGACCTCATGCTGTCTGGTCATCTTTCGGCTAACATTCACATTTGCGGTGACTACAATGTCCATAATGTGGAATGGCTGACCAACTCAAATAAATGATGAGGAGATTTTGCCATTGCCTATGACCTCACAGATTGTTTACGAACCCACCCGTGTGCCCGATACTACCGGTTAGTAAGCATGCCTTCTAGACCTTTTTCTCACAACTTCCCCTGAGCTATGTTCATGTTCCGTTCTATCTCCTCTGGGATCCTCCGACCACTCCGTTGTATCAGTTAAGATAAAAATCAAATGCAATAAGTCTTCAGACGTACCTCTCCACCGTATATCGATACACTATGGCTTACTGGGACAGCTTCCGTACATTCATATCTGATGTACATCTGCATTCCATGTTTATAAAGGATATGTCCTCTATAGTATCAGACCTGACCGAATCATTAATTGTTGGCATAGACCGATTCATATCATCCAAAAAATTCTAACAAAAACATAACAGCCAGCTATGGTTCTCCCCAGAATGTGCTGTTCCAATCGCGCACAGAAATCATTTTTCCGTAGCTACCAACGTAATAGATGGACTGAGACTAAAGCTGCTTTCAGGAACCCCAGCAACCACTGTAAAAGAGTAATAAAAAATGCAAGAGAGCTATATACTCATTCCGCTAAATCCAAAGTAGCAGAGCAGCGGCTTGGCTCCTACCAGTTTTGGCAAATAACAAACAGGATCCTGAACAGAAGCGTGCATTCTATCCCAACCATTATCAATGGACCTGAGGTCATCTCGTCAGCATCAGACAAGGCCAACTATTTGCCAAGAACTTGCAGCTAATTTTACCCTATGCGTCGAAGGCCATCGACTCCTCGTATTTCCTCCTATAACAGACAACACACTGTGCAACATACAAATATCTGTGCATGATGTTGCCAAGCTAATCAAGAACCTTGATTCCAGTAAATCAATTGGCCCTGACGGCATTCCAGTTATAGTGCTGGAAAAGCTCCAACAAGAACATTCCCCCATACTTACAAAACTGTTTAAGCGTTGCCTTAAGGAGAAGTGCTTTCCAACACCCTGGAAAACCTCATCAGTATGCCCTGTATTTAACATTTTTCCTTCCCTTTAACTACAACCCATCAGACCATGTGCATGCAGAACTTTTTTTACACCCCCTTATTTTTTTCCATTTTTAATTTTTTTAATTTCGGCCCTTCCCTACGACTTGGTCTATATGCATACAAAACAATCTCCTTTTTTTTTCTTTAGATTTTCATTTTCAGTCCTAGTTCAACCATAATTTTGTTCGGTAACTGGGAAGGCTCAGCCCATCTTCAATCGCCATTTGCTGTCCCAAAATAATGTGTCACCTGAGATCTCAATTAGTTCTAGGCCTTTCTGCCTATTTAATTCTACTCTAAACTTGTTTGCTGGGGGATTCTTTTTACACACATCCAATTTTTAACCTATTTCACACAATTCTTTCCGCGAAGAGAAAGAACTCACTTCCTCAGCTCATGCACACCTCTTCGCATCGGAGAAAATTTCCCAATGATATTTCATACTTCCACAATGTCAGAACCTTCTCAATGGACAGCATATCTCCTGCCAACCTGCAGAATACTTTGGCTTATTGCACAACCATCATCTGCTATCTCACAGAGCATCTCCGTTTAAACCCCATCATTTCTTCACAGCAGTCCCAAATATAAAAACAACACAACGTGCCAGCCAAGGAAGGTGCATACCGTTCCTCCTAACTACCCTGGTGCAAAGAAACTAGGTCTCCACCACAGCCAATATGTTTCCCAAACCATACTTGCACAATGTCACACTTTCCTGTGAAGCTTTTACTAAACTCTATGATACCCAAACTTTTTGTACCTTCACTTGTCCCATAAGCATTCTCTCACTCGGAACAAGGGGCAGCATCCGCCCTGATGCCCCACTCAACATGCACCATTCTCATCCAGCGAAGAAAAGATCTTCCCCGACCGAGGCAATCCCACTCTTCACTCCCGGAATTTGTCCCAGCAGCGCCATTTTGGCCTGGGACCAAGGGTAACAACTGTTCCAACACTACACTCAACATATTCAAGCACCGTCCTGTGAAGGAGATATCCTTCTCGACTGAAGCATCTTTAATTTTTTCCAAAACAGAATAATATCAGCACCGTTAGTTTCTGTAAGACATTCTACTTGAGAGTTTAAATGCTTCCAAACTATTTACCATGCGATTGATTTCATTTCTTATGTAAATTCCAGGCTACAGGATTTTTCTTTGACGGCCTAACTGTTTTAATGCCACTTCTAACCAATTTACCACCTCACACCCTATGAAAACTCTCACTTTTGTTTTTTTACGTGAAACCTTATGATCTTATTATATTGACCAGAAAGTTTCGTTTAATTTCGACAATTTTTTCTATTTCATTCAATGTTTTTTTTTTCAGATATTTAAAAAAAAATTAAATCCATAAAAAATAAATAAAATATATTAAATCAAAAACTCATATATTTCTTAGAGATGAGAAAAAAATCAAAAATTCGTCGCGGCGTTTTCATTTAATCGACGAAAACTGATGAGTGAAATTTGAGCATATTTTCACGTGCGTATGGACCAACATCAAATATTCCATAATAAGTACACAGGGGAGATAAGTCGCATTTCAGAAACCAAAAATAATTACCCTTTCTTTTTAGCAACGCGAACCAGCCAGCACGCACGCACGGTCTAATGTGTTGTTTTTACGTTTTGGAAATAATTATTTATTTCCCTTTGAGGCCAGCGTATTTGACAATTTGCAAAAATCGAAGTAACACTTCGGCTAATGGCGGATATCGAGTTGCGAAAATGGGGTTTTCTGGGACCCTTGCTTTAAAAAATCATTTTATTTTTAAAAAAAATACATGGAATATATAATATAAATATGGACAATTCTTATAAATGAAGAATGGAAGCACCCATTGTTTAGGGGTTTTTTTTTACAGGTAAGTGATTTTTTTTTTTTTTTTTTGCATTTATATATATTTATTAGATTTGGATGAAGTTAAAATTCGTTAAATTACGTGAAATCTTTTTTAAAGAAAACCGATCAAAAAAAAAATATAGTTTTTTTTTCGATTAAACCTTTCATTATTTTAAAATTTTGTCTTTGCTTATTGTATTGAAAAAAATTAGGGTTTGAAATTACATTTTCATATTGATTTAAAGCTTCAAAACAGAGAGAGTCTATATAAGCAGATGTTTATCCACGAGTTTGTAATGGCGGCTTCTGACGCTGCTATTACACCCGTTGTGATGATCTCCAATTTTAGTACAGGGTGGAACGATTAATTTGTCGCACTAAGAAAACAACATAACAGCTTTAATTCAAAACTTTTATTGAAACAATCAATTGAGGTAACTTTGTTACGTATTAGAGCAGACATCTATTAAATGTAGCCACCTTCAGTCTCAATCACTGAATCGATAAGGGTTCGGAACTGAGAGCATGCCTTTTCCACCAGTGTTGTATGATAAGGTACCATACATGGCATACAGTGATAAAGGGGTATGTTGTATGGTCCTATGCCGTATGTATAAGTGTTACTAAATGTCTATCGTTGGTTCTTCACTATGTGTTCTTGCTGTCTATTTATGTTCCAATGCTATGATCGTCTAAATGTTCATATGATTGCGCGCGCGCGTCTGCGATAATGTATTTTGGACATACCTTATTTTCATGCGTCGTTGATCTTGTCGAGTTAGAATTCATCTTGTTCTTGGATGGGAGGCTGAAACCTGTTTGGACGAATATTCATTCACTTCCAAGAACGATGATTGGTTTTACATAGTTTTTATTCACTTTCCAAGTGTCGAACGCAGAATAATGGAAAGTGAATATCTTTGCTTGAGTGGGTAATTCTAGGTCTCCATTTTAAGACACATCCGTCCTCTCCTCAGTGAATAAGGGAGAACGCTCTGCTCAACGTCCAAATTCCAACTCCAATAATTCTTCTCAGCTAACTAGAACCACATTACATACACGTAGTTCCGTCAGCTGACCAGATATTTCCGGTAAACTTGTCTATGATCTAGCTTTGTTATATTTTGACAATTTTTATCAATATTCTTTATATTCATCTCTTGTCCATCTCCTCAGTTAGATAAATAGATAGATCAAGATGCATAGATACAGAAATAGATAACTAGATCGAAAGATATATCGATAATACACATAGATAAATAGATAGATCAACAGACAGATCAACAACTAATACATACTTTCTTGTGTTCTACCTACTACATAACATAATCGTTGTTTATTTCGAGGCATTTCTCCTTATTTTTTTACTTTCATTTTTTCTCTCCATCTTTTTTTTCGATTTTATGTTTTTCATTCGTTTTTTCGTTTTTTCTATTCATATTCTTTGTTTGTCTTTTTTCATCGTTTTCTCTTTATCTCCCTTTTTTCTCTTATTCCTTTATTTTCTTCTGTCTTTTCTATTTTCTCCAGTCAGATAGATAGATAGATAGATAGATCGAGATGCATAGATACAGAAATAGATAACTAGATCGAGAGATATATCGATAATACACATATATAAATAGATAGATCGATAGACAGATTAATAACTAACAAATACGTTCATGTGTTTGATCTACTACATAATACAAGCGCCGGTGGTAACTCGGCGAATACTCGGCGAATACTCGGCGAATACTTGGCGAATGGCGGCAATCCGGCTGGCTTTGGTGTTGTGGGAGGTCATGTTGGTGATGTTCTCTACGTATGACCAAACGAAGTAGTCCAGCAAATTTTAAGGATGAGGGGGCCAGTAAGAGAAAAGTACAAAGTCGTAGCACTCCTTCTGAAGACAAACCTAGTTCTCTTTGAACTTGTGGGCCGACACATCAAGGGTCTGTCAGCGGCCACCTGGTTGCACCAGGGGATCACCATGCCCTTCAGCATATCCAACTTCGAAGATGTGAGGTGGCATGATGTGGACCTCATTTGGAACCACACCAAAGACCATAACTATGGCGGGAAACTTTGTTTTTATCAGCCTGGGCACGTCCGTGTTATTCGTGACAATCCAGTGATGTATTTTGATGGCACAAGCAATGGTCCTAGTATCATAACTTTAATCAGTATAGCATGAGTTGCACAACGATGCTTCGCCGATCTTGCTCATTGAACAGGGTGTCACTTTCATACATAATAGAAGGTTCCTATCGCTCTTGAAATTTGTGCACATCTATCCAACTACTAAATGGCCCACAGCAAATAAAAAACTGGGTTTAATCAAATAGGAATGGGACCATGTCGCCTTTTCGGGGCGACAAACTTATCGTTCAATCTCTGTTCTAACCAGACTAAACGTCGCTTAATATCTAATGGGAAGCAGTGTGTCACGTGAGTATGCCGTATGTGTTCAACTCCATTGCATACCTTCGTATACCTAGTTATATGCAGTTGCCTGGGTCATGCTGTTTCATCTAGCTTCATTAAATTCTGGAATGACTTGATCTCTTGATTCAAGGCTTATAGAAAATGGAATAAAGGAAACTCAATATTGGGTGATATTGGCAAAATACTCGATTTAGAACTGATGCTAGAAGTTTGAAGGCTCTTTTTAAATATATATATATATATATATATATATATATATATATATATATAATTATTTACGATAATAATTATTAAATACCTAGAGACACTAATGATTCACCTTTCGGGAATCATCAGAGAAGAGTGTCACGATTAATACCAGTCGATAGAATCGAATCCAGCGACAAAAGCCATCTCTGACTTTATTAGCAATCCATTCGGCTACCGTTAACCGCGAGAACTGCTGTTGAATTTTAAACATTTATTTTTTAAATGCTTTTTAACGTCTGTCAAAGTGATTCAATCATTATATGATTATCTGCGCATAAACTAAATTGACCGACTTTAATTCAACTGAAAATGCTCAACGATATATATATATATATATATATATATATATATATATATATATATATATATATAACTTTAGTTCCTTCACCTATAATCGAAACCGAAACCAAAATTTATGAAGAATTCTTGATAAAATTATTTCTAAAACAAAATGGATTACTAAGCTGCGATCAGTTAAAATCGAAACCAAGACTTATGAAGAATTCTGGATAAAATTATTTATTAAAAAACTAAGTGACTTGAGTGTCGTCAGCTATAATCGAAACAAAAACGAAAACTTATGGAGAATTCTTGGTAAAATTATTTATTACAAGAAATGAAAGTACATAACAATTAAATGACCCGGATGTAAGCATGACACAAAAAATAACACACACACACACTATTGTATTAATATATAGATGATCATGATGATGATGATGATGATGATGATAATAATAATAATAATAATAATAATAATAATAATAATAAGAAGAAGAAGAAGAAGAAGAAGAAGAAGAAGAAGAAGCAAAGAAAAGGAGAAACTGAGCAAATACACAGAGTTAGCCAGAGAACTGAAAGGGATATGAACGATTAAAAAAATCAAGATACTACGTATAATAGTAGGAGCACTAGGAACAATTCCGAAAACTTTGAAAAAAGGATGGGAGAAATTGGAATTAGTAGAAATGGCTGGAAAGATACAACGAATAACAATAATAAAAAACGGCTGAGGTATTAAGAATAGCACTGGCAAAATCAGCAGTGACTTTAATGAAGCTTAATCGAAAGCTGACTAGTGTCAGTTTTGAAAAATAAATTTGTAAGAAGAAGAAGAAGAAGAAGAAGAAGAAGAAGAAGAAGAAGAAGAAGAAGAAACTGCTTCAATAGCAACAAAGATTGCTACACATAAAATTGATTGGTACGTTTAAGAAGAGGTAGATTCGTTAGTTGAACTAATAACTCGAAGGGCCTCTTCATATGATTGCATGAGAAGAATTGGTTGAAGAATAGTTTACAACACAACTGTACTTAAGAAGTAGACAGTTTTAAAGGATGATAAAGATTACTACCAGAACAGTAGCTGAAAGTCGCCATGAAGCAAGCGAACAACAGAAGATGTGTTTTAAAAGAAAAAGCTTACCTTATACGCTTGTATATAATGATGTTTATCAGCTGTTTTCACTTGTGGAGTAATACATTTCGGATAATGTTAATGTCGGTTGTCAAGAGTCAAAACGCGCCTTTCTTAGGCCTGCCTCATTTTAGTTTTTACTTGTATAGAATGGAGTTTATCGTTTTTTTTTTGGGGGGGGGCATTTCATTTAGTTTTTTCATCTCCTGTTTAACCTTGACTTTATTTATAACTAGCTCGGGTGTTTGGAAGTGTGTGTGTTGAGCAAAAAAAAAAATAAATAAAAAAGGCAGACAGCCTCGAACCCGTGCTGCGAAGGAGGATAAGAACATGAAAAAAAAAAAAAGTAATGTCTTTGTTTTTGCACCTATCGTTAGACCAGAAGTGATGAATGTTTAAATTAAGGCTAGTCAATTAAAAAAAGAGGTTGACTTTCGAAAATATTGGCGAAAATGCGACCCTCCTTGTAAAAATGTGCCCGGTTGAAAGTGAGGGAATTAATGTTTATAGCTAATTGTTCGATATTTGTCGTCCGAAGTGTCGAGCTTCAAAACGATATCGATCTCGTGGAAATCCGTCGCCTCTGTCGCAAGTTTAAGGCATACATACATACATACATACATACATGCATACATACATACATACATACATACATTTAAACAGACAGGTGACATTTATATTAATAGACAACATACAAACAGAGTGAGGAACAATTTCACGATACTAGTGGAAAAAATCAGATATAAAATAAAATACAGGTTACTGCAAAGTTGGTGGGCTCCCACTATCGTATTAGAAATCTGCTAACATCTGGAAGTACCCGGTATTTCTACAAAGTCATCATTCGCCCATATATAGTGTATTGTTGTGACGTCTGCGCTGATGCATCTACCATCAGTCTCTCCCTCTTAGTCTGATTTCAAACAGAAGAGTCACAAATCTAATAGCTCCAACCTCTGTCCCATCACAGCGCCGTTGCATCCGTGTGTCAATTTTACAAGTACTTTATTGAAATGTGCGTTCGCGGCATAAATACACCGACTAATAAAAGCAGAAAAATCTCACCCCTTCTCTGCAGGTATGCCTAGATGCCGGAAAACTTTCTTCACTAATGGATTATTTTCTCAAATTTTGGAATTCCCTATCTTTTTCTTGCTTTTCTGACTTTACTGCATGCATGGAAATTTAAATGAAATGCGAACAGATCTCTCACTTATTAAGTCTCTATATTATGTCCCCGTAAATATGGCCTCACATCTGAGTCTCTTACGTCCAAGTGGTAATATGTCTTGGTTGGGATGAATAAGAGTTGAAAATAAATAAAAAAAAAACAATTCCTGTCACGAAAGCAATTAGAAAAACCACACACAATGGTCAATATCTAAATTCTTGAAATAAATTACTTTGATAGGATGTCCTGATTAAGCGCAACGCATCAATATACAAATCCAAATATCCACGCTCTCCCACCAGCAAACATGTCCCGATATTTCCTAAGCAAGGCGTTGTTCTTTACTATAAGGAATCATACTAAGGGTGTTTCAAAAAGAAATGCCTCATGTGTATACTCCGCCAGAGGGGGTTGCAAATTGCATTGTTATAATTTCTGAACTTTCTGAAATATTCATATCTCTGTTACAGATATTGACGGTGCGAGACTAGAATAAAGCAACCCCTGTCGTCGACGTGCGTCAAAATAAGAAATACGTCATTGGAAACCTGGAAAAGTGCATTGAGAATAGTGGTGACTCTGTAGAAATATAAATTCTGCAGTATAAACGATCTCTCATTGTAATGGTACCGTTTCCGTCTTCGTAGCTCTTCAGCCTTTGGAGTTAAAAGAAACAAGAGGTCTTACTTTTGGTACGACCCTCTTATGGCAAAGCGTGCTCCGGACGCGCATACTCGGGCATCGTTCATCGCTAGCAAAAGTTGATTGAGAATGATAGCGACTATATCGAAAAATAAATGCTGGTGCACAAAAAGTTGATCGTTTTAATGATGCCTTTCAACTTTTTGAGTTAAAAAATAGGAGGTCTTACTTTTGGGATGAGCCTCATAAATTTTGATGGGATCAATTATATTTGCTTTTGTGAGAAAGGAGTATCGAGAAGGTCGTTTGGATTCGGATATTAGTCTTTACGTGCTTTTCCTGTCCTCGACTTAAATTCAAGGCAAGTGGTTCAAGTCTGATTTGGGATTTCTGTAAAAATGTTATACATTGCATTAAATGAAAAACGCCATATTCGGAACCGGACTCAAATTTGAATATTTGTTGGAAAATAGAGTAAAGGGTAAAAAAAAAAAAAAAAAAATGATAAAAACAAGAGTTTTTTTTTTTTAAATAAAACACGTAGAAGATATTGAGAATGAGATGTATCAGGATTGTACAAGGTTGACAAGAAAGTTCTTGCTGCTTTTAACTTTTAAGTTCCGATGAATATATCTCAGCTCAAACAAAAAAATACTGATCAGAATAAGATCCATCAGAATCAACAAACTTTTGCTAACGCAAGACAAGTAACATAAAAATCTTGCCTTCTGGTGGCGATGCATTTGCTGAAGGCGTTTTTGAATTTTGAAGCATTTCTCACGCAGAAAATTGTCGAGATGCTTAAAAAAAGTTATAGTCTGTAGGTGAAAGATTTGAAGAGTATGGCGGATGAAGCAGAGTTTGATAGCACAATTTGTTCAACTACTGCAAGGTACGTTTAGCTTCGTGCGGTAGTGCATTGTCATGGAGAAGAACTGCGCCTTTTCTGGTGATTAATGCTTAGTGTTTTTATCGAAGTTTCTGGTGCATTTCATCCATTTGTTGACCGTAATAGTTTCGCCTGAATTCAAAAAACCGAATTAGATGAGACCGGTCGCAGATCAACGAACAATTAGTATGAACTTCTTTGGATGTAACTCTAGCTACGGGAATTGTCGTGGAGCTTCGTCAGCGTTTAACCACTGAGCTGTGCGTCGCCGGTTGTCGAAAAAAAAAACACACTTTTCACCGCAAGTCACAACCTGATCGAGAAACGGCTCGTTCTTGTTGCGTAAACGAAAGGAAGATGACAAGGGTGTTTTTCTTGGTTGTCATTCAATTCTTGAGACATCCATTTATCAAGTTTTTTTTTGTTTTTTTTTGTCTTTCCAATCTCTCTCAAGTGGTTGGAAATCGGTTGTGTACATTACGTCGTATTCGGAAGTAAGTTTTCAAACAGTTGTGCCTGAATTGGATTCAACTAAGGCTCTTAATTGATCGTTGGCAACATCCGATAGCCTGCTACTACGCTCATCATTTTCAAGACTCTCGTCGCCGCTACGAAATTTCTTAAAGCACCATTATACTGTGCATTCAGTAGTGGTTCCTGGATCAAACGCTTCGTTGATATTGCGAGTTGTTTCAGCAGTTTTCCGGCCCAGCTTGAATTGTAATGAGAAAATTGTGAATTTTTTTAAATGTTATTTGAACGTTCTGAAAAAGAAGATATAATTGTTTTAAGACGATCGTAATTTACACGATCAGATAGAGCGAAATATGCTCTTTAAAATTAATATATAAAGTAAAGCTAGTACAACGGAAACTTATTTGAAAATATATCATTTGAAATAAAAAAATTTTAAAATTCCACAACAAATCTTTTCTCAACCTAATATTTTTGCTAAAATTGCTGTGAAGCGAATTCATTTCAAAATGGCTTCCAGCGCAGTTCACATTCGTGTCGAACGCCCGTTTATTACTGTTTTTTTCTATTTAATTTATTTCTAATTTCTTAATCCCTTGCTCCTATATTTTTATATTTTCTTGTACACCAGAAAGTAATACGTGCAGATCGGTAATAGATTAAACAAACAACGTGGATGAAACAGAAAGGCTACGGCATAAAAGAAACGAAAGATCCAAATCAATTACAGTATATGCGTTTAAAGTAAGACAAGAATTTAAAAATCATGGCTGAAAAGTTAAGCAAGGAGATTAAGAAAAACAAAAAAAAACAAAAACAAAAGAAGTTTAAAGAAAGAATGAGCTAAGTAAGAGAAACCTCTCGGCGAAAGGACTCGAGAAAACGCATTTATTTTAGGTGCAATTACCAAATAAAACGAGGAAAAATGTGTAAAAAATGTCAAAAAGAGTTGGAGGAAGAGAAGAAATATTGAACAGTGAAAGACAATTTGCAAAAAAAAAAAAAAAAAAAAAAGAAAAATAATGGAAGAAAATGGCGACAAGGTTAATGTAATTTTGTAGGCCGTTGACTTATCGCTAAAATTTATTGGCCATAGATTTTCTGCCTATAGAAAGAACGAAACGAAGAGGAATTTCCACCGGTATATAAAAAAAAACGGAAGAACTGAGCGTGACGCCTCTTTGGCTGCTATCGGAATAAAATATTGGCGAATGATTTAAATACTTTCTTTTTTTTTTTTAATTTCTTTTAAAAGTAACCCATTTCTCAAAAAGCTATTGCATAGAATTGTATATATTCAAAATACATTCACAAACAGTGATCAGTGTAATAAAACTTGCATAAATTGATGAGCACCCGAGGGTTGCTAGAATTCGACTTTTGAAATTTGAATTGTCCGAATATAATATTTGGTTTTTATCGCCCCATATCGCCATATACAGTTCTGCTGCTTTCCCGAAATTTTCCGTAGGGTTTTTAGATTGATTTTTGTCCTAATATACTATGGGTCACGCGCACACACACACACACACACACACACACACACACACACACACACACACACACACACGCACGTATATATATATATACATACACACATATATATATATATATATATATATAGTAAGTTATAAAATATATATGGAAATTAAGCTACACAGAATATTCCGCGTTTCATTCCCGCTAGGATTTATCTTAAGCCTGATGAATCCTAGCGTAGATGAAACGCGGATTATTCTGTGTGGCTTAATCGCCATATATATTTTATCACTTACTACCTAGCTCTACCTACGTATTGAGCACTGTTGAAGTAAATACTTAAAGTTTACGCACAAATTTATACTTTCGTATATTAATTTATGGGATTAAATTAAGTAATCATATATATATATATATATATGTGTGTGTGTGTGTGTGTGTGTGTGTGTGTGTGTGTGTGTGTGTGTGTGTGTGTGTTGAGTTGACTAATCGGAATCGAAAATCGGAAAAATCGGAACTCTTGAAGGTATTGAAATCAGAAAAACTTGTTCATATTTTCCAATGCCAAAAACGATTCCTTTAATTATCTTTTTTATTTGATTTTATTTAAAACAAAACCGTCCACCGCTTGGAGTAATAATGAAATAAAAAAATATTTATCAATATTTAAGCTACGAGTAAAACAAAAATCGATAGCTCATCCCCACAAGTGTTTTACGTTTAAGAAAATATGTATACATTCAACATATGTCTTCCTTGCGGTAACCGGGAAAAGTACAACTTTTTATTTATAGATTTATGAAGATCCGGAATCGGAATCGGTAATTGTATCGGAATCGAAATTTAGTGCGGAATCGGGAATTATAATGGAATCGTTCCATCACTAATATATATATATATATATATATATATATATATATATATATATATATATATATATATATATATATATATATGTATGTATATGCACGACGTAATCGCGTTGACACACTGGTTCTCGTCAGATAACCGAAGGTGAGGCTGGTTCGTACAAGATGGATGATTGTCTGGGAATTCGAGGCGCTATATGTACTCTCCGCATATCTCGGCATTTGTTTCCAGTTGTCCTGTACATACACTTCTTTTGCAACTGGTATTTAACAATGTCAACTCAGGAGAGGTGTGGTTGAAGATTGCGCACTTCCTACCACAAAAAAATTCATGCGCAGGCACCCCTACGTGGGTATCCATAGTCTGTAAAAGACTGAAGGAGCCTTATATATATATATATATATATATATATATATATATATATATATATATATATATATATATATATATATACTAGCACTTCGGCCCGGCGTTGCTCAGGTGTTTGGAGGTGTATGCTGCGAAAAAAAAAAATGAAAAGAAATGAAAAGAAAAAAACAGTCAATTTTTTAACTTTGACCGCTATTATGATCCCTTAACATTTATTGTTTTTTGGCTCAAATGAGGTTATTAAGTTAAAGCCATGCCAAAGGAACTTATATCTAAAATTTCAAGTGTTTAAACCCAAAATTGTCGGAGGAGTTTGGTAGAGTTCTCAAATGTGAAATCGTTGAACTTTGACCCCTTAAACGCCAAATGTCTGGCCGAAAACCGATCATATCGATTTTCCCAAATCTCAGTACCCTGTATATCAAATTTCGAGTCTGTAGACTAAAAATTGATAGAGTTATTGCGTAGGGAAATGTACACAGACACACAGACAGACACACAGACTCACAGACATGTTCGCTTTTATAGATATACAAGCATGGGTGCCCGGCGTTGCCCGGGTATTTGGAGATGTATGTTGAGCAAAAAAAAAAGTGGTCAATTTTTATAAATTTGACCACTATTATGGCACCATAAAATTTATTGTTTTGGGCTCAAATTAAGTTATGAAGTTAGATCCATATCCACTGAACCTATATCTATAATTTCAAGTGTTTCGATCCCAAATTGTCGGAGGAGGTTGGTAGAGTTCTCAAAGGTCAAATTGTTGAAATTTCACCCCTTAATCGCCAAATTTCTGGCCGAAAACCGATCACATTGATTTTCCTAAATCTCAGTACCCTGTATATCAAATTTCGAGTCTGTAGACTTAAAATTGACAGAGCTATTGCGTAGGGAAATGTACACACACAGACACACAGATACACAGATACACACACAGACACTTTCACTTTTATAGATATAAATAGATATATGTGCGTGACAGGGGAGAGAACCGGATCAGCAAACCTGAATTTGGGCATATTTTATTGGTTTGAAAATATAGTTTTTTTTTTCCAATTGTCATAAAATTTTAACCATAGAATAGTATTATACACTTATCCGACAAGGAGTATAAATATGCAAGAAAAACGTTATTCCAATGAGTTTCGAAGAATGCAATTCTTCTCATTAGAGTGAAGCAGTTTGCAAAATACACAATACATTTTAGAGGAAACTACAATTATGAAATTAATCATATTTGCATCAAAATATTATTTAACCATTAGTGACGGTTTATAAGGATTCAATGAGATTAAGAAAGCAAGAAACGGGGAGAAAGGAAGAAAATGGGCATGGTAACAATCCAATGAGTTAACTAATCTACGGTTTCCAAGTAACGATTTGCAAGGTTAAATTTTACACACAGCTTAGGAATCGATATATATATATATATATATATATATATATATATATATATATATATATACTAGCAAAAGTACCCGTCGTTGACTGGGTTTTAAAAAAATGCCTACAGAAAATGGACTCTGATTTATGAAAGTATGATAAGTTATGAAAAGGAACGGTTGTAAAGAGATAGCTTCGAATTTGGGGGTACCAAACCGAAGCAAAATATTATGAAAGTAAAAATAAAATAGATAAACCCCATAATTTATTATACCATACCTGTTCACACTGAAACACTTATCACAATATTCTGTGGATCTATATTAAAAACCTTGTTAAACTTTGTGACATATTTCCATTCTATGAACGAACGAACACCCCATAATTTTATTATACCATATTTCTTCAAACTGAAACATAATTATCAAAGTATACTTACGCAGATAGATATGAAAAGTCTTTATTAAAGTTTGTCCCTATTTCCATTCCATGGAGGCCAGGCGCGAATGCAGCCCCCACAATTTTATTATACCATCCCTATTTAAGTTAAAACATACTTAGCAAAGTATTCTTATGTACGTCTATATAAAAAAATACCTGTAAACCTTTTTTTTTTTTAATTTTTAAATTCTTTATTTCCATACTTTGTGGACCAGATCAAACATACCCATTCCTGTGTCTCGATACATCTTCTATCATTATATGTAATCAGTTGTTTAAAATAGTCAACCATATAGGAGCCTATTCGTGACCAGACACACACACATTCAGCTTAATATTATATATATATATATATATATATATATATATATATATATATATATATATATATATATAGAGAGAGAGAGAGAGAGAGAGAGGGAGAGAGAGAAATAGATAGATAGACTTGTTTGTAATATACCGAATTTTACTGGGTTTGTATAATTCAGTAAATCTTCCTATACCAATAAATTTTAAGCCAAAAGAGATTAGTTAAATTGTAAGCTACAAAATTATAATATTTCATAATTGAGCATTCATATACTGTATTAACAAAACCAAGACTTCAAAGAAAGAATTGATAGCAACCAAATAATATTTTTAAAAAATATTTTTACTTGTTAATTTTTTTTTTTTTTAAATAAAATCGATTTTCCAAGTGTCCGTTTTCTACCTAACTGGCTAAGTTCTTAGTGGTTTCACTTATTTTAAAGCGTTTATTATGTTTATTAACGAGACCGCATTTTTTTATATTAATATAAAAAGAATTTACTTATTTACTGTTGTTTATAAAAGGGTAAAATCGATTTTTCTACTTCGCCGACTATGTTGTTTGTTGTTTAATTTATTTGGAATCGTTTATTCGGTAAAGAAAAAAAAACACAGAAAACAAGCAAAAACATGTCGAGTGTTACGTGAGAACGAGAAATAATGTCCGGTATATTACATCTTAGGGGTCTTGATAATCGCTAAAAAATAGAAAATTAAAGAAATTACTGAGGGAGATTTGGTTTTAAAAAGAAAATAATAAATTTTAATATTTCTTAAAATATAATTTAGAGAGAGAGAGAGAGAGAGAGAGAGGGGGGGGTAAAAACTATATCCCCCTCCGAAAAACAACCAACAAAAAATGAAATTAAAAAGATTCTTGATAAACGATAGCGGAGTTTTCAATAAAATTGATTAATAAATTTATTTAGTGATTACTTTTTCTCTTAATGATTGATTTTAGAATTTTAAAGTAAAAATTAAAAAAATTAAAAATGAGTTACGAGAAACTGTTAGTTTTCCTACCTAGCGAAAGGGGAGGAGTTTTCCAGGGTCGAGTTTTCCGGAGACGAGTTTTCCGGAGACGAGTTTTCCCGGGACGAGTTTTCTGGGCACCATATATATATATATATATATATATATATATATATATATATATATATATATATATAACTGTGTTCTTACAGCTATAATCGAAACCGAAACCGAAGAGTTATTGGTAAAAGTATTTATAAAGAATAGATTACTTGGGTGCTATCAGCTATGATGTAAACCAAAGTCTAAACTTATGTAGAATTCTTGGTAAACTTATTTTTTACAAGAAATCGAAGGTCTTAACAATTACACGACAAGAGATGTTGCGAGTTTGTCTCTGATGTATCGTTATTTTCATGGAAAGTGTTCGGCTGAGCTTCAGTCTATGGTCCCCCCTCGCCTAAATTTCACAAGAAACACTCGTCTAGCTGAAAACACTATCAATAATTCCCCCACTCTTTATCTGTGCCTAAAACTAAACGTAGATTCCATGAACAAAGCTTCTTTCTTAGAACTGCACGCCTGTGGAATTGTCTTTTCCTGCTTTCCGGCTGACTACAATACGGTTGTGTTCAAGTCTAACGCAAAAAAAAGTTCTTGATGAGCCATTCCATATAAGTTATCAAATTTACCGACTTTTCACTACTAATCATTAATATATTGTCCAATTTCTGCTGTACACTCTTTAATCCTTGTCCTTGAGTGGCCGCTTGGCCTTGATCACGTGGTGGTGCATATGTAAAAAAAAAAAGTTACTCGGAAGAAAAAAAAAGAAGTAAGACACCCAATATAACACACACGTAATCATATATAAATAGATAAAAAGCTACCGCAAAACTTGAATTTACCATGTAAAGAGTATTTGAAAATGTAACGTAGATGCATAAACCCATTATTTCTTGCATTTCGGTTTTAGTAGGCGACATTAAATGGCGCAGGAAATTAATTTTACTCCTCCTGAGACAGGTTTTTTGCTTTCTGTTTGCATCTTTGTGACTTCCTAAACTAATTAACCGATCATTATGGATTTCGAATCATAGCTATCAATTGTAAATGGAACACATATGGGCTATATATTCTCTTTTTTAAAGTGGCGTAAAACAGTTCTTTTTCAGGGGAAATATATTGTATCTGTTCTGGGACGGGTATTTTTCCTAGTTTGATATCGACTATCTAGTCCCATTAGATAATTTTACTTGCTATTAGATTAAGAATATTGAAAACCCGGCAGAATGCAGAGATTATCTTATATATATTTAGAAAGAGATAGAGGGGGTGGGGGGGCAGCAAAATTAGGAATCGATGGGATGCATTGCTGGATTGTTTTATGAAAATGTTTGCCTCTTTCTGCACTGCATGCAATAAATAAATAAATAAATAAATATAAAATAAAATAATCGAACATTTCTGTTTCAAATTGAAGTGTATGTGTAGTCATGCTCATGCTCAACAATTGCGGTTGTGTTAAAATTTTTTTAACTCGTTTGGTTTCTTTTTATACACACACACACACACACACACACACACACACATATATATATATATTAAATAGAAGATATTGATTTGTCTCTTTTTTTTCTCTCGAGAATAAACATGGCGAACATTTGCATTTGGAAAATAAATCGACACCGCAAACACCGAAAATAACACACACACACACACACACACACACACACACACACACACACACACACACACACACACACACATATACAAAAAAAAAGCGATGCAAGAAAAGGAAAATGATAAATCGCAGAATTGTAAATGGGAAAATAGATTTAATAGTTCATGAAATAATCCCCCCACCCAAAAAAAAAGCAAACGATCTAAAATAAAATTAAACAAAAAAAAAACGATTAAATAAACGGTAGCAAAAACCGCTAAATCTGTTTCACGTGCGTGCAGAATAAATATAACGCTAAATAATGACTCTTACGTTGTTAACACGTGTGACATATTTCGACAATGGTTCTACTACCGACGACAACAACAACAACAACAACAACAACAACAATAATAATAATAATAATAATAATAATAATAATATGAAAGAAAAAGACGTAATGTTGAAAATAAGATAATAATAAAAAAAAGATAAATCAACGCAATAGAATCGAATTACTGGAACGATTCACCATTAAAAGCCTACTTTATCTACTTAAAATTATGAAAACGAACTTTTAATATAATCATGGATATGCGAACGACTTCAGGAAGGTTAACTAATTTGCACATTCCTTTAAATTTGCATATTCCTTTAAATTTGCATATTTCTTTAAATTTGCATATTTCTTTAAATTTGCATATTTCTTTAAATTTGCATATTCCTTTAAATTTGCATATTCCTTTAAATTTGCATATTCCTTTAAATTTGCATATTTCTTTAAATTTGCATATTTCTTTATATTTGCATATTCCTTTAAATTTGCATATTTCTTTAAATTTGCATATTTCTTTAAATTTGCATATTTCTTTAAATTTGCATATTTCTTTAAATTTGCATATTCCTTTAAATTTGCATATTTCTTTAAATTTGCATATTTCTTTATATTTGCATATTCCTTTAAATTTGCATATTTCTTTAAATTTGCATATTCCGTTTATGGTTTCTTATTAGCTGATTGGTTTTATTTATTACACTCAGTTCTATTCATGCCTACTTATATTGTGCATAATTGTTGGTAAAACAAAGAATCCTCAATTTTAATTGTTTAATATCTAACCTATTTTTAAACAATAGTGTTAATTCGCATTGCCCATTCTTTTAACTGACATATTTAATATCCGGATTTCTAAAAGAATGAACAATCGACTCTTTTTTCCGACATAAACACTATTTAGCTATTTAATAGAATTAACAAATGGACTAAAATCCTTAAGATTCCAATTTCCATTATTTTTAACACTTGCCTACAGGGTTCGATTCTAGCCTTTTCCTAATATTATTTTAACAGTCTGTCTTTTTACTTACATGAGAAGATGACAGCCCTTTCATATAACACAGCCAGGTTCAGGTCGCCAATCAGCACCATGAGGCATTTAACTGCCGTCACCTTTCCATATAGCATAATTATGTCGACACACCGGTTCTAGTGAGATCACCGGAGTTAAACAATGTTGAGACTCGTGAGTACCAGATAAGTGACTATTTGGGAATGTCAGGAGATGTTTGTATAAGGACATTGACACTTTCCAACCAGAACTGCTTAAAACCTAACGTAATTGTCTCCCCTGACAAGTTATATACATGCACCTTGGAGCCGCTTGTTAATTTCATACTCTCATGAAATCTATTCCTTTGGAGGAAGCTGGTTCAAGATAGAGTAAGCGACGATTCGTTACGGTACGGTACCCTCCCATTGCATTAATTAATAAAGCATATTTAAGTAATGCTTTACGACAAGACTACAAGACTAGTGGGTACAATATAATAATCAATATGCTCGCACAAACTGACATAATTCTCACTTATTTTACATTTTGTTTTTATTTTCAATGCTAAAGACTGTAATTATAAAAAAATATCTTTTAGAAAAGCCTATCAATATGAAAAATAATATATATATATAAAAATAATTAAGTTGAATATAATAAAAAAAATAAATAAACGTTATTCCAAAACGTAAGCTTGACATTTTTCATCCCAAATCTCCATTTGAATTTAAAAAAAAAAAAAGTATTTCTGTTTATTTTTTTTTTTTCAATTCCGGTAATTCGTGTGTAAATAATATTAGTCCGCTAATATCTCATAACATGGCTGCCGTGAAAATATTCCTTTTTGCCGACGGCATAAAACTCCTCGTCGAGATATAATCATTCGGCGTAAAGGAGGAGAAAATGGATATTTTGAAATTAACGATCAGTTTTTTCTTCGCAAGTATCATATATTTTTTCTTGCTGCACGATTTAAACGCTAAAATAAGCCTTTCTCATTTATAGATTGCTCAAATAAACGTTAATTTTCTCCATTTCTCCCAAGGACTAACCCAGTGTAAAGGGAAAATCACATACGCTTATATAATTATCGGATTATATATATACAGTGGCCCACTTAAAGGTAGCCCGAATAATAGTAACCGAGTTTAAAATTGTAAGCAAGAATGAGATAGTTAAATAACGTATATCACTGGGTACATGCTTGGGTATGATATAGTTAAATAAAGTCTATTACTGGGTACATGCTTGGGTATGATATAGTTAAATAAAGTCTTTCACTGGGTACATGCTCGGATATGAGATAGTTAAATAAAGTCTATTACTGGGTACATGCTTGGGTATGAGATAGTTAAATAACGTCTATCACTGGGTACATGCTCGGATATGAGATAGTTAAATAAAGTCTATTACTGGGTACATGCTTGGGTATGATATAGTTAAATAAAGTCTATCACTGGGTACATGCTCGGATATGAGATAGTTAAATAAAGTCTATTACTGGGTACATGCTTGGGTATGAGATAGTTAAATAACGTCTATCACTGGGTACATGCTCGGATATGAGATAGTTAAATAAAGTCTATTACTGGGTACATGCTTGGGTATGAGATAGTTAAATAATGTCTATCACTGGGTACATGCTCGGATATGAGATAGTTAAATAAAGTCTATTACTGGGTACATGCTTGGGTATGATATAGTTAAATAACGTCTATCACTGGGTACATGCTCGGATATGAGATAGTTAAATAAAGTCTATTACTGGGTACATGCTTGGGTATGATATAGTTAAATAAAGTCTATCACTGGGTACATGCTCGGATATGAGATAGTTAAATAAAGTCTATTACTGGGTACATGCTTGGGTATGATATAGTTAAATAAAGTCTATCACTGGGTACATGCTCGGATATGAGATAGTTAAATAAAGTCTATTACTGGGTACATGCTTGGGTATGATATAGTTAAATAAAGTCTATCACTGGGTACATGCTCGGATATGAGATAGTTAAATAAAGTCTATTACTGGGTACATGCTTGGGTATGAGATAGTTAAATAAAGTCTATCACTGGGTACATGCTCGGATATGAGATAGTTAAATAAAGTCTATTACTGGGTACATGCTTGGGTATGATATAGTTAAATAACGTCTATCACTGGGTACATGCTCGGATATGAGATAGTTAAATAAAGTCTATTACTGGGTACATGCTTTGGTATGATATAGTTAAATAAAGTCTATCACTGGGTACATGCTTGGGTATGAGATAGTTAAATAACGTCTATTACTGGGTACATGCTTGGGTATGATATAGTTAAATAACGTCTATCACTGGGTACATGCTCGGATATGAGATAGTTAAATAAAGTCTATTACTGGGTACATGCTTGGGTATGATATAGTTAAATAACGTCTATCACTGGGTACATGCTCGGATATGAGATAGTTAAATAAAGTCTATTACTGGGTACATGCTTGGGTATGAGATAGTTAAATAACGTCTATCACTGGGTACATGCTCGGATATGAGATAGTTAAATAAAGTCTATTACTGGGTACATGCTTGGGTATGATATAGTTAAATAAAGTCTATCACTGGGTACATGCTCGGATATGAGATAGTTAAATAAAGTCTATTACTGGGTACATGCTTGGGTATGAGATAGTTAAATAAAGTCTATCACTGGGTACATGCTCGGATATGAGATAGTTAAATAAAGTCTATTACTGGGTACATGCTTGGGTATGAGATAGTTAAATAAAGTCTATCACTGGGTACATGCTCGGATATGAGATAGTTAAATAAAGTCTATTACTGGGTACATGCTTGGGTATGAGATAGTTAAATAACGTCTATCACTGGGTACATGCTCGGATATGAGATAGTTAAATAAAGTCTATTACTGGGTACATGCTTGGGTATGAGATAGTTAAATAACGTCTATCACGGGGTACATGCTCGGCTATGAGATAGTTAAATAAAGTCTATTACTGGGTACATGCTTGGGTATGAGATAGTTAAATAAAGTCTATCACTGGGTACATGCTCGGATATGAGATAGTTAAATAAAGTCTATTACTGGGTACATGCTTGGGTATGAGATAGTTAAATAACGTCTATATCTGGGTACATGCTCGGATATGAGATAGTTAAATAAAGTCTATTACTGGGTACATGCTTGGGTATGATATAGTTAAATAAAGTCTATCACTGGGTACATGCTCGGATATGAGATAGTTAAATAAAGTCTATTACTGGGTACATGCTTGGGTATGAGATAGTTAAATAACGTCTATCACTGGGTACATGCTCGGATATGAGATAGTTAAATAAAGTCTATTACTGGGTACATGCTTGGGTATGAGATAGTTAAATAATGTCTATCACTGGGTACATGCTCGGATATGAGATAGTTAAATAAAGTCTATTACTGGGTACATGCTTGGGTATGATATAGTTAAATAACGTCTATCACTGGGTACATGCTCGGATATGAGATAGTTAAATAAAGTCTATTACTGGGTACATGCTTGGGTATGATATAGTTAAATAAAGTCTATCACTGGGTACATGCTCGGATATGAGATAGTTAAATAAAGTCTATTACTGGGTACATGCTTGGGTATGATATAGTTAAATAAAGTCTATCACTGGGTACATGCTCGGATATGAGATAGTTAAATAAAGTCTATTACTGGGTACATGCTTGGGTATGATATAGTTAAATAAAGTCTATCACTGGGTACATGCTCGGATATGAGATAGTTAAATAAAGTCTATTACTGGGTACATGCTTGGGTATGAGATAGTTAAATAAAGTCTATCACTGGGTACATGCTCGGATATGAGATAGTTAAATAAAGTCTATTACTGGGTACATGCTTGGGTATGATATAGTTAAATAACGTCTATCACTGGGTACATGCTCGGATATGAGATAGTTAAATAAAGTCTATTACTGGGTACATGCTTTGGTATGATATAGTTAAATAAAGTCTATCACTGGGTACATGCTCGGATATGAGATAGTTAAATAACGTCTATTACTGGGTACATGCTTGGGTATGATATAGTTAAATAACGTCTATCACTGGGTACATGCTCGGATATGAGATAGTTAAATAAAGTCTATTACTGGGTACATGCTTGGGTATGATATAGTTAAATAACGTCTATCACTGGGTACATGCTCGGATATGAGATAGTTAAATAAAGTCTATTACTGGGTACATGCTTGGGTATGAGATAGTTAAATAACGTCTATCACTGGGTACATGCTCGGATATGAGATAGTTAAATAAAGTCTATTACTGGGTACATGCTTGGGTATGATATAGTTAAATAAAGTCTATCACTGGGTACATGCTCGGATATGAGATAGTTAAATAAAGTCTATTACTGGGTACATGCTTGGGTATGAGATAGTTAAATAAAGTCTATCACTGGGTACATGCTCGGATATGAGATAGTTAAATAAAGTCTATTACTGGGTACATGCTTGGGTATGAGATAGTTAAATAAAGTCTATCACTGGGTACATGCTCGGATATGAGATAGTTAAATAAAGTCTATTACTGGGTACATGCTTGGGTATGAGATAGTTAAATAAAGTCTATCACTGGGTACATGCTCGGATATGAGATAGTTAAATAAAGTCTATTACTGGGTACATGCTTGGGTATGAGATAGTTAAATAACGTCTATCACGGGGTACATGCTCGGCTATGAGATAGTTAAATAAAGTCTATTACTGGGTACATGCTTGGGTATGAGATAGTTAAATAAAGTCTATCACTGGGTACATGCTCGGATATGAGATAGTTAAATAAAGTCTATTACTGGGTACATGCTTGGGTATGAGATAGTTAAATAACGTCTATATCTGGGTACATGCTCGGATATGAGATAGTTAAATAAAGTCTATTACTGGGTACATGCTTGGGTATGATATAGTTAAATAAAGTCTATCACTGGGTACATGCTCGGATATGAGATAGTTAAATAAAGTCTATTACTGGGTACATGCTTGGGTATGAGATAGTTAAATAACGTCTATCACTGGGTACATGCTTGGATATGAGATAGTTAAATAAAGTCTATTACTGGGTACATGCTTGGGTATGAGATAGTTAAATAACGTCTATCGCTGGGTACATTCTCGGATATGAGATAGTTAAATAAAGTCTATTACTGGGTACATGCTTGGGTATGAGATAGTTAAATAAAGTCTATCACTGGGTACATGCTCGGATATGAGATAGTTAAATAAAGTCTATTACTGGGTACATGCTTGGGTATGATATAGTTAAATAACGACTATCACTGGGTACATTCTCGGACATGAGATAGTTAAATAAAGTCTATTACTGGGTACATGCTTGGGTATGAGATAGTTAAATAACGTCTATCACTGGGTACATGCTCGGATATGAGATAGTTAAATAAAGTCTATTACTGGGTACATGCTTGGGTATGAGATAGTTAAATAAAGTCTATCACTGGGTACATGCTCGGATATGAGATAGTTAAATAAAGTCTATTACTGGGTACATGCTTGGGTATGAGATAGTTAAATAACGTCTATCACTGGGTACATTCTCGGATATGAGATAGTTAAATAAAGTCTATTACTGGGCACATGCTCGGATATGAGATAGTTAAATAACGTCTATCACTGGGTACATGCTTGGGTATGAGATAGTTAAATAACGTCTATCACTGGGTACATGCTCGGATATGAGATAGTTAAATAAAGTCTATTACTGGGTACATGCTTGGGTATGAGATAGTTAAATAACGTCTATCACTGGGTACATGCTTGGGTATGAGATAGTTAAATAACGTCTATCACTGGGTACATGCTCGGATATGAGATAGTTAAATAAAGTCTATTACTGGGCACATGCTCGGATATGAGATAGTTAAATAAAGTCTATTACTGGGTACATGCTTGGGTATGAGATAGTTAAATAACGTCTATCACTGGGTACATGCTCGGATATGAGATAGTTAAATAAAGTCTATTACTGGGTACATGCTTGGGTATGAGATAGTTAAATAAAGTCTATCACTGGGTACATGCTCGGCTATGAGATAGTTAAATAAAGTCTATTACTGGGTACATGATTGGGTATGAGATAGTTAAATAAAGTTTATCACTGGGTACATGCTCGGATATGAGATAGTTAAATAAAGTCTATTACTGGGTACATGCTTGGGTATGAGATAGTTAAATAAAGTCTATCACTGGGTACATGCTCGGATATGAGATAGTTAAATAAAGTCTATTACTGGGTACATGCTTGGGTATGAGATAGTTAAATAACGTCTATCACTGGGTACATGCTCGGATATGAGATAGTTAAATAAAGTCTATTACTGGGTACATGCTTGGGTATGATATAGTTAAATAAAGTCTATCACTGGGTACATGCTCGGATATGAGATAGTTAAATAAAGTCTATTACTGGGTACATGCTTGGGTATGAGATAGTTAAATAACGTCTATCACTGGGTACATGCTTGGATATGAGATAGTTAAATAAAGTCTATTACTGGGTACATGCTTGGGTATGAGTTAGTTAAATAAAATCTATTACTGGGTACATGCTTGGGTATGAGATAGTTAAATAACGTCTATCACTGGGTACATGCTCGGATATGAGATAGTTAAATAAAGTCTATTACTGGGTACATGCTTGGGTATGAGATAGTTAAATAAAGTCTATTACTGGGTACATGCTTGGGTATGAGATAGTCAAATAAAGTCTATTACTGGGTACATGCTTGGATATGAGATAGTTAAATAAAGTCTATTACTGGGTACATGCTTGGGTATGAGATAGTTAAATAAAGTCTATTACTGGGTACATGCTTGGGTATGAGATAGTTAAATAACGTCTATTACTGGGTACATGCTTGGATATGAGATAGTTAAATAAAGTCTATTACTGGGTACATGCTCGGATATGAGATAGTTAAATAAAGTCTATTACTGGGTACATGCTTGGGTATGAGATAGTTAAATAACGTCTATCACTGGGTACATGCTTGGATATGAGATAGTTAAATAAAGTCTATTACTGGGTACATGCTTGGGTATGAGATAGTTAAATAAAGTCTATTACTGGGTACATGCTTGGGTATGATATAGTTAAATAACGTCTATCACTGGGTACATGCTCGGATATGAGATAGTTAAATAAAGTCTATTACTGGGTACATGCTTGGGTATGAGATAGTTAAATAAAGTCTATAAATGGGTACATGCTCGGATATGAGATAGTTAAATAAAGTCTATTACTGGGTACATGCTTGGGTATGAGATAGTTAAATAACGTCTATCACTGGGTACATGCTCGGATATGAGATAGTTAAATAAAGTCTATTACTGGGCACATGCTCGGATATGAGATAGTTAAATAACGTCTATCACTGGGTACATGCTCGGATATGAGATAGTTAAATAAAGTCTATTACTGGGTACATGCTTGGGTATGAGATAGTTAAATAAAGTCTATTACTGGGTACATGCTTGGGTATGATATAGTTAAATAAAGTCTATCACTGGGTACATGCTCGGATATGAGATAGTTAAATAAAGTCTATTACTGGGTACATGCTTGGGTATGAGATAGTTAAATAACGTCTATCACTGGGTACATTCTCGGATATGAGATAGTTAAATAAAGTCTATTACTGGGTACATGCTCGGTCATGAGATAGTTAAATAACGTCTATCACGGGGTACATGCTCGGCTATGAGATAGTTAAATAAAGTCTATTACTGGGTACATGCTTGGGTATGAGATAGTTAAATAAAGTTTATCACTGGGTACATGCTCGGATATGAGATAGTTAAATAAAGTCTATTACTGGGTACATGCTTGGGTATGAGATAGTTAAATAACGTCTATCACTGGGTACATGCTCGGATATGAGATAGTTAAATAAAGTCTATTACTGGGTACATGCTTGGGTATGAGATAGTTAAATAACGTCTATCACTGGGTACATGCTCGGATATGAGATAGTTAAATAAAGTCTATTACTGGGTACATGCTTGGGTATGAGATAGTTAAATAAAGTCTATCACTGGGTACATGCTCGGATATGAGATAGTTAAATAAAGTCTATTACTGGGTACATGCTTGGGTATGAGATAGTTAAATAACGTCTATCACTGGGTACATGCTCGGATATGAGATAGTTAAATAAAGTCTATTACTGGGTACATGCTTGGGTATGATATAGTTAAATAAAGTCTATCACTGGGTACATGCTCGGATATGAGATAGTTAAATAAAGTCTATTACTGGGTACATGCTTGGGTATGAGATAGTTAAATAACGTCTATCACTGGGTACATGCTTGGATATGAGATAGTTAAATAACGTCTATTACTGGGTACATGCTTGGGTATGAGATAGTTAAATAACGTCTATCACTGGGTACATGCTCGGATATGAGATAGTTAAATAAAGTCTATTACTGGGTACATGCTTGGGTATGAGATAGTTAAATAAAGTCTATCACTGGGTACATGCTCGGATATGAGATAGTTAAATAAAGTATATTACTGGGTACATGATTGGGTATGAGATAGTTAAATAACGTCTATCACTGGGTACATGCTCGGATATGAGATAGTTAAATAAAGTCTATTACTGGGTACATGCTTGGGTATGAGATAGTTAAATAAAGTCTATCACTGGGTACATGCTCGGATATGAGATAGTTAAATAAAGTCTATTACTGGGTACATGCTTGGGTATGAGATAGTTAAATAAAGTCTATCACTGGGTACATGCTTGGATATGAGATAGTTAAATAAAGTCTATTACTGGGTACATGCTTGGGTATGAGATAGTTAAATAACGTCTATCACTGGGTACATGCTCGGATATGAGATAGTTAAATAAAGTCTATTACTGGGTACATGCTTGGGTATGAGATAGTTAAATAAAGTCTATCACTGGGTACATGCTCGGATATGAGATAGTTAAATAAAGTCTATTACTGGGTACATGCTTGGGTATGAGATAGTTAAATAACGTCTATCACTGGGTACATTCTCGGATATGAGATAGTTAAATAAAGTCTATTACTGGGCACATGCTCGGATATGAGATAGTTAAATAAAGTCTATCACTGGGTACATGCTTGGCTATGAGATAGTTAAATAAAGTCTATCACTGGGTACATGCTTGGGTACCTTGGATCTTTCAGCAGGTACTTACTTTAGTTATATTACATAATAAAAAATAAACTAAAAAAATACTCTCATCTTTTCGACATATAATAAATATAACATGGGTACTTGTGTATATTTATAACTGAAAGTCCGTCTTTCAAACACCTCAGCCTAACATTCACAGGCAATATGAATTGGAATAAATACATTGAGGACTTTGTTAAAGCTGCTGCAAAGAAGGTGGACTCAGTTCTAGAGAGTATCCTGAATGAATTCGCCCATGCATAGGGTAGTGTTGTCACCTAGAGGTTGTTGCAGCTATCACTAATCTGTCACTCTTAGATAAGATAAAAAAAAATAGTCTCAAATCTAATAGAACATTAATCTCATTAAACAGATTTTACTTATTGTAATATGCTAATGAGATTATCTCTTGAACGTTTATTCTTTTTTAATAAATATTATATATAGAAACCATGCATGGTATAAGGATATATAAATGTTCGTTTTTAGTATTAAAATTTATTTGTGAAACAATGTATGTTTTGTACTTATTAATCAAATTGTGAAACAATCACCAGAAGGGAATACTTTATTATAACAGATAAATTAATGTTGTGACGATTCCAATATTTCTTCCGATTCCGATATAATTACCGATTCCGAATCTCTGTTCTTATAAATCTCTAAACGTTTAACAATAGAGTTGTTATTGTCCCCCAATTACTGTAAAACCGTGTACAGCATAATCGTGTTTGGCGGTGGTCGTAACAGCAAAGACGTTAGAGTTTTTTTCCGTTCTTTTCCTCCTTTACGGTACGGGTTTGAGCCTGCCCTCCTACTACCCCTCCCCCTTTTGTTTTGCTCAACATGCACATCCAAACACCCGGGCAACACCGGGCTGAAATGCTAGCATATCTATAAAAGTGAACGTGTCTGTGTGTGTACACTTCCCTGCGCAATAACTCTGTCAATTTTAAGTCTACAGACGCGAACTTCGAAATACAGGGTGCTGAGATTTGGGGAAAATCTTTGTAATTCGTTTTCGGTCAGAAATTTGACTGTTAAGGGGTTAACGTTCAACGATTTAACTTTTAAGAACTCTGCCAAACTCCTCCGACAGTTTTGTGTCTAAACACATGAAATTTTAGATATAGGTTCCTTGGACATGGATCTAATTTAATAACTTGATTTGAGCCCAAAACAATAAATGTCAAAGGGTCATAATAGGGGTCAAATTTTTAAAAAATTGACCGCTTTTTTTAAATGTTTGCTCAAGATACACCTCCAAACACCCGGGCAACGCCGGGCTGAAATACTAGTATGATATATTAAGTTTTCTGTTCAGTAGTTTTTGTTTTCACTTCGGACTTGTGTCATGTTTCCAGACCCTTATAGACCCACAACAGTTAGTTAGCTAGAAAGATATATCGATGAGGCATAAAAGTTTTTAGAGAGAGTTTGTGACTGCCCCCTCTCTCGCTCTCTATCACTCTCGCTCTCTCTCTCTCTCGCTCTCTCTTTCTCTCTCTCTCTCTCTCTCTCTCTCTATATATATATATATATTATTATTATTAGTAGTAGTAGTAGTAGTAGTAGTAGTAGTAGTAGTAGTAGTAGTAGTTTCCTGTTATAAAAACGTTGCTGAATTGGAAATTAGACAACGTATGTAAATATACGTTTAGAAAGCCATCCAAGGCAGCGTTTTAAAAAAATGTTTATCAATATATTTCGGCGAACACTCTTCCTTGTCAAGATTTTTTCTATCGCATGCCGCATGGCGGTACTATTAGCGGGGCAGGTCCGTTTGTTGTTGTTCAACGATGTTTAGGCTTTGTTTTTGTTTTTTATAAAGGCCAGGAATTCACTTGGCATGTGCTGAAAGGAATATTTGATTAGTTTCCTGTTTTAAAGAGGTTAGTAAATTAAATAGGAACAGGTATGTAAAAATTCGTTTAGAAAGCTATCCAACGCAAAGAATAAACACTTTAAAAGAATGTTCATCAATGTTTTTCGAGGGAACTCCCTCTCTCTCTCACTCTCTTCTCGCTCTCTCTCTCTCTCTCTCTCTCTCTCTCTCGTACACTCACACATGGCTTAGGCGAATCGATTTCTTTTTCATTTCATTGCGTTGATCCTATTTTTTAAAAATATATAAGTTTTTAAAACGTATCAAAATGTTAATATCTATCCATGCTTAAGATTAAACGCGGAAATTTGTATCCTGTATTTATAAGAAACTTACAAATAAAATGTTTATTGAAATTATTCGGATTTTCCGGACAACTTTTCTCATAAATGCCTCTCGTCTTAAAGAAGCCTCATAGTTTGACAAGCTTGTGAGACTAATCTTCACTCCTTACCTGAAATTTAAGATATACATTAAATCCGTTGTCAGTGTCGTTGAAAAAATAGAACAATCTAGTCTTATTTTAAGAAGCGTCTCTGTGCGTAACGTGGTCGTTACGTTTACCGTCGAACTCAGCACATTGTATATAAAAGCGTCTCGCAAAGAAACAAAGGAAAGATAATCGAGTCGGTTTTTTTTCAGTTGAAATGAAAAGCATTTATTAACGAGCGTTTTATCATATATTCGTTTGCCAGAGCGCTTTCTTCTTAAATTCTACTCAATTATGCAGAATGTAGAAACTATGCATAATCTTCCAAGGCAGCGACAATGTGGGCGCATCACTGCGTTTCTCGTGAGACAATTACCCCTTTCCCAGTCCGTGGCTACAACCTGCTGATACATCTGCCGCTCATCATACGGCACACGGTCGTCCGCTATTTTTTTTTTTTTTTTCATACAAATTCTGATTTCATCTTTTAAAAGTTTCGATCGCACATACATGTGCTTCTAACTCGCTCGCCATGAGGTTCTCCGCTGTTGCAACACGCGTGCATTTTTTTTTTTTGGGGGGGGGGGTCGCTTGCCGCCACGTGAATTCTCATCGCTTTTCGTCCATGTGTGTCCTGCTTCTCCTCTCTCTCTCTCTCTCTCTCTTTCTCTCTCTCTCTCTCCCACTCTCTCTCTTCTATTACTGTGATGTCACTTCGCGCACCGGCTCAGCCATTTGAATATCTGTTATGCGTCTGCTGCTGCTGCTACAAGCGCTAGTGGCTCTATTACATGTGGTGCTGGCAATGTTGTACCATACACGGATGATGCGATTTGGGATTTGGTTTGAGAAATAGGTGCCGATGACGTGCCGAAAGCAATACATGTCGAAAAATACAAGTGCGCGAAGATTTTAGTTTCGAAGCACCCAGAGTTTCAACCGTACAGTAGCATCTTGGTTCTTGCCATCCTAATGTGAAATTTGAACTCTATATGCCAGCCCTGCCAAGAAACTTAACCATTAATATATGACCTGCCTCCATAAATTGTTGAAAATCAAGTGGCAAGAACTAAAATACCAAACAGAGGTTTTAGCCTGGTCAAACCTTCCGTCATTACACACCATGTTACAACTAGGGTTGGATCAAATACAATTGTATTTGTATTTCAATTGTATTTAAATACAATTTTAATGTAATTGTATTTGTATTTTAACATCACAATAAAAAGTAATTTGTATTTGCATTTGTATTATGGCATCCAGGAAAATAGTATTTTGTATTTGTATTTATATTTGAGAGAGAGAGAGAGAGAGAGAGAGAGAGAGAGAGAGAGAGAGAGAGAGAGAAACTTTCAGAGCTCTAATGATAATAAAATGCAATGAGGACATGATATAGAATGTAATGTAGATGTTAAATTTGGAAGGAAATATTTATTTTCTTTTTCTTCTTTTTTTTGCATATTTTCAGATTTCTTTATTACTTTCAAAAAAAGTACTTATATTTGTTTTTTGTTTAAATCAGTTATTGTATTTTTATTTGTATTTTGAGATTGAGGAATAAAAGTAATTGTATTTGTATTTCTAGTAACCTAAACGAAAGTATTTGTATTTGCATTTCAATTGTTAAAAGTCAGTATTTGATCCAACCCTAGGTACAACTGTGCCAAGTTCGTTGGTCGAGTCATATACGCGGCATGTCTAATTCAAGGTTCTCAAAACAGCTCCTTTACAGTGAACCGTTGAAAAGAAAAAACTCCACAGGGGGACAGAGGAAACGGTTACTTCTACCCCCCCCCCCATCAGATATTTCACTCCTGATGCAATTCTTTACCTATATAAAAGCTAGGTACGGCCAACGATGGAGTTCTGTTGCCATATCTGGGCAGGAGCTGCTAGAAGCAGTTATCTTGCCTTGACAGAGTTCAAAATATACTTAGTAGCTTAGTGGGGGATGCTCTTTTCTCTTTCCTTCAATCTCTTTCCCACACAAGAGATGTTGCGAGCCTGTCTCTGTTTTATCGTTATTTTCATGGCAAGTGCTCATGTAAGCTTCAATCCATGGTTCCCCCTCGTCAAACTTTCACAAAAAAACACTCGTCTAGCCAAAACCACTATCAATAATTTCCCACACTCTTTATCTGTGCCTAAACCTAAACGTAAATTCCATGAACAAAGCTTCTTTGTTAGAACTGCACACCTGTGGAACTCTTTTCCATTTGCCTGCTTTCCAGCTGGCTACAATTTGATTGTCTTCAAGTCCAACGTAAACAAGTTCTTGATGAACCATTCCCCCTAAGTAATCCAATTTACAAAATTCCCACTACTTATGTTTACTACGCTATAATCACATTGACTAATGTATACCCATTAACCATTATCCTCGAGTGGCTTCCGGGACTGGATAAGTAGTGATTCCTGTGTAAAAAAAATAAAATAAAATAAAGGAAAATCTGAAGTGCTCCCTTTTTCTATGCTTTCTATGTTCCCACATTTGCATATCTCACGTGATCTCTTTTCCGGGAACATCATGTATAATTTTTTGCTCTATCCGTCGCCATGTTTCTTTTTTCACCTCCCTCTCGATAAGTCGGCTTTCCATATCACTGGCTCTTTTTTTTCTTTTTCACTCTTTTACACGGCCCTCCCCTTGATCTCTTAAGTCTCTTACGCTAAGTGGTCATCCAACTATTCTGACGGACGTTGCTCTCTATTTGGGGGATCTTCGCAATGTTTCTTGTTGGGATTCCTGTGGCTCATTATCCCCATCCTTCTCTTGGTACACCGTCCAACTATGGAAGGCAGTAATTACTGGGGATACAGTTAAAAGACTCAACATTCCTATCCCGTTGCGGCTACCACCTGACGAAGGCCAGAGGAATAGTTGCCCGAAACGTCGTAAAACAACTAAGAGATGAGGATAATAGTCTGCAATAAATGAAATAAATGCAGCTAACATGATTATACGCTTGGCCTTCTGGTCAATATCAAAGTGTAGTATCTGTTCTTCAGATCTACACTTCAATTTCTTGTTCTCTGTCAGTGGAGGAGAAATCCTTCACGACTGAGACAATTTTAATTTTTGTTCCTTTTCTCCACATTAAAAAACGACCCTGGCGTCTAACTCTGTCCCGTGGGGAGGCATTGTAAATAGGAACATGATTATACGTACGTGGGCGGTAAACAGGTACATCATTAAAGAGAGGACAGCCAATACAACACATAGCCACACTAACCTAAACTTTCGTGTCTCCGCAAACCCGAGTCCATAACATTATATTGATTAACGTCTCTTTGTTTTTATTCTACTTTAATATTTTATCTCAATACAATCGTATGGTAGACCCTTTCTTTTTTATATATAATTTGTAGAAACTGGTTTATTTTCCAAACATCGTGCCACTTTGATTTGCACTTAGTTCGACCCTTTGTAAAGATTAACACTAGCTTATGTAATCGCTATCTGACATTGTGTAACAATATTTTTTTTACAGGAGATATATTTTTTAGTTTTGGGTAAAATGTTGTAATGCTAACCCATTGTGACTGTAGCAAAAGAACAAAAACATCTTCGTAAAAATAAAGTATTTCTTTATTCGTTATAATTGTACAATACGATGTAAAGTTATTCTTCATGTTTTGCCAAGAGACAAGCAATAAACATAAATCTTGTTTTCAAAGTTGTTAGTATGCATATTTAGAAAAAAGTCAATAAACAAATAATCATTTAGATAGTAGTACATTTCTTGACCATATATGTTGGTTTGAACATCTATAGGTTCTTATTCATACTGCATAGCCATAATGACTGCATGTAATACATGATTGGAGTTTATAATTATTCTAATTAGATTAGCCAAAACGGAATTTCTATCGACAATATTACATTAAAAATTATACCTGTTCCTACGGTTTCAAATACATGTATCAATGTTTTTGTTTTTTTTATTAAGTCTGGTTAGTGACTGCTCTTTTCAGGTTAGATCAAAATGTTAAGGTCTGTTTTCTCTTTGGCAAAAAAAAGAAGCAAACTTCCTATTCGAATTAGTTAATTTGTTATGTCTCATTTAGATTTTACCTTTTTCAGGTAACTCAATATATCCAACAAAAAAAAAATCTACGCTGTGTCATTTTAGACACGTTGGAGGAAAAGAAATACATAGCCCTCGCGAATAACAAATAAAAAAAAATCAACTTTAAAAATTATAATTAAAAATTATACAAAAAATATATATATTTTTTTAAATTTAACAGCAAATACTCCGAATATTTAAAAAAAAAACATTAACCTTCTCCATAAAACTTAATAGAAACATAACAAGAGGTTCGGAAGGAAACAGATGTTCAGGTCACAGGCGCAGAGCAGTTTGTGAGCCAAGTGTAACAACATATATGTTGTGGGGGCTGACGGTGGCTGAGTGATTAACGACACATTAGTATGCCAAGTTCGAATCTAGTTCGTTCGGTAGAAACACTTTCATCCAACCCATAATTTCACAGAAAAGAATAAATAAAATAACACCGGGGCGATTTTGGAAAAAATTCATAGGAATGTACTTCATGTATCTGGGTGTGTTCTTAGACAGATTTTGAATCGGAATACCATCGATAAGCATGGAAAATCAATAATGGAAAAAAAATCCGATAAAAGAAGGAGCAGTCTGATTTCGACGAAGTTCAACCATCGACAACTACTTGTATAAACCTATTAAAGAGAAAGAGTTCCGTAGTTGCAAAGACAGCCCCAGATATTCCATAGATGAAAATCTTGCCAAGGAGACCTTTATTCTAAACCCTATCAGACGCGTTTGGTATGTCAAGAGAGGACACCCCGTCGATTGTTTTGTCGATTCTATGTGAGATTACATCAGATACATCTGCTTCGCTGTCAAAAGAAGCAACTTGTGTCTGTGTTCCGAAAAAAAAAAAGTTTTCCTGCATTACCCATTGCTAAAAAAATATCCCCCCCCCCCAAATAAAACCATTTAAGATTTCATCGGATCATCAGCACTTTGTGAACGGTCGAGAGCTGCGTTTTTCCGCACCAGATTGACCCGCGGTATGCCGTACATGAGAAAGACATCGTCAGCCAACGAGTGGTTCTGGATCTGATTAACGGACCTCCGCCCGTACGTCTGGCGCAAGTTCATTCCAAAGCTGGGCACCTTGACGCTATTTCGAAAGCTTTCTTCGCCTAGTCGACCAGTGATGAGATGGGGCATTTCCTTCTGGCCGCCGTCGTGGTAAACCTTTAAATTATGCGAGAGATTTTCATTAACTGATATACGCCAGGCCGTCCACTCGTGAAGCGCTGCCTCGTTTGTTGACACTGAACGATATGGAGTCATCGGTCGAGATTGATCCTAGAAGAAAAGAAAAAAAAAACTAAAATTAGAACAATATATGCATTAAAACATCTCTATTTATATACAAAAGTCAGGTTGTCAGTGTATGTATGTGAGTACATTCCCTATGAACTCCAAACAATATTGGGTAAATTTCATACGAATATACCCTATGCTTGTGGGAGTGTTCTTAGATAGGTTTCGTTTCGGAATGCCTTCGATAAGTATCGAAAATCGATAATCGAACAAATCCGACAAAGGAAGGAACAGTCGGACTTCAATGAAAATTTACTTATAAAGCTTTACACCACAAGTGCATTTGAAAAGTTTTATAACTACACAAGCGGAAAGGTCCGGCGTATAAAATCAACAGTAGGTTCTTTGGTAAGACAAGGGCGCATTTGAAATGAATTTTTATGTTTAGAGCACTATTTAACCATGACTTTTTTTTACAGGGGGCTACCACTTATCAAGGCCAAAATGTCAATCCTGCGTAAGCCTACGGTTGTCACTTAGACAACAGCGTAGTGATCATTGATGGGGGAAATTGGGTATAAATTGACAATTTAATGGGTCAACAAGAACTTGTTTACATTGAACTTGAAGTCTACCATGTTGTAGTCAGCTGGTAAGCGGGCTAGGAGGCCAGAGTTCTACAAGTGGGCAGTTCTAGGAAAGAATCTTTGTTCATGGAACATGAGTTCATATTTAAGCACAGATAGAAACTACAGATAGAAAGTTGGGGGACGTTGATAGTGGTACTAGATGGACGAGTGATCTTTGTTAACTTTTGTCGGGGGGTGATAGATTTGAGCTCAGACGAGCACCTGTTGTGATAATAACGATAGAGAATATTGAGGCTCGCAACGTCTCTTCTAGGGGAAAGGGGTTTGAGGGAGAAAATGGGATCTCTGACTGGATTACGAATTCGATTTTGAACTTTGTTAATGCAGAATAGGATGCCCCGAACGGCTCTACTCCAGATGTGGAAACAATACCCAATTTTAGTGATGATAAAATAATGCCAACTTATTGATATTAAAATAATAGTCAAACTAAAATTGATAGATCATCACCCAAAAGTATATATATATATATATATATATATATATATATATATATATTTATATATATATATATATATATATATATATATATATATATATATATATAGATAGATAGATAGATAGATAGATAGATCCTGGATATGACCTTAAACTATATCAAGTGATGAGGGCCCAGCTTGCATGCTTTGGGGAGTGTAGAGCCACACTTTAATTGGCATTGATCGCAGGTCCACTCTGACTCGGAGTGGTAGTACCTGTTAGGGTTCTAACTATGGGTTAAATAGAAACCGACTTGAAAACAACAAATATATTCTATTTAAAAAAAATTCTTCAAAATCTTTGGATTCGGCATTAAATAACTTGAAAAGCGTTGATATGCCGTAAAATAAAAACAACCAACTTTAAGCTAAATTTAATGTAACTGTTTAAACAAACAAAACCTCATTTGATTGACCTTTTATTCTTCTATAATTTTGCCTGTTCATATTTGACATATATATATATATATATATATATATATATATATATATATTTGACTTATATATATATATATATTTGACTTATATATATATAAATATATATATAAATATATATAGTTATATATATATATATATATATATATATATATAAATATATATAGTTATATATATAAATATATATATAAATATATAAATATATATATGTATATATATAAATATATATAAATATATATAAATATATATATAAATATATATATAAATATATATATATATATCTATATATATATGTAAATATATATATATATAAATATATATATGTATATAAATATATATATATATGACTAATTCATTTAATCACATAAATTAATGTACGAAAGTATAATTTTATGCGTAACCTTTACTTCAACAGTGCTCAATACATAGGTAGAGCTAGGTAGTAAGTTATAAAAATATATATGGCAATAAAGCTACACAGAATATTCCGCGTTTCATCCACACAAGGATTCGGTGACGCATCCTAGCATGGATGAAACCCAGAATAATCTGTGTAGCTTAATTGCCATATATATATGGCAATTAAGCTACACAACGAAGGCCATAAACTCCCCATATTTCCTCCTATAACACGGAACAAGCTAGGTAACATACAAATATCCGTGCATGAGGTCGCCAAGCTAATAAAGAACCTAGATTCCAGTAAAGCAACTGGCCCTGATGGCATCCCTATTATAGTGTTAAAAAAGCTTCAACCAGAACTTGCTCCCATACTTACGAAACTATTTAAGCGCTGCCTTAAGGAGAAGTGCTTTCCGACTCCCTGGAAGACCTCATCAGTTTGCCCTGTATTTAAGAATTCAGGTGATAAGTCATCTCCCTCTCAGTACAGACCAATAAGTATCCTGTGTGTTATGAGTAAGTTGCTGGAATCCATATTAAATAGAGAAATAGTCAACCACCTCAGCAGGAATAACCTTCTTAGTGACACACAATATGGTTTCCGCTCTGCAAGATCTACCGCAGATGTGCTGACGGTTATATCCCACAGGATTAGTGACTCTCTTGACAAAGGCTTCCTTTCTAGGGCAATTGCTCTCGACATATCAAAGGCCTTCGACAAGGTATGGCATAAGGTTCTACTTCACAAGATTTCCAGCTACGGTATAACTGGAAATGTTTTCTCAATCATTAAATCATTTCTCTCTGATAGGCTCATAAGAGTAGTGGTAGATGGACAAAAATTGGAGGCCTGCAATATAAATGCTGGAGTCCCTCAGGGGTCAATACTGGGCCCAACTCTCTTCCTGATCTACATCAGTGACCTCCCTAAACACATACTTAAATCATTCGTTGACATCTATGCTGATGACACGACCATCTACGGCAACACATCAAAGGCTGTAAATGACAAAGTTCTCTCTGATTCTCTCTCCTCTGATCTCGAGCGCGTGGTTCAGTGGGGGAAGATGTGGCTGGTTACCTTTAATGCATCCAAAACCCAACTCCTATCCTTACATCATCAACGCTCTGATCCCCATCTGGCATCAATTGTGATGGATGGCTATCGTCTGGGTGAGGCCCCGTGTTTTGACAAGCTTCTGGGTTTGACCTTTACTCCTGATCTGAAATGGAACACGTACATCAAGTCTGTTGCCAAGGTCGCTGGAAAGATGGTGGGATCCTTCTACCGCTCCAGAAGATATCTCACTACGGATGCAATTCTCTATCTATATAAAAGCCAAGTACGTCCAAGGATGGAATACTGTTGCCATATCTGGGCAGGGGCTGCTAAAAACAGCCTATCCTGCCTTGACAGAGTACAAAATAGACTTCGTGGCTTAGTGGGGGATGCCCTTTTCTCTACCCTGCAACCTCTCTCCCACAGAAGAGACGTTGCGAGCCTGTCCTTGTTTTATCGTTATTTCCATGGCAGATGCTCATCTGAACTCCAATCTCTGGTCCCCCCTCGCCAATCTTTCACGAAAAACACCCGTCTAGCTGAATCCACTGTGAAAAATTTCCCCCACTCTATATCTGTGCCTAAATCAAAACGCAGATTCCATGAACAAAGCTTCTTTCTTAGAACTGCACGCCTGTGGAACTCTGTTCCGTCTGCCTGCTCCCTCCGGACTATAACTTGGTTGTCTTAAAGTCCAATGTTAACAAATTCCTAATGAACCGCCCCATTAAGTAAACATATCAGCAAATCTCCTCACTAACGTAATGTACTTGCAATAACCCTTATCCCTGAGTGGCGTCCGGGCCTTGATAAGTGGTGATCACTGTGTAAAAAACAAAAACAAAAAAAAAACATAATTATAATTAAGCTACACAGATATATATATATATATATATATAAACATAATTATATATATATATATATAAACATAATTATAATTAAGCTACACAGACATATATATATATAAACATATCTATGTATATATACATATATCTATATATATATATTACATATACACACACATATATATATATACATATATGTATATATATATACATATATGTACATAAATGTGTGTGTGTGTGTGTGTGTGTGTGTGTGTGTGTGTGTATGTGTGTGTGTGAATAAAAATTTAATAAAAATTCCAGGATGGTTGTTTTTCAAAACAACATATATATATATATATATATATATATATATATATATATATATATATGTGTGTGTGTGTGTGTGTGTGTGTGTGTGTATATATATATATATATATATATATATATATATATATATATAAATATATAAACCTAACATTAGTCAAGCGGATGCTCTGTGTACGTGTGTTCGACATCGCTCGTGCTTCCTATGCTCTCCTCTAAAACTATTTACTTACTGGTAACGTATCTATTTAAATCCCCGTCGTGTATCGATTTCTCTAAGCCCATGAAGGCGTTAATTAGCTACCATGCCGATTTCAGCCCACGGTGAAGATGACCCCGATTTAAAAATGCCACAGGATATAAATGTAATACACGTGCTTCATGTCAGAGACGAATACACACACATACACACACACATACACACACACATACACAGACGGAAAAATCATTAACAAGAAAATGAAAAGAACAAAATAATTTGCAAAAATACAAAAACATCGAAAAGTAACTATTTAAATTGTTATCCATCAACAAATTGCCAGTCGCAATAATCCTCATCCTTAACACTATAAGGGATGTCTTAGCCTTCGGCTTAAGACCAAAGTGTAGTATCTGTTTTGATGGTAAACTTAATTTTTTTGTGCCCAGTTAGTAGAGGAGTAATCCTTCTCATCTGAGACAAATTTTAATTTTTTTTTCCTCCGCATTAAAAACAACCTTTCTGCCTAACTCTGCCCTGGTGGGAAGGCAAAGTAAATTGGAATCCTTATTCTCGAGTGACTTTCAGCGATTTTAAGCGGTAATCTAATATATATGGCTGTCTTTCTGTCTGACTGTCTGTCTGTCTCCATATATTCAAACTCTATCTCCCCAGAAACTAAAAGTCGCAGCATTGCGCTAGTGGCCTCTAACGATTGGATTTTTTTACGCACCTGGTCTTTAGTAGGTTTGAATAGTTTTTATGGGGTCAAAAATAGGTCAAAATTTAAAAAAATCGTTATTGTATAGTGTATAGTGGTAACATCACCAGCTTTGAATGCTACAGTTTTGCTTTCGGTTTCGATTCTAGTTGAAGGCACCGAAATATTTTTTTTTTTACTTTTGAAATCACGACTCTACAATAATATATACGAATCTGGACAAATTAAAATATCATATTTAAGCGTATTTTACGATTAGCAAAGCCGTATCCCCTCGCCCGTTAGCTTATTAGTACGGGTACTGTTCCAAACCTAATAACCCTCGCTTTTTTTTATTCCGTATGAATAGATCAGATGGATTGCAAATTAAATTGTTATGAAGGAATATGTATGGAGTATTGTTGCCACATTTGGGCTAGTGCGTCTGCTACTAATCTCTCACTCTTAGTCGGGGCTCAAAAAAGAGTCGCCAATCTAATAGATCCCGCACTGTCAGCTAGGCTTCAACCTCTGTCCCATCGACGAAATGTTGCATCACTCTGCCTGTTTTACAAGTAATTTAATGATAGGTTCTCCGACGAACTGCAAGCCCTTGTGCCCCTTCGACGAAAATATCCCCGACAAGCAGCAAAATCGCACCCCTACACAGTAGAGATCTCCAGATGCCAGAAAGCTTTCTTCTCTAATAGCTTCTTCCTTAGGACAGCTAAACTTTGGAATTCCCTTCCGGGTTTCTGCTTCCCTGACTGTACTGACATACATAAGTGCAAGTGTAATGTGAACAGACATCTTGCTGCTCAACTCCCAGCACAGTACCCATGCAAATCATGTCCCAGGTAGTAGCCCCCTACAACAAGGTGCGTCGTGACTTGTTTGGGGTAAAAATGCAAAAGAAGAAATAAATAAACTGAACTTATGCATTCATCACCTGAAAATTTCATATCTCTGTTGCAGATATTGATGGTGTGAGATTCTAAGAAAGCAGCACCTGTCACGGGCGTTCATCAGAAGTGGGGATGCGTTATTGAATTTCCGGTGAATAAGCGTTGAGCATGATGGTGACTATGTAGAAAAGTAAATTCTGGAGCACGAGTTCAATCTGGACTTGAAGACACTTTAGAAGAATGATATGCAATCTTATGAGATGACTGACTAATTTTTATGATTTTAGGTTCAAATGAACAGCTACAGCAGGAATTGGAATACACCATACTAAAGCCTGATTGTCACAGTTAATAAATTTATAAAAATGCAATCTGGACATAAGGGCACTTTAGAAGAATGATATGCAATAAAATTCTGTTTTAAACTTGGAAAAAAAATTGCCATTGAGACGTACGGAATACTTGAGACATCTTTTGAACATTAGAACACGTTTTTGGGTGGCATAAGAGATTCAATGAAGACAGGGAGATTGTGAGGCATAATGAAAGGTGTGAGGGAGTAATAAAGTCAGAACACCAGGGTTGACATGCCAAATAAAGAAATTCATGTATAAGGATCATCGTGTGTCTACGGAGACAGTTAGTGCACAGTATGATGACAGTGTAGTAACTGTACACAAAGTTATTCGCGACGAACTGAAAATGCGGAAGATTTTCGCGGAGTTTATCCTAAGGGTGCTCAGAGAAGATAAAAAAAGAAAGACGTTGTCATGACAACAAGGAGATGGACAAGCTGATCAGTTCAGATCCCACATTTTTGGATGCGGTGATAACCTACGATAAAATCTGGATCTACAGCTATGACACAGAAACCAAGAGACAGGATTTGCAGTGGAAGCATGCTGGCTCTCCCAAACCCAAGCCAAGATGGCCAGATAGAGCAAATTCAACCAGAAACTTATGATGATCCTTTGTTTGACAGCACGGGTATGATCTAAATGCACTGGGTTCCCGCTAGATAGACTAGAAAAATACTCTGTTGATGTTTTAAGGGAGTTTAGGAGAAGATTCCTTTGAAAAAGGCCAGCATTCTTCAAATCGAGTCAGTGGCATTTCCACCAGTCCATAACTCTATCTTTGTCAAAGACTATTTGACTAAGATAGACATAAATACAGTCCCTCATCCACCCTAAAGTCGAGAAATTACTCCCTTTGACTTTTGGTTATTCTCTAAGCTCAAGAAAAACCTTAGAGCTATCGTTATGAGATAAATGAGATGAAAGAGACAGTGTCGAAGGTCATTGACACGCTCAGAGAAGTGAACATCCATGGGGCTTTCCAGAGATTGTTAAAATGTTAAAACAAGTGCATTGCAACCGGAGGAGATTACTCCAAAGGGGACTAGAATTTCATCTCCGTTCTACGTGCTCATACAGAAAAAATGCATGCATGTATGTATATATGTATGTATGTATGTACATTGAGGATTTGTGCCGTTGTGAACGCATCTTAAATTTTAAAGTTGTACAAGCGGCGAAGCGGATGTCTGTCTCTTCTACGTGCTGTGTACATTGGATTGTTTTTCTTTTTTATTCATGTTAAATTCACCTATTTTTACCCAGCATCATCATCGTCGTCATGAACGTTGAGGATTTGTGCCGATGTGGACGCATCTTAAATTTAAAAGTTGTACAAGCGGCGAAGCGAATGTCCGTCTCGTCTACGTGCTATATATATATATATATATATATATATATATATATATATATATATATATATATATATATATATATATATGTGTGTGTGTGTATATATATATGTGTGTATATATATATGTGTATATATATGTGTGTATATATATATGTATATATATATGTGTGTATATATATATGTATATGTGTGTATATATATGTGTATATATATATATATGTATATATATATGTATATATATATATATATATATATATATATATATATATATATATTGAAATCAAAATTTTATAATATATAAAAATGAATACAACATTAAATGTATAATAATATATATGAAATCTGCAATACTTAAAATATCATATTTTAGCGTACTTTACGATCGGGCTACGCCGGGCGTCCCTGCTAGTTTAGATAAATACTTAATGCAGTTTTAACAGAATAATATCAGAGTGTGTCCATTTACGCTGAACATCTACAGAATGCTAACATCAATATATTACATGTGAATGAATTTCCACAAGTCCCGCTTATTATTATTATTATTGTTATTGTTGTTGTTGTTGTTGTTGTTGTTGTTATTTATTTATTTATTTATTTGTTTATTTTTTTGATATATAAATGATTATCCTAGAGAAACTATTTTCCGGTGTAAAATCAAAGTTAAGTATCCGATACTTTTGGTCTGGAATAGCTATTACCTCAGGCATAACATCTTTATTTGGATAAGAGTTTGTCCCTAAATCAACTGAGATACCGTCATCTAAAATTTCGAACATAGCCTTACATATTACTATTTTTTTTGGGGGGGGGGATTGATAGATAATAAACTCCAAAGCCAACTGAGCTATTATCTTACTAAAGTCATATATTTGCAATCAAATTCCCCAAATATATTACACTCGCAAAAATTACACTAGAAATAACAAATGCGTCTGCCATTTCCGATGGCAGAAGAGATTCAGTCATAAAATAGAATAGCAAACAAAAATGAAAAAGTTATGAACAACAACAAAAAATTCCTTGCTTATAAAACTGGGAAGAAGACATGATATTTTTTTTCATCCCAAAAATTAAACGAAATAGAATCCATTAAAAAAAAAAAAATACTTTCTAATCACCGAGATCGGAATGCGCGAAATTTTACGATTTTATTCAATAAATTATTTTTAAAAGTATTAAAAAAAAAAGGTATGTGAAAATCTAAAATTATCAATTTGAGTTTTATTTCAATTACATTTCGAGCGAAGAAATTCATTTTCACAAATTAATTTCATAAAATTCAGGAAAAGACCGCGTATGTTCCTCTCTTAAAATGCATATATATATATATCTATATATATATATATATATATTATATATAATATTATATATATTATATACATATAGTAATATGAATATATATAAAAGTATATATAGATATAAAGTATATATATAATTTATTATAGTAAATGATTATATATATATAAAGTATATATATATATATACAAAAAGTATATTTATATATATATATATAAAGTATATATGTACAAAGTATATATGCATACATATATAAAGTGTATATCTATACATATCTAAAGTATATATATATATATATATATATATATATATATATATATATATAACCTATACATATATATACCCAAAGTATATTTATATATATATATATATATATATATATATATATATATATATATATATATATATATATATATACACATGTATAAAGTATATTTATATATATAAAGAATATATAAAGTCCCGGTCAAAATCATAAGACCACTTAAGAAAGTAAGCGTTTACGCATATTATCGAATTTTTAATCAAACAAATGATTGAAACCATTGCCAAAAGGGAAAATATGATGGAAACATGCTGGATGATCTAACAATTCTATATTATTTGAAGAAAAGTATTCTCAAGCTTGTCGAGAAGTGTGTATCGCAGCGTGTTCTTGCTGAAAAATCCAATTTCTTCCACATAGACGTAGACCTTCAGTCCTGATAGAAGCATTTTCAAGCGTTGAAATGTCCTTCAATGATGTTTGCCGGTCTTTCACTGCTTGCAACTTTAGGGTCCCAGCTGACGAGAAAGCACCCCAGATCATTAAAGACCCTCCTCAACTATGCCGAGTTGAGAAAGTCTCTTTGGGCAAATTTTTATCATGCCAATAGTGTTGAAATCCATCTGGACCATCTAAATTAAACTTTTTCTCACCGGAGAAAATTACATTTTCCCACTTCTCTTCATCCAAAGTCTGGTATTTGGCGGCGTATTTAAGTCGGTTAGATTTGTGCTGTTCAAGAAGACGTGGTTTCTGCAGTCGCTTTAAATGATTGAAACCCTTCATTTTCAGATGCCTTCTGATGGTTTTAGGACTACATTCTGCTGCTGTTTGGCTTTTCAATCGACTTGAGCTCATACTGGAGTTTTTTTTAAAACTTCTGATACGGCGATCCAGTGATGGAGTTATGTTTTTTTGGTCGACCTGGACTCTTTTTGTGCCCATATTTATCTGGATTTCTTAAACATTTTTGATGACCGTTTTGCTACGATTCACTTCGTTTGCAATGGATCTATGGAAAGTCCACCTCTATTAAGCTCAAAGATCCTTCCTCTCTCAAACTCTGATAATGGTTTCCCTTTTGCCATTTATAATTTAGTAAGATGTTTTTTATCCACTAACAAGTTGCTTTTAGTAACATAGAAAGCTTTTCGTATTCATTTTTTTCAAAACTAGCCGATTTTATTAAAGTGGTCTTATCATTTTGACCAGGTGAAAATGTTTATTTTTTTTTTAAATAATTATTAGATCAGGGTTAAGGTTTCGAATGAAGCAGATTTAATTTTTTCCATCATATTTTCCCTTTTGGCAATGGTTTCAACCATTTGTTTGATTAAAAATTTGACCGCCTTGGTCCAACAACAGCTACAGACACCGGCCGCCGTAAGTGACTTTTGTCAACAGCGGAGACTACTTGTAAATACAACACAATGTGTAAAATTCGGCCAAACGTGACGGCTAGCAAAGAGAGGGAACATTACGGAGGACAATGGCTGGAGATATGAGAATGTGAAGTGATTACGATGGACAGCAATCAGGACTTAGATTCTCTTCGCTAAATCCCGGGGGAAAAGTGGTAACCAACAAACTTTTATTTTGACATTTTTACCAAATAATACATGAAAAAAAAATATTAAAATAAAAATACGCCAACCCTAACTATAATTAAAATAGCCGTAAAAAGAAAGTTGGACTTAAAAAAAAGGAAGTTTGTCCAATAATTAATCTATTATATAAATCTCACCTGTCTGTTTAAATGTATGTATGTATGTATGTATGTATATATGCCTAAAACTTTCGACGGACGCGATGGATTTTCACAAGATTAGTATTCTTTTAAAGAATCGACCTTTCGGAGGACAAATATCGAAATGTAGACCAAAAACATTAATTCCTTCACCCTCACCCGGGCACTTTTCTACAGAGAGAGGTCGCTTTTTTCGCCGATATTTTCGAAAGTCATCTCCTCTTTTCGATTGTCTAGGCTTAATTTAAACCTATGTCACTTCCGGTTTGGTGGTGGGCGCAATAGCAAAGACGCCACGTTGTTATTTCCACGTTCTTTTGCTCCTTCACAGTACGGGTTCGAACCTTCCTGCCTAATACCACCTTTTTTTTTTTTTTTTTTGCTCAACACACCTCCAAACACCAAGGCAACGCCGGGCACACAGGCTAGTCCTTCATATGTTTTTACATTTGACATTTTGCTATTTTTTTTCTCTTCCATAGCGTATGATTTCACTGTCAACGCTCGGCATTATCCCACTATCAACTTCATGTGCCGGGAAAAGCCGATTGAACGCTGAGTTACGTCTGGTTCAGAGGATGCGCTAGTACCAATTTGAATATGAATATTCATTAATAGGATACACAGGCACAGACATACACACAAACACACACACACACACACACACACACACACACACACATATATATATATATATATATATATATATATATATATATATATATATATATATGTTTTATTTTTTTTTACCGTATCTTTCTGTTAAGTTACATTATTGTTTCAGCTACTCGGACGTTTTTTTTTTGCCGCCTGTAGCTTCTTCAGACTTTTACAGAAATGTTCGCTATTTTTGGATGAGAGGGTGAAAGAGTGAATGAGGTCGGGGGGTGCGAGGAGGGCAGAAGAAAGAGAGGAAGGGAACAAGGGGGAAGGTGGGAGGGGCGCTTGGTATGTCGGTAATGTATTAGTTTGGCGTTTTAAGGAACTTGTGGGGGAGAGTCTGGGAAGTTCATTTCTGGTGTGACTGAGGGCATTGGGATACATGGAGGGGAAGGGGAATATGTGGGGTACCAATGTATATGTGCACGTACCTGTGTATGCGTGTGTGGATGTGAAAGTATATGTGCCCTCTGCCTGCTGTCCACATAGTGTGTGAGAGCGTGCAGCTGTGTATATATGTCGATGTATGTGTTGACGAGTATTGGTATCTGTATGTGCGCGTGCGCTTGCATGTATGTGTGGGGTGCAAATATGCCTGAATCAATATGCGCATATGGCCCCGTATAATCGCCTCTTTGGGGGCGGGGGCAGGGGCGTCGATGTGTGTATTTATCTGTGTATGAGCGCATCAATGCCTGCGCACGCGTACCCAATTTTAAAAGAAAATTTGACGTAAGCGAGAGCAACGCGGGTGTCTATGCATGCAGGCGCATGCAGGCGCACATATGGGCATATATTTGCACGCCAGGGCGGGGATGTATGTGGACATGTGACCGTTTCTTTCAAGTATATATGTGTGTACGTGCGCATGTGTGTACCCGTGCCGTGCCCGTGACCACTAGCTTACCCTCTACAAACAATTAACAACAAAATAAAAATAAAAATAAATAAACCGAATCATAGCCCCCGCCTCCAAACATAAGCGAACACCCAACAGGTCAAGACATACCAAGAAATCATCTCACCAACGAGACGCATAAAAACTTTAACATTAAGACTCGAATTTTAAAGTAACCCCCCTCCTCCCACCCCCACATGTACCCCTTCCCCTCCATGTATCCCTACGCCCTCAGCCACACCAGAAATAAACTTCCCATACCCTCCCCCACAAGTTCCTTAAACCCCAAAACTAAAACATTACTGACATACCAAGCGCCCCTTCCCACCTTCCCCTTTGTTCCCTTCCTCTCTTTCTTCCACCATCTTCGCACCCCCCCTGACCTCATTCACTCTTTCACTCTCTCATCCAAAAATAGCGAACATTTCTGTAAAAGTGTGAAGAAGCTACAGACGGCCAAAAAAAAAAACGGCCGAGTAGCTGAAAATATAATGTAACTTAACAGAAAGATACGGTAATAAAAAAAAAAAACGCATATTTGCTCCACAACAGTATTGTGCACTTTCTTCAGTTTTTATTAATTACCATTTCCACTATATATATATATATATATATATATATATATATATATATATATATATATATATATATATAAACTAATATATCCGTATATATACGAGAAAGGAGATTAAAACTATATACAGAATATTTAAAATATACACATATGCACCAACACACACACTTATATATATATATACATATATATATATATATATATATAGAGAGAGAGAGAGAGAGGGAGAGAGAGAGAGCTGGAGGGAGGAAGGAAAGAGAGGGGCAGCCTGATTTTATAATGTCTGATTTTATAACATGCCTGATTTTATAACATGTCTTATTCAATAACATGTCTGATTTTTATAACATGTCCGATTTTTATAACATGCCTGATTTTATAACATGTCTGATTTCATAAAACTCCTGATTTTATCGCATGCCTGATTTGATAACATGTTTGAATTTATTACATTTAACACCTAAAACTCTTTTTTCTCTGACAATACTTTTTTTTAATCGGCTCACCCCAAAAATACTCTGCTGAGTACAAAATCTTAATGGAAATTCTGTAAAACTATTGACCTCCCTAGATTAGGGGCACCATCGAAATTGGTGATTTCATAAAATAAGTATGTCTCGAATAAACGGATTGGAGGATAAATATGTATATACATATATACAAAATATAAATATATATTTATACAAAAAAATCAATATACGGAATACAGACACATCTATATACCTAACAATTATATATGTACAGACACATCTATATACCTAAAAATTCAATAGCGAGTTTGTTTTATGAACACATAGATTCGAAAAAGTTGTCAAAATAACAAACATATAGCAAAATAAATATTATCAAAGGCAAAATAAGTTACTTTTCTACAGGATAAATTTTTTAGTGTTTTCATTTAATGTAACGTGTTTATTCGGCTCGAAAAACATACAGTGTTTACCGATGTATTGGAAAAAATGCAAATGGCGGCTTTCTCACTGTTGAATACGGTAAATTTGGGAAAACGAGTTAAAAAAATTATACAAAATACTGTTAGAAACTCACTTAATATTTGTTACCGTGACATAGGCGGACATCTATTCAGTATGTTTCTAAGAGTATTTTGTATAATTTGTTTGTTTGAACTCATTTCCCCAAACTTACCGTGTTGAACAGCGAGCATGCCGCCATTTTTCTTTTTAAAATATCTCGATGAACACGGTATGATTTTCGAGCCGATTACACGGTTTAAAGTGAGTAAAACAACTAAAAACGATTGAACTCACGACACGAGTTTGCAGTGTAATTCAAATTTTGTTGGTAGCTGAATACTTGATGCTTCGCAACGGCTATTAAGGGTATTTTTATCGTGACGTCATCAGTAGACGAGGTGCCTTTCATTGCTTAAGAGAGTCCCATCTACCCTCGAGAGAAGGATAGACCGCGTCAGTTTCTCGCGGTACATACAGCGTCTCGCCTTCCCAAATAGTCACTCATCTGGTACTAACCAGGCTCAACATTGCTTAACTTCGGTGATCTGGCGAGAACCGGCGTGCCAACGTGATTGTGCTGTATTAAAATAAAGGGTTATTCTAATAAAGGGTTATTCAAATTCAAAAGGTTAACCTTTGAAGTCAAGCTAGCGCCCGCTATTTGTCAAGAAATAATGGATAATAAGTTGAGCAGTCTTTATTTCGCGGTAGTATAGCTAGATGATATTATCATAATAAGTAAGACGATAAAACAACTCGGAGAACATGTCCACGAGGTATTCCCACGGATACAAGATTTTGGATTTAAAATTAAAAAAAAAGGAAAGTGTGATTCTTTCATGGAAAAAATAAAATACTTGGGGCACATCAACGACGAAATTGGTAGAGGATCTTATACGGGACGAGTCACAGCTATAAAGGACATGCCGGCGCCAACATGTATTACGGAATTACAATTTTGGGGGCGATTCGTGAACTATAACCAGACATAACATTCCCAATATGCACGATCTCTTACGAACGAGCTCTTCAGCAATGACAGTATGGAAATTGAGACAGGTGGCATTCGATAAAATAAAACATGACGTTAGATCTCTACATTGAGCATTATGACTCGGGCTATGACAAGAGAATTTTCTTTTCATTATTTTAAATCTCAAGTATATATATTTAGATAGACTGATGTGGTTCTCGATTTATTAACTGTGTCTAACTGTGTCGGATATATACTCGAGTCATAGCCCTAATTATGACTCAAAACTAGATTCGAACTCACATGGAATAAGTGGCCTGCATCTTACATCAAATGCCGGACAGAAGTATAAAAAAAACTGATTGTACACGCGTCATGATATCTACTCCAGGAAGTAAAACACTATTCACAGATCGAGAAAGAAGCTCTTACTATTATCGTTGCGGTTAGAAAGTTCTACCGACATTTATATGAACGATTCTTTATACTACGGACCGACTATAAACTTCCGTTGACCATCTTTGGGTCGAATAATAAAATATCGATCTACACAACAAACACACTGCTGAATTACTATTTCAAGGTACGGTACCTCTTTTCCGAGTAGAACGAACATACGGACAGGCATTCAAGATTGGTCCCAAGACCTAGTGGACATCTTGAGGACTCCATAATTGCTTCCTCGCGTACTGATAATGTGATTAAAACTACGGTGTGCAATACCATCAGAAACGTTCTTGTCATGAAGTTAAACGCGAACAAAAAAAAGACGAAAGTATTAATGCTACAAAACACTTTGCTTTAGCTCACACTACTGCATTTATATTTACTCTCTATCGCCCCCACAACAGCGGAGTTACTATCTTTCAAAGCATATCTGAGAAAATTGACCAAGTCCTTTCTACTTATCCTTCAGCTAACATTCACATATGTGGAGACTTCAATGTTCACAACGTCGAATGGTTGACCCACTCAAACAAGACCGATGATGAGGGGAGGTTCTGTCATGATTTCTCCATTGCCTATGACCTCACTCAGATTGTTCAGGAACCTACCCGTGTGCCCGATAATGACGGCCAGTATGCGAGCCTACTAGACCTTTTTCTCACAACTTGCCCTGAACTATGTTCAGTTTCTGTTCTGTCGCCTCTTGGATCTTCCGACCACTCTGTTGTATCAATCAAGATAAAAATGAAATGTAATAAGTCCCCAGACGTACCTCTTCATCGTACAGTATATCGATACACTAAGGCTGACTGGGATAGCTTCCGTACATTTATATCTGATCTACCTCTGCATTCCATGTTTAAAAAGGATGTGTCCTCTATAGTATTAGACCTAACTGAATGGTTAATTGTAGGTATTGACCATTTCATACCCTCTAAAAAGTTTCAGCAAAAACCTAACAGCCAGCCATGGTTCTCTCCAGAATGTGCTGCTGCCATTGCGCACAGAAATCACTTTTTCCACTGCTTCAAACGTAATAGATGTATGGAAACTAAAGCCGTTTTCAGGACTGCCAGCAACCATTGTAAGAAAGTAATAAGGAACGCAAGAGTGTTGTATACTCAATCTGTTAAGTCCAAAGTAGCTGAGCAGCGGCTTGGTTCCCACCAGTTTTGGCAAATAGCAAACAGAATCCTGAACAGAAGCGTGTGCTCCATCCCAACTATTATCAATGGACCTGAGGTAATCTCGTCAGCATCTGACAAAGCCAAACTCTTTGTCAAGAACTTTGCAGCTAATTCTACCCTTTGCGACCAAGACCGCCAACCCCCAATATTTCCTCCTGTATCAGAAAACACGCTATGTGATATACGTATATCTGTATGTGATGTTGCGAAGCTAATCAAAAACCTTGATTCGAGTAAAGCAACTGGCCCTGACGGTATTCCAATTATAGTACTCAAAAAACTTCAACCTGAATTAGCGCCCATACTTACAAAACTGTTTAAACGTTGTCTTAAGGAGAATAGTTTCCCATCTCCCTGGAAAATCTCATCAGTATGCCCTATATTTAAGAATTCAGGTGATCGCTCATCCCCCTCTCAGTACAGGCCAATAAGTCTCCTGTGCGTCATGAGTAAGTTGCTAGAATCTGTGTTAAATACAGAAGTAATCAAACATCTCAACAAAAATAACCTTCTTAGTGACACTCAATATGGTTTCCGTTCTGCTAGATCTACAGCAGATGTCCTTACAGTTATATCGCATAGGATTAGCAAATCTCTCGACGGTGGCAATCTTTCTAGGGCAATTGCTCTTGACATATCTAAAGCCTTTGATAGGGTATGGCATAAAGGTTTACTTCATAAGATCGCTAGCTATGGTATAGCTGGAAAAGTCTTCTCAATTATTAAATCATGTCTTTCTGATAGGTTCATAAGAGTAGTAGTTGAGGGGCAAAAATCAGAAGCTCACAGTATTAATGCCGGTGTCCCTCAGGGATCCATCCTGGGCCCAACTCTTTTCCTGATCTACATTAATGATCTTCCAAATCATATCCTTACATCATTTGTAGACATTTATGCTGACGACACTACCATTTATGGTAGCACATCTAAGACAGTAAACGACCAAGTTCTCTCCAATTCTCTCTCCTCTGATCTTGAGCACGTAGTACAATGGGGAAAGGAGTGGCTGGTTACTTTTAATGCATCTAAAACCAAGCTTCTCTCTTTACATCATCAACATTCTAATTCACATTTGTCATCAATTGAAATGAATGGCTCTCGTCTTCAGGAGGCCTCAAGTTTTGACAAGCTTCTGGGCTTGACCATTACTCCTGATCTTAAATGGAACACGTATATCAAATCTGTTGCCAAGGCCGCTGGAAAAATGGTGGGATCTTTCTATCGATCCAGTAGATATCTCACTGCTGATGCTATTCTCTACCTATATAAGAGCCAGGTACGTCCAAGGATGGAATACTGTTGCCACATCTGGGCAGGAGCTGCTAGAAAGGACTTGTCCTGCCTTGATAGAGTTCAAAATAGACTTCGTAGCCTCGTAGGAGATGTCCTTTTCTCCTCCTTGAAACCTCTATCTCACAGAAGAGATGTTGCGAGTTTGTCTCTGATGTATCGTTATTTTCATGGAAAGTGTTCAACTGAGCTTCAATCTATGGTCCCCCCTCGCCAAACTTTCACAAGAAACACTCGTCTAGCTGTAAACACTATCAATAATTTCCCCCACTCTTTATCTGTGCCTAAACCTAAACGTAGATTCCATGAACAAAGCTTCTTTCTTAGAACTGCACGCCTGTGGAATTGTCTTCCGTTTTCCTGCTTTCCGGCTGACTACAATATGGTTGTGTTCAAGTCTAAAGTAAATAAGTTCTTGATGAGCCGTTCCATATAAGTTATCAAATTTACCAAATTTTCATTACTAATGATTACTATATTGATCAATTTCTACTGTACACTCTTTAACCCTTATCCTTGAGTGGCCTCTGGGCCTTGATAATGTGGTGACGCCTTTGTAAAAAAAAAAAAAAAAAAAAAAAACAGAAAATCACAAAGAGAGACCAGCAAATACATGGCAGTCCTACTATATAGCGAAAGAGTTGTCATATCCAAAGCATTACACAAAATTATGATGAACGATTTACATGTGGCCACCAAAGAATCAGCATATATGGCGGTCGTCAGATAAGACGAGGGAAAAATTGGGGCAAATCTTAATAAATTTATCATATATCGGTTTTATAAGAAGACTGCTAAATCATGAAACCATGTTTGTTTAACCTGGGCAATAAATTACAGCATCCGCCATCTTATTGAATATTGGTTTCTTAAGATGATTTTTTAACTTTTAAGGGTAGTCACACACATACATACACACATATATCCATAAACATACACACATATACGGCGAAATATACGGTATACATACATACATACATACATACATACATGATGATTGCAATGCCTTGCCAGACGAGTGTCACTCCCTCAGACACTTAACGTCCATGAGTCCTAACATTATTTTTCTTCTTTTTTTTTTTAATGGTACCGGCGAATTTACACACTCAAGCAGACAATACACTAAAGACGGTCATTGCTATATATACATATATATATATATATATATATATATATATATATATATATATATATATATATATATATACGTACACGCTCACACACATATATACAAACATATATCCATAAACATACACGCATATATGCATATATACATACACACATAATACATATGCATACACACATGCATACATACACAAATTCATACGCATATATACACACATATACAAATACAAACACACATATACATATACACATACAAGTACGTACACATATATGTACATATACACATACATTTAACTACATATACATACATATCTATGAATTTATACACAAACATACACATATGCATAGATACACATACATATACATACACAGACAAACATATATATACATATATACATACAAACACACACAAACATATATGCATATATAAATAAATAAATATATATATATATATATATATATATATATATATATAAACATACGTATACATATACGTACATGGACACACGGATACATATCATGATGGCAGATCAATTAATTCATGCTTCCAGCATTTCAAGCCTACACGCATCACAACTTTTCCATTGCTATAGGACTATTTTTTATAGACAAATGCCTCAGGGAGTATCTATACAAAGATGATGTTACATAGATTCCGTTCTGTACAACAGCTAAATCTCTCTTTCGGTTCAAAATGCTGAGATCCAGCAACAAACAAGAGCAAGATAGCCACCAACAAGTTAAACTACAGACCAGCTCATTCCGGTTACTTGTCTCCCGCTTTATGTTTTTTTATACACTCAAGCAGACAATACACTGAAGACGGTCATTGCTATATATACATATATATATATATACGTACACGCTCACACACATAGATACAAAAATATATCCATAAACATACACACATATATGCATATATACATACACACATAATACATATGCATACACACATGCATACATACACAAATTCATACGCATATATACACACATATACAAATACAAACACACATATACATATACACATACAAGTACGTACACATATATGTACATATACACATACATTTAACTACATATACATACATATCTATGAATTTATACACAAACATACACATATGCATAGATACACATACATATACATACACGGACAAACATATATATACATATATACATACAAACACACACAAACATATATGCATATATAAATATATATATATATATATATATATATATATATATAAACATACGTATACATATACGTACATGGACACACGGATACATATAATGATGGCAGATCAATTAATTTATGCTTCCAGCATTTCAAGCCTACACGCATCACAACTTTTCCATTGCTATAGGACTATTTTTTATAGACAAATGCCTCAGGGAGTATCTATACAAAGATGATGTTACAGAGATTCCGTTCTGTACAACAGCTAAATCTCTCTTTCGGTTCAAAATGCTGAGATCCAGCAACAAACAAGAGCAAGATAGCCACCAACAAGTTAAACTACAGACCAGCTCATTCCGGGTACTTGTCTCCCGCTTTATGTTTTTTTTTAAATCAGAGATTTGCTTCTCCTAGAGGGGTTGCCTTAACCACAGCTTACGGGAGCCCTCTCCACCCAACATACACATGGAAATAAACACATACATATATACATACATACATGCATACATACATACATGCATATGTATTGAAAGCACGTAACATTCTTTTATATATATATATATATATATATATATATATATATATATATATATATATATATAAGAGAATGCTCCGTGTTTTAAATGTATATATATATGTGTGTGTGTATGTGTGTGTGTTTTAAATATATACATATATGTTTTATATATATATATATATAAATATATATATATATATATATAAAAGAGAACGTTCCGCGGTTTAAATATGTATGTATGTATGTATGTATGTATGTATGTATGTATGTATGTATGTGGGTATGTATGTATGTATGTATGAATGCATACCGTATATTTCGTCAGAGATGGGTATTGGCTGAAGAGAGGTTGATATAGGTATCGAAAACGGTCCTAATTATCGGGTTTGAAACCGACCGTACCAATGACTTATCTCATCTAAAAACTTCTTGTAAATAAAATATAAAATATAACATAATATATATATGTGTGTCTGTGTGTGTTTGTGCGTGTGTGTGTGTGTATTTACAATATATATATATATATATATATATATATATATATATATATATATACAAAGAATATTGACGATGAAATAGATTACATACAAATTACATATGAATTTGATTGGGTGTAGATGTATAAATATGATATATATGTATATATATATATGTACATATATATATATCTAAAGATATATATTTATATGTTTGTATAAATACAGCCATATATTTATATATATATATATACATATATATATATATATATGGATATTTCATATATGTGTATTATACATATGCACATTATAAACGTATATCAATATATAGTATTTATTTAATATATATCTGTAAAGATGTATGTGTATATGTGTATGAGAGAGAGAGAGAGAGAGAGAGAGAGAGAGAACTGTTCTATATGTAATGTTTTTTGTGCTTTTGTTGGCCTGCAAGTGCGTTGGACAAACAGTTCTGTTATTTGAACGCTTACATCTGCAAATTGTGTGTGGATAACTCCTGCTATGGGTGATGTACATTCTCTCGTCCCGCCCATACGTCGTATTGAAAAACACGCCCGAATCAATGAGGTTTGTTCAAGGCAAAAAGAATAAACATGCTGGCATATTTATGTTTCTCTGAAACGAGGCGATGCAAGTCGGTCAACTCCTCAGCAGGAGGTTGGTACTGGCCTTGCTATAAAAATGACCCAAGGGGCAAATGGTAGATTGTTTTTTCATTTTTCTCTTTCCTTATATATATATATATATATATATATATATATATATATATATATATATATATATATATATATATATATGTGTGTGTGTGTGTGTGTGTGTTTATATATGTATATATATACATATATATGTACATATATATATGCATATATATTATATATATGCATAAATATATACATATATATATTATGTATCTATGTATATATATTATATATATAAATTAATATACACATATATATTATATATATGTATATATATATATTATATAAATTCATAAATATATACAGATATACACATATATATATATATAAATATACATATATACATATATATATATTATATATATATGCATAAATATATACATATATGCATGTATATACATATATCTATAAGTATATACATATATACATATGTATATATTATATATATATACATAAATATATACATATATACATATATATACATACATATATATATATATATATATATATATATATATTATCAGCGAGTTATTTATTCACTCTTCTGTCTCATTCTAATGAAGCAACGGAAACACTATTTATTTCCTGGTCCTACGTAGCTATTACTCTATTTGTGTACCTATTTATAATGCCTCCCCACGGGATAGAGTTATACACTTGAACTAGGAATTACGTCAATGAAGATGTCGATTTAATAGTCTTCAAGATTATGCCCTTGGCTTTTAGTCAACACTGTCTGCTTTGTCTTACCTGTGGTTTCTGCTGTTCCTTTGCTGGATAATTAAGGATGGTAAATCTGGCAAGAAAGCCATTCTTTACACAAGGAAAAGGAGTTGATTCTTATGATATCTCAGAAAAAAAGCTAATAATTAATCAGAAAGAAACAATATCTTCGATCTGCCGTCTGTTATTTGGAGCAGAAACAGGAAATCACAAGGAGTAGACAGTCTTGACTATAACCAGAACGTTATCACTATTATATACAGTTTCGAGCTGAATTATCCTCTTTTTACAATCACACTTTATGGTGTTGTATACAATTTCTAATGTTGTTTCCTGAATTCTATAATTCTAGAACAAATAACGACTTTCTTTGAAAGTATTATATAAGGTTTTGCTATCAACATTAGTTGTGGCAAATGTTTAGCTTAATTCTATCCGTTTAATAAAATCTGTCTTCGATAGGACTTGATATTAAATCCGCTGGTGTAGTTTTAATCTTAGAGATTCAAAGAGCATGGACGTACTTTTCATTATTCATTGCTTACAAGTCCACTCTGATTCGAAGCATTTGTGCCTGGCAGTGTCTTATATATGATGATGATGCCTCTATTCAGCTTAGAAAGACAAAGGATACCCCTTGCGCGTGTAATTGTGAGGCACGCGTTGTGTAATCACCAACCGCACCTCTCCTTAATCGGCACTGTTTGGGTCCAGTGGCAAGGAGAAGTCCAGGACGACAGGAAACAATGCCGAGATAAGCGGAGAGCACATACAGCACCTGGAAGTCCCAAATGGTCACCCATTTAGTACTGACCAGGTTCAACGTTGCTTAACTTAACTGATCCAGGGTAAACCGGTGTGTCAACGTAATTATGCCGTACAATCATATACAAAAGAAATATTATCACTCTTGAGTATTACAAGAACATTTATCCAATGGGATACACTAGTGTTGGGGCGATTCCAGTAGTTCCCATACAATTACCGCCTTGTGTTTAAATTTCCAAATTATTTATTAAAAACTAGTTTCATATTTTTTTTTTTTAATTTTCGGTTTACCGTAACATCCTGTGCAGTTTCCATATATTTTCACAAAAGTATAAGTACATACGTGAGAAAAGGCGTATATTCCGCTATGAGATTTTTATAAGTATTTTTAAATATTTTCTTCATAATTGATTGCAAAATAATGGTCAAACTTGCGGAGAACGCTCTCTTTTACGGTTTTTTTTTTAAATGGAACGGGAATTTAAATTTCGTTCCCTTTTTATAACAATTGTAAAACAGATCTTGGCCCTGTCGGTGGGGCATTAGAATACGCCGACTACCCTCCCCCCTGCAGAGGGTAAAATCCTTCAATGGGGGTCCTGGATATTACCTTAAACTATATCCAGTGGTGAGGCCCCAGCTTGTGGGCTTTGGGGAGTGTGGATCCACCTTTTAATTGCCACTGCTCCCAGGTCCACTCTGACCCGAAGTGGTAGTACCTGTTAGGGCCCCAACTATGGGTTAAATAGAAACCGACTTGAAAACAACAAATATATTCTATCAAAAAAAATTTTCTTCAAAATCTTTGGATTCAGCATTAAATAACCCGAAAAGGGTTGATATGCCGTAAAACAAATACCAACAAACCAACCAACCAAACCAAAACAGATCTTTCTCCACAAGTCTTTAAAATTAAATTATTTCGTTTTTTGTCACTAATTTTTTCATATATATAAAGTAATATATATGAAAAAATTAGTGACAAAGAACGAAATAATTTAATTTTAAACGATAAAAGATAATTTGGTAAACCTTTTTGGTATTTTTCTTTTGCATGTTCAACTCATCGTTCACATTGGAAATGTCCACATTTATAGGTTTTCGGCTATGCTTACAAGGAATTATAGCCCCTACCTCTCCATGTTAAGAACGACTTTCGACATGTGATCGTTTTAGGTCATTACTTTATGTTCAAATTTTCCTATTTATCCAAGTGGCAATGCGTCGTGTGTGGGGGTAACAGGAAAAAAAAAACCAGAAGATATGAAATTAATTCGTTCCGGCTTGGCTTTCGTATCCTAAAATGCGTTTTACATATAAATCGCGTGTGGAAAAGACTCATTAAATTAGATAAGAGTATAAAAGAAGAGCCAAATAGTACCCAAACTAACCATTAATAACTTCAGGTGCTATTCATTTTTAATTTTTCTTTAAATCCTTATTGGGATCATTACTCATACGGCCACGACCGTCATCAAATATGAGAACGCAGGCACGCGAAAGAATAAAGGAGTCATGATGAATTGGATTATTTACTTTTTGCAACTAATTAGCGATTTCCAAGAAACATAATAGCAAACTCTTCCGTCCCTGACAAAATTTTAGAAAGCGTACGATTAAAATCAAAGCAGAAAAACAAAAAAAAAAAGAATTATATTCTTCAAATGTCAGAAACTGTATGGCGTACGTTGATTTTTTTTTTTTTTTACTTTTTTAAAATAACTTTAATCCATGGGGAGTGGGAGGGGTAGTAGAAAAAATAAATTCAAGTCCAAGAAAGAACATTTTTTTTCCAGATAAAAATAAACACAAATATTTACAGAAAATTCCTAAAAATGTAGAAATCGAATAAAACACGTATTTTATAAACTTTATCGCAAAATTAGGCATTTAAAAACAGTCTTTCTGACATTCGTATCTTAGGTATCCTGAATGTTTTTCGTATTCAGGAGCAAAAAAAAAAAAAATTTCCATCACGTTTCGTAAGGTGAAAATTTCGTAAGTAGAGTCTTTCGTATCTAGAGTTTCCACTGTATCGCCAAATTTGCAGTTTTTGCATATAACAAAAGTTAAACATAAAATGTTCAATACGAGGGCAAGTAATAACGAAACTATTAGTGCGATGGGGGGGGGGTTCAAAAAAGAAAAAACATTACTTGTTGACAGGCAGCTATATAATGACAAATTACTTTAATTTACGAATTCGAATTATTCCAAATATAAAATATCAATAAAGATGATCATTTCCTGTTTGATATTTGCTGTTATTAAACAAGGCCGGTAGCCATTAGTCGCGTGCTCTCGTGTAATGAATGAATGCGTGAATGTACGATTGACATGAAATCTTAAAAGATAAACTAAAATGACCGAAAAATAGGCTTAAATGACTTAAATAAATAAAAAGTAAATGACTTTAATGAACTTAAGGATGAATTGAATGACCTTAAGAATGACTTGAATGCTTAAAAAAATAACTGGAATCCTTCAAAAACAACTTGGATGATCTGGAGAATGACTTGAATGGCTTTGAGACTGACTGGTTGTAAAGTGGGTGATCATTTTACATTAAATTAATAAAGAAAAGTGATCCCCCACTTTATATCACAGTAAGTACAGCATGTAGTAAGAACAGATGCTACACGTTGATCTTGGTTAAAAGGCCAAGAAAAGCGTATTTATTTGCTCCCCCACCGAGCAAATTAGGCACAAGTCCGATTTTTAATGTGAGGAGTGAAGGGAAAATGGGGACTAACTCCCCGGGGAGTAGGGAAACTGGATAGTGACAATTGGTATGACGGGTTTCCCCTATATTGACCAAGGTCTTATATTTGGAGTTGGCCCCCACATATGGTCTTTGGTTGCAGTATCTGCCGGAACAGATGGTATTTATTTGCTCCCCCACCGAGCAAATTAGGCACAAGGCCGATTTTTAACGTGAGGAGTGAAGGGAGGGGGAAGGGGAAAAGGGGACCAGCTCCCGAGAGGTGGGAAATGGGAGCTGGTTAAAGGTCAGGCATGTGGGGTTGCCCCCACATCTGGTCTTTGCTAGTCATAGCTAGTCATAGCTAGTCATAGCTTGCAGTATCTGCCGGAACAGATGGTATTTATTTGCTCTCCCACTGAGCAAATTAGGCACAAGGCCAATTTTTAATGTGAGGAGTGAAGGGAGGGGGAAGGGAAAAAGGGGACCAGCTCCCGAGAGGTGGGAAATGGGAGCTGGTTAAAGGTCAGGCATGTGGGGTTGCCCCCACATCTGGTCTTTGCTAGTCATAGCTAGTCATAGCTTGCAGTATCTGCCGGAACAGATGGTATTTATTTGCTCCCCCACCGAGCAAATTAGGCACAAGGCCAATTTTTAATGTGAGGAGTGAAGGGGAGGGGAAGGGAAAAAGGGGACCAGCTCCCGAGAGGTGGGAAATGGGAGCTGGTTAATGGTCAGGCATGTGGGGTTGCCCCCACATCTGGTCTTTGCTAGTCATAGCTAGTCATAGCTTGCAGTATCTGCCGGAACAGATGGTATTTATTTGCTCCCCCACTGAGCAAATTAGGCACAAGGCCGATTTTTAAAGTGAGGAGTGAAGGGGAAATGGGGACCAACTCCCCGGGGAGTAGGGGAGCTGGATAGTGACAATTGGTATGAAGGGTTGCCCCTACATTGACCAAGGTCTTATATGTGGAGTTGCCCCCACATATGGTCTTTGCTTGCAGTATCTGCCGGAACAGATACTACACTTCGATCTTGGCCAAAAGGCCAAGAAAAAGCTAAGAACAGCATCTATTAACAACAGACCTTTGATCTTAACAAAAAAGGCCAAGCACAAAAGTGTTACGGACAGACTGACAGACCAACCGACCGACCGACCGACCGACGGAGTGACTTATAAAGTCGCTTGCATGCGACTAAAAATTGCTTATTAGAAAACACGTATACTACTAAGCACGTTATTAATTCACCTGTTTGCAGCAAAACCATCGGAGGATGATGGTTGACTGAAAACCTGGGTGTTCTAGGTTCGAATCCAGTTCGTTTTAAAGAAATACTTTATCTTATAATGTTGGCAATTTTCCTTTTTTGTAAGTGTTCGATGTATTTCCAATTCGAAAAGTATCAGGAAAGTCATTGCTAACAATAGAATAATTCGATTCATACAAAATGGATTGTCGTATTTTTTTACAAGGTATCACCACTTATCAAGGCCTGGAAGCCACTCGGGGATAAAGATTATTGCGTGTACAGTAATCAATAGGATAGTATCGTAGTAATCGTTAGTATTAGAGATTTGATAAAGTGTTTTACTTAAGGGGCCGATTCATCAGGACTTTTTTTATGTTAAACTTGAAGGCATCCAGGTTGTAGTCAGGTGGGGAACAGACAACCGGAACAGAGTTCCACAGGCGTGCATTCTAAGAAAGAATCTTTGTTCATGGAATCTACGTTTTGGTTTTGGCACGGATAAAGAGTGGGGAAAATTTTTAATAGTGGTTTCAGCTAGACGGGTGTATAGCGTGAAAGATTGTGGGAGAGAAGTTGCAGGAAAGAGAAAAGGGCACCCCCCACTAAGCCACGAAGTCTATTTTGTACTCTGTCAAGGCAGGATAGGCGGCTTTTAGCAGCTCCTACCCAGATGTGGCAGCAGTACTCCATCCTTGGACGTACATGGCTTTTTATATAGATAGAGAATTGCATCAGCAGTGAGATATCTTCTGGAGCGGTAGAAGAATCCTTCCATTTCTCCAGCGACATTGGCAACAGACTTGATGTACGTGTTCCATTTCAGGTCAGGGGTAAAGCTCAAGCCCACAAGCTTAACAAAACATGGGGCTTCCCTTAGACGAGAGTCATCCATTTCAATTGATGCCAGAGGGGGACAGAGCGTTGATGATGTAAAGATAGGAGCTTGGTTTTAGATGCATTAAAAGTAATCAGCCACCTCTTCCCCCACTGTACCACGCGCTTAAGATCAGAGGAAGGAGAATCAGAGAATTTTATTATTTACGGCCTTTGATGTGTTGCCATAGGTGGTCGTGTCATCAGCATAGATGCTAACGAATGATTTAAGTATGTTGTTTGGTAGATCATTGATGTAGATCAGGAAGAGAGTTGGGCCCAGGATCGACACCTGCGGGACTCCAGCGTTAATACTGTGGGACTGATTTCTGCCCATCAACCAATACTCATGAGCCTATCAGAAAAAAATGATTAAATGATTGAGAAAATATTTCCAGTAATACCGTAGCTGGAAATCTTGTGAAGTAGGCCCTTATGCCTACCTTATCGAAGGCCTTTGATATGTCAAGAGCAATTGCCCTAGAAAGGAAGCCGTATATTATCGGGGATATATATATATATATATATATATATATATATATATATATATATATATATATAACAACTGCTGAGAGACAACACGCGAATCTTTACTATTTTTTCCTTCTCTAACTTTATAGCATGGCAAGAAAGAAGTAAAAAAGAAAGAAAAAAGATATACAAACTACTGAGAATGGTGTTTGATTCGGAAACATATTTAAATTATAAATTCAAACAAGTAAAATATTTCTGAATTTCATAATATTGTGATTTGGCTTTCAAACGTATCTGATACGCATTTTATTTTATTCAAATAAAATCAACGTTCCTATAACGGTACTCACCCCTCCCCGGATATATATATATATATATATATATATATATATATATATATATATATATATATATATATATAGTCTTTGAAGTTTTTAACCTTTAAAACTATACTAAAAAATATATTTTTATCATTCGTTAGAAAACCATCTAGTCAGTAAATTATTTAATCACCTGCAATCCCTGCATTAAATCGCTCTCGAATTTAATATAGTACCAATAATTTATTTTTCAAGGGGTCATCAGTTGTTTGCCATGAAACACTGTTTCGGGGATTTCAAAACAAAACAGCATATTACATCATGGCTCCCCAGCAGTGTTGATCAAACACCACCACCCTTAATCTTAGGAAGAAGACATGTTACAAACATTTGATCCAATTTACTATTCTTAATTGCAATTACTAACCTTTTCGTACTATAAAAATGAATTTCTTACCTGTGTGATTCACCAATTTCCACATTTAAAATGGATATATTTTTTTTAATTTATCAGTCTTGTATTTATAAAATTAGGATTAATCCACTTTACTACTTATCACCCCCACTATGATTAGTATTTAGTATATTTACATTCTTATTTAAAATTAGATATATAAAGGTTAAAAATGTTTTTACATATATACATATTTTTTAATATTATAAACACAAAGAGCAAAGTCTCAGTAAAATATAATTAAAGGTGCTGTGCTCTGAGTATTGCAGTTATGATAAGCTCAATACGGTGTAATTACCTAATTAGAATAAACCGACATAAGCACCTATTTAAAGGCAATTGTTTTCTCTTTACTTACAAAGCAATTAGATTTTTAAGAAAATGGTTACATATACCAACAGTCTTCTTAGATTAAAAAAACAATAGTCTTAAGCAATATAAAAAGACTCCCTTACTAATGTACTTATGTTATAAACTATTTTATAAACTGTTTTGTAAAATATAACTCCGTATTTTTGTTTAAATCTTATATCCTATCAAAATCAGCAAACAATCACTGGCCACCTTGATGCAAAGGTTGTTCTCTGCTTCGTGTCTTTTCGCTCGTTTGACTTAGTAATTTCTAACAAGATTTTCCTGAACCGACACTGCTTTAATCCAATGAGGGAGAAATTTATTGTAATTTGAAAATAAGCATTTTCTGATTCAGGCCCTCCTTCCTTTGTTCCAGCTCGTTTGTTTGGTTGGTCTAGTTGTCTTCACTGATTTTCTGTTTTGATACAGCTTACAGCTTCTATTCTATAACTATTTTCCAAAAATTTCAAAGTTGTGAAACTTTCTTCTCGTTGACTGCTTTTTCCTACAACATAATACAGAAGATGATAGTAGCATTTAAATCACGAGGACGACTATGACGATTCTTAGAGACTTCATATTTTTAACATAGAGGAGGGGAGAGATACTTCTTTATGATGGTGGAGAAGGCGCATAATACTTTGAGGGAATTATACAAAGTTTGTTTACAAGATGATAGACAAAACACACTTTTGGTGGAATGACGACAGACAAATATAGATGATTCTCTATTCATACCAGCTGGATGATGATGATAATGGTCAGGGATTCAAGCCTTTATGACTACATGGTCTCCTCTACCTGCCCTTGCCTTCCAGAGGCATCAGCTCTCACTAAGTCGCTCTCCAACTCTCATCTGCTAACTGACTTTCTTTCTTCTAACTTCGAACCTGTCACAATATATTGGGAATCTCCTTTCTTGATGACGTCAAAACATGTCTTGCTACGTAGAATAAATTCATTCAATTTTACCTATGTCTGTCCAAACACGTTTTTGGCAAACAAAGAAATTGCTCAATTGCATTGTATCATTTCATATATTTGTTAACTATCGTTTCTAAACTGCATTGTTCATAACTAACTCTGTCATAAATAATATTTAGTTATTTATAAGAACAACGATAATCGTTCTGCATTCCTATGGTTTCAATATGTATTCTTTTTTTTTTTTAACTTTTCTTACTGAGTTTGATTCTAACCTTTTCCAAATATCCTTTTCAAACTTATCTAGTTTGTTCTATTACTTATTGGGGCCTCTCCCTTTTTACATAACATTATTCCAGCTCATTTTTTGTTGGTCTAGTGGTCTTCACTAATTTTCTGTTCTGATGCAGCTTACAGCTTCTTCTTGTTGACTGTTTTTCATACTACCAATAGTCTTGATCTTTTTAGTTATGTACATCAAATGGCTTCATGCGTAGTCTGGGACGATTTTCATAAAAGCGTAAAGAAGAAGCGGTCATATTTCACCATGAACTAATTGATATAATTTAATTGTGTAATATAGCATTGCACTAAGTATGGCAAATGGCATCTTTATAGCCTCAGGTGACGACATAAAACCACAATTTTGGGACGCTGTCCCTCATTAGGGATTGACCTGAAACTCCTTACTATTATGCACCGGATAGGGACGGCCTGCTGGACCCGCAGCTTTCAAAATAATTTCATCCCAAACCCAACTCGCAGGCTGTACTAGTTTTTAACCCGTGTATATTCAGAATATTTTTCTTTCTTTCTTTTTACGCAATCGAATGTTATCGAGTGTGACTAGATGTGGATTATACAATTAATAGGATAATCAGCGTTGATATTAACAATATTGAAAGTTGTCCTTACAGTCAGGTGGGACGTTGAGCGAAAAACCGTAAGGACGTTTCACACTAGGGGGTGGGATAAACTAAATAGTCCAATGTTTGCAGACGTTTCGTTATGTTATTCTACGCGTTTTTCCATATGGCCGTGTGTGGATACGCTAAGGCGTGAGGGCCGGGTAATTATCGCCTTTCTTTCTAATCCTTATATCTTTTTTTTTATTTGCGATTTTTTTTTTCTTTAATTTTGTTTCTTTACGTGACATTGCACATCTGTATGATGCGGTGTCCGTCAGTCTGTCATTCCGTTTGTCGGTCTGTCATACATGGACGTATTTTTCTTTTTGGAGGTGGGGGCACGAAAGAAAGACTCGTACACGTTTCTTTTTACTATTAGATAATGATTTAGCAAGACCAAGAACCACTCGAGGATGAGAGCTAGTAAGTATATTTATCTTCTCTCCAGGAGCTTAGAAACAATTGCAAGTGTGGTTTAACAAACACCCTAATGCTGTGTTGCCTAGAAAAAATGCCTGAGCAAATCCGTCGGTAGGCCTTGGTAGAAGCGCCTCATGCGATTAGCGATAATTTAACATCCTCTCAGGGAGAAGTACAAACTCTGGGAGGATATATCTCTTAGGAATGAACGACTATATCTAAAAACAATAGTAGCGATAACACTGTTTGGACTGATCATCGAACCAGTATCTTCGACTGATATAGACAACACCTTGGCTGTATGTAGGTCAATAATATGAAATGATCATCAATCAAACGATGAGGAACACTATAGGAGTATATATTATTTTTAATTAGAATTCATTGAGATGAGTACTATTTGTTAATTTTTATTTATTGCGGACTATTATCCTAATCTTTTTCTTAGTTGTTTCACGACGTTTCGGCCAACTTTTCCCATGGCCTTCGTCAGGTTGTAACCGCGATAGATAGGAACTCCGTATTCCCTGACTGCATTCATTGCAATTACTGCCTTCCGTAGTTGTTGTCGTCTCACCACGTTTTGTCCAAGTAAGCCTCTGGTCGACTTTGGGTAGGATTGAAACCGCTATCTTCAGACAATTCTCACCTGGAACCGTAGAGATTCAACCTCTCTATCAACTGCGCCACGGACCCCGAAGGTCGATCAAGGTTGAATTTTTTAGTCTTATAAATTCATGTTTATTTATTATCTGATCTTCCATAGTCGGGTCCATACCGAATGGTATATATCATTTATAAGACCAAAAAATTCAACCACGTTGAATCTCTACGGTTCCAGGTGAGAATTGTCTGAAGATAGCGGTTTCAATCCTACCCAATGTCGGCCAGAGGCTTACTTGGCCAAAACGTGGCGAAGCAGCAACAACTACGGAAGACAGTAATTGCAGCGAATGCAGTAAGGAGATTCAGAGTTCCTATCCGTCGCGGTTACCACCTGACGTAGGCCAGAGGAATAGTTGGCCGAAACGTCGTGAAACAACTAAGAAAATGATAAGTATAATAGTCCGCAATAAATAAAAATTAACAGAATATTGGAATAGTAACCTTTGGTTGTTATGAATGAAGGTATTATTGCATAGTAGTTGTGAATGACGGTACTATTCCATAGTAGTTATTAAGGAAGGCATTATTACATAGTAATGATGAGTGAACGTACTATTACATAGTAGTTATGAATGAAAGCATTATTACATAATAGCTGTGAATGGAGATATTATTACATAGTTATGAATGAAGGTATTGTTACATAGTAGTTATGAATGAAAGTACTATTACATAGTAGTTATTCGAAAGCGTTTAATTAGAAGAATAACCTAATATTTTTTTATACAAATCGCCCCTGGATTTTATCAATAAATAAGATATACTTTTAATTTGAATAAAAAACTTAAAAGTAAATAACAATGACATTTATGAATCTCGTGTTATGTACTGGGCGAAAATTTGTTTGTAATTTTTGCAATACACTTGATGTTGTCCCCTCCTCGAGTGTTGAGAATTTAAAAGAGAGGAAAGAAGTGACTCTATATATATATATATATATATATATATATATATATATATATATATATATATATATACAGGGTGGCCGAAATGTCCCAGGACACTCTATTTTTAATATTTTAATGCTGTTAAATATGATTGATTTTAATATTCTAATGTTGTTAAAACAATTTATTTCATTTATTTTTTGAGGTTATGACTGACATCAGTGTATTTACTGGTGAGGAGCGCTTAATTGCTGCTGTTTTATTAAAAATACATGTATAGTGTCCTGGGACTTTTCGGCCACCCTGTATATATACTGCTGATCAAAAATTTCAGATCACTTAAAAATCTTTAAAAAAAAGCCTTTTGTTTAAGGATAGATTTTAAAGTCTTCCGACTTAAGGTTACTAATACTACAATCTAAAATGTTATGGAAACAGAAACGTACATGCCAAAAATTTTATTTTAAAATTTGAATTTTTATAAAATTAGGCTTTTTACACATGATCAAAATTATAAGACCAAGTTTATAAATTGTTAGATTTATGGTCATTCTTGTGTTTTTAGTTCAGTTAGAGATTAGCAATCACTGTGTAAAGGTGTTACCATGCATAAAGCAAGAACACTAAGTTGAGCGTTCTCGAATTCTAGGATTCAATAAGCAAGGTTTGTCACAGCGAGCGATAGCAGCTAAGGTAAATCGCAGTAGAACTGTTATTGGCAACATTCTAAAGAACACTGAGAATTATGGAAAAGCAAAATCCTTTGGTATGCCCCTAAAATCTCTCCTGCATTGAGTAGGATAATCAAACGGGTTGTTATGAATGACAGAGGACATTCTTCTAGTCAAATTACGTGGTTACAGATGCTGATTGCAGTCCAATAACCATCAGACGATACTTATAACAAAAAGGCATGGTAAATAAAAAGCGTAAAAAAATTCCTTGATTGCTTCCACGTCACAAAGTAGCCCGCTTAAGATTTGGTCGTGAATACTAAACCTGGGACGTTGAGAAGTTGAAGAAAGTCCTGTTTTCTGATGAGAAAAAATTCGATTTAGATGGTCCTCATGGCTTCCAGTGATATTGGCATGACAAAAACATGCCCCTTGAAATTTTTTCCACACGTCATAGTGGTGGACGGTCCCTAATGGTACGGGGTGCCTTTTCTTACAGACGGACGATGCAGCTCCAGGTGTTGTAGGGTCGTCAGGCAGCACCTGGTTATTTAAGCATGCTACAAAAAGCATCTTTGATGATGGAGGGTCATCCTTTGTGTGGGGATGGATTGTTATTCCAACAAGATAATGCTGCAATTCACACTGCAAGACGGACTTTGAGCTTTCTACAATAAAGTGGTGCTCCTTCTTTGGGGTCGCTGATTTCACTCGCCTAATCTTCCGAGCTTGTGTCACATCATCCTGCGGTAGGAAATGACTAACTACCTTATTGTTTAATGCATAGCTGGATCGATATATTTCTCTATTATTAGTGAAAAAGAAATATGCATTTGCCTCGACATTAATCGATCCCATAATCCGCACAGTAATACGTAACCGTAAACGAACACGCGGATTCATCAAAGGGTGTGTAATCACTTTCAAAACAGTTCGTAAACAAAACAATTAATTTGTAAGTCTAGCGTTATCACAATAGTAACCGCCGACTATTTGGGGAGTGGGGGGATTTGCTTATATAGACTGCTTTTCAATTTGGGGTCGGTGAGGGGGTCGTAATGCTTAGGATTAAGAATGCATGCACTTATCTATGCTGTTAACGTGTATGGCTGTGATTCTAAAAGGCGCCTACTGCTCAGTTCTGTGACTGTTTTGTAGATTTTTTGCTGGTAGATAACTAGAATTCCGATCTATAAATCTAGTGTGTTTCTGCGTCTAGTCACGTACACATGTTGCGTAGGTTAACACATTAGAGAGAGTCGGATGGGGACATTCATGTTTAATAGAGACGGCGAACATGTGTATTGATGAGGGGGAGAAGAAAGAGAGAGGAGTGAGAGAGACATACCTTTTACTGTCTGTGGTTCTTATAACATATATTTAGAGAGGAGGGTCATCAGTTCTTATAACACAGGAGGGGACAGTCATTACTTATGATAGAGAGGGGGACACATTACTTAGATGGTTTATACACAAAGTTCATTATAACGATGAGTGGACACAATGTTCATATAAAGGATGTTTCACATTACCTTTAATTGTTGAAGAATGACACAACACGAAGACACAATTACAAAATATGATGTGTTCTTGTATTACATTCGGCCGGTTGTAATTATGATGACACCCAGGAATTCAAAAGTCAACTACATGATTAAAACTTTCTAACCCTTCGCTTCCAAAGGGGGACCCTCTTCTGACCAATGTCAGCTCTGTCTCCCGTCTGTCCAACTCTCTCTCCCGTCTGTCTAACTCTGTCTAATCTCCTAAAACTAGCAAACTATATTGAGAATTCATTTTCTGCTATGACGTCATGCACATGTCCAAGAACCTGCTCGACCCACGTGGCCTGAACTCACGTGGCTTAAACATGCATGGTTCGTACATGTCCAAACCATTTCTGCAGACAAAGAATTCTTCTAACCTATTTGTCGACCTAACTTATTTTTCAGTATGTTTTTAATTTTCTATTGTTCGTTCTTCTAACTGACCTTATTTTAATTCAGTTTTCATAAAAAAGAATTGAACAATCAAAATTCCTTTTACTCAAACATATCCACTATTTTATATTAAATTGAAGAATGCGAAATTCTCCATTCAATTTCTGACCCTATTTCTGAACCTATTTCTGAACCTTGCTTACAAGGTTCGAATCTCGGTCGATCCTAATCTCATTTTTACTTATCTAATGTTTTTCTTACAATAAAAGGGGACCTTTTCTTGTAACACACACACACACTAACACACATACATTATCACTTTACAAAACTATTGATGGTAATAGATATTAATGTTTATCAACGAAACATATATAAATAAGCAAAAAGTACAATAAATTACAATGAAGAATTGTTAATTAATTTTTTTTTCTTACTGGAATTCAAAACAATCCCGTAAAATTTCTGCTTCCATTCTTTTTTGCGAACTGTTATCCTAATCTTCATAATTGTTGTTGTTTCAGTCATTTCTGCCGATTCATCCTCTGGCCTTCTTCAGATGATTAACCGCGACGAGATAGGAATGCTGAGTCTTGTAACTGTATCCCCAGTAATTACTGCCTTCCATAGTTGTTGTTGTTCTCCTACCACGTTTTGAGCCAACTAATTCTCTGGACTGCTTAGGTAGGATTATCGGTACGGACCCGATTATGGAAGACGAGATAAGAACATAAACTTGGCGCAGAGGACAGAGGCGTTGAGGTTGTACAATTCCAGGTGAGAATTGTCTGAAGATAGAGGTTTTAATCTATACTCAAGCATGTCAGACGATTAACTGACCAAAACATGGCGAGACAACAACTATGGAAAGCAGTAATTACTGGGGATAAGTTATAGGACTCAGCCTTCATATCTCGTCGCATTTAATCACCCGAAGAAGGCCAAAGGGTGAGTTTGCCAAAAATGAAGATGAGGATAACTGCTAAAAGAACGAATGCGTAAATTATGTAGCCTCATTTCCCCCCCCCCACCACCACCACCAAAAAATTGCTAAAATAGTTTCTTCCCCAGAACTGTTAGACTTTGGAACTCTCTTCCAGGATTCTGCTTTCCCAACTGTACTGACAAGCAGAAGTTCAAGTGTAATGTGAACTGACATCTTGCTGCTTATCTCACTTCACAATATTCCTGCAACTTATATCCCCGATAGTAGCCCCTTAATTCAAAGTAGCACTTTGCCTTGTTTGAGGTGAAAATTAAATTTTTTAAAAATCCTGTATCATTTGTCGATCGAAAATAAACGTGAAATTACCAGGATAGTGTAACGGTTAGAAACTCAGACTGTCGAGTTTCAATCCTGGCTTGAGGTAGTTGCTAGCCTAGCCACACTGAAGAGCTGTGATACAGCGAAACAGCGTCTCTGTGAATGACTATAAATGCTCCCTATCTTGTGAAGTAAAATAACAAACTGCCGCTAGTGTATAATACAATCCTTTTTGTGTAAAAAGATGGAACTTAGGGGTGTAGACAATTTTTTTTTACAAAGGATTCACTACGTATCAGGTCCGGAAGCCACTCGAGGATAAGAATTAATGAGTGTATAGTGGTCAAAGAAACATGCCGTAGTCATCGTTAGTAATGGACATTTGATAAATTGGATTACTTAAGGGGATGACTCATCGAGAATTTGTTCACGTTGGACTTGAAGACAACCATGTTGTAGTCAGTTGGAAAGCAGGAAAACGGAACAGAGTTACCAGGCGTACGACTCTAAGAAGCTTTGTTCATGAAATCTACGTTTAGATTTAGGCACAGATAAAGAGTGAGGGAAAAATTTTTTAGTAGTGGTTTCATCTAGACGAGTGTTTTTTGAAAGTCAGGAGATGGGGGGGCATAGATTGGAGCTCAGACGAGCAGTTATCATGAAAATAATGATAAAGCAGAGACAGGCTCGCAATGTCTCTTCTGTTGGAAAGAGGTTGCAGGGATGAGAAAAGGCCATCCCCCACTAAGCTGCGAAGTCTATTTAGAACTCTGCCAAGGCAGGATAAGCTGCGTCTAACAGTTCTTGCCCAGATGTGGCAACAGTACTCCATCCTTTGACGTACTTGGCTCTTATAGATGTAGAGAACTGCATCGGCAGTGAGATATCTAGTGGAGCAATATAATGATGCTACCGTTCTTCCAGCAGCCTTGACAACAAATTTCATGTACGTGTTCCATCAATGTTTGATTATTGGAATTTCACAGACCCATCTAAGCAGCAGCATAACGATTAGGCAGTCAAGTTTCAATCCTGGCTTGAGGTAGTTCCTTGTCTAGCCGCACTGGAGAGCAAAATAGTTTGTCTGTGGATTATATATGTACGTGTGTGTATCTGTGTGTGTATGACTTCATTATTATTTCATGCATATACACATATAATAGTATAAGATGATCGAATATATTGTGTATATATGTTGTGTATATATTGTAAATATATTGCGTATATTATTTAATTAATTGGAATTCTTATTAAGATGAGTAATTTGTATTATTTATCCATTTATTTATTGCGGACTTTTATCCTCGTCTTTTTTTTTTTTTGACATTTTCACCCCTAACAAGGCGCATTGCCACTTTGGTGTAGGGGGCTACTATCAGGGGCAGCAACTACTGGGGCACTATGTTGGGATTTGGGCAGCAAGATGTCGGTTCACGTTGTACTTGAACTTCTGCATGTCAGTACAGTTGGGGAAGCAGGGACTTTGGATGGAATTCCAGAGTCTAGCGGTTCGGGGGAAGAAACTACTGGAGTAGAAACATCTTTTACATCTAGGGATCTCTACTATGTGGGGTGGGATTTAGCTGTCTGTCGGGTTTGTCGAGGGTGTCTACGTCGTGGGGCACAAGTGTCTGCAGTTCGTCAGATCTTTTAGTTGTTGTTTAACGACGTTTCGGCCAACCATGGTACACTGCGACGGGATAGGAACGCCGAAGCTCCCAACTGTATCCTCAGCAATTACAGCCTTCCATAGTTGTTGTCGTCTCACCACGTTTCCAGGTGAGCATTATCTGAAGATAGCGGTTTCAATCCTTCCCAAAGCCGGCCAGAGGCTTAGTTGGCCAAAACGTGGTGAGACGACAACAACTATGGAAGGCGGTAATTGCTGAGAATGCAGTTAGGAGATTCGACGTTCCTATCCCGTTGCGGTTAACCACCTGACGAAGGCCAGAAGAATAGTTGACCGAAGCGTCGTAAAACAACAACTAATAAAGGATAAGAATAATAGTCCGCAATAAATAAATTGATATATATTATGTATACATTTTCAGTATTTGCAGCAGCGCTTAATACCTGCGTATGTACGGCATAATCACGTTGACACACCGGTTTTTCACTGGATCACCAAAGTTAAGCAACTTTGAACCTGGTCAGTACTAAATGGGTGACTATTTGGGACTTCTATGTGTTAGATGTGCTGTCTGCTTTTCTCGCTACCGTTTCCAGTCGTCATGGATTTCTCCTTGCCACTGATCTTAAATAGTGTCGATTCAGGAGAGGTGTGGTTGGAATTGCACAACACTTACCTCACATTTACACGCGCAGCTGTCCCTACAGGGGATATCCTTTGTATTTCGAGACTGAACGGAGGCATCGAATACGTGAGGGGAAATCAGATAAAGCATAATGCAAACAATATACTAAATCAGAAAACATGTGGTTTACAGCGGAAATAAAGCCTGCAATCACCCAACAGGTCAAGCATGATCGACTCAATCTGTAGTCGTTTCGCGCAACCGATCGGTAAAAAAAGTCTATTTTAGGAAACACAAGCTATAAAATCAGAAAAATGATCACATTTTTTATTAATTTTCTCAACCTGTCCAAACATCGAGCAGTCAGATACGTCCACGTCGTGGGTCGAATATATCAACTATGTGATATACATTTTATAAGATTCCACCTTTTTCCTTAATATTCCAAGTTCAAGACGCAGTGGAACTCGCCAATTAAAGAATGAGAGGCCTTGGCGGAATCGCCGGCGTTGATGCAAATTGAGCGGATAAAAACGTAACGAGGTCCCAAAAGGTAGTTGGACACAGCAGGGTGTGAAATTGCGTGGTTGTTCGCGGTGGAGTGTATTCGCGTGGGAGGAATGTTTGGTTAGGGCCGAGAGGAAGTTAAAAAGAAAATAGCAAGGTAACATGAAAATAGGGTAAAAATGTAAAAAAAAAAAAAAAAAATGTTCAGGATATATAATAAGTAACGCAAAAAAACAAACAAACAAACTAAAAGTTGGGGATGGAGATTCAGTGAATGGGTTGGAGAAGGAATAAAAATAAGAAGATGATGTGGTAGAGGGAAGAGGTGGGGGGAAATGGGGAAGAAAATGTAGGTAATGCAAAGGGGGAGGGGAGGGGAAGAAGAAAATGAGGCTGGAGATGATAAGAATATGAGTAGAGAAAATAGATGAGAAGGACGGAGAAGGAAAAGAAGATAAAATGATAGTAGTAGTAGTAGTAGTAGTAGTAGTAGTAGTAGTAGTAGTAGTAGTAGTAGTAGAAGTAAAAAAAATAAATAGATGTAAAACGTGAAGTAGGATAGAAGATGTAGAAGAAAAGAGATGTTACCATGAAACTGAGGAAAATACAAGATACATAACTAGATAGTTAGATAGATAGATGGATAGATAGATAGATAGATAGATAGATAGATAGATAGATATTGGGAGATATACAAGGATAAATAGATAGAGTTTGAGATATATAGATAGATAGAAATTAGGATAGATAGATAGATTAACAAATTCCTAATGAACCGCCCCCTTAAGTAAACACTTCATCAAATCTCCACACTAACGTAATGTACTTGCAATAACCCTTATCCCTGAGTGGCTTCCGGGCCTTGATAAGTGGTGATCACTGTGTAAAAAAAATAGATAGATAGATAAATGGATAGATAGATAGATATTGGGAGAGATAGATAGATAGATAGATAGATAGATAGATAGATAGATATTGGGAGATATACAAGGATAAATAAATAGAGCTTGAGATATACATATAGATAGAAATGAGGATAGATATATATAGATATATAGATAGATAGATAGATAGATAGAAATTTGAATAGATAGCTAGATAGATAGATATTGGGAGAGGCAGATAGATAGATAGATAGATAGATAGATAGATATTGGGAGAGGTAGATAGATAGATAGATAGATAGATAGATAGATAGATTGGGAGCGATAGAATAACGAAAAAATAGATAGATAGATAGATAGATAGATAAAATATAGATAGAAAGGATAGAACCAGCTGAAGAAAAGAAAACAATGCATAACAATAATAAGAAGAAGTGAAGTTGAATAGACACATAATCAGATGAAAATGAATGGTCATTTGGGGTGGGGTTCTTGCCTACTCGAAGAAGTGCTACACACTGACTATCAACTAAAGCTCCAATTTGATTGGTTTTCGCACAAGAACAGAGTAAGACACAAGCTCGTTTTTTTATGTTGGAAAAATTCATCCCTCCCCCAAATGGTCACTTCGGATTGACACAAAAATTAAAATTGCATCAGTCTAGCAAGATTTCTCAGTCACTCAGTGAGCACCAAATAGACTCCGCATAGCATCAGAATAGATACAACATTTACTCTTAGCCAAAAGGCAAAGAAACTAAAATTGTGAACTAAAAATTGAGGATGCAAACTCATCGAAATGTGATTTTATTTTTAGAATCGTATGATTTTAGTTGTAAATTATGGTTTGGAAATTATATATCTCTCTCTTTGACGGAATGGTCATTACTGATTAGCGGTGCCACTCTTCATGAACCGTCGCCATAGACTCCGGTTCAGCGCCATCCTGAGCAACTCAGCCATGGTAATGTTCGCAATGTCTTTCAGGTTGTCTGACATTCTTATTTTTGGTCTTCGATTGCCTCTTGTACCAGGGGTTGCACGAAAGAGCAGCTAGGCCGTTTGTTCTATTTACATGTCCCCGAATTTGCAATTTCAAGTCATTGATCCTGTCCAGCAGTCTCCAAAATGGTCCAATCATCTCTAAAACCCATTTGTTTGTATGTTTGTTCACCCAGCTTACACAAAGAAGTCTACGGTAGGACCAAAATTTAAAAACAGCAATTTTCCTCTTGTCGACTTTCTTCAAGACCCAACATTTTACTCCCTATGTTACAATTGAGAATACCAAAGCTTATATAGAAAACTATTAATAAAAACAATACAGAAAAGGTGGTTTATGCTCCCTAGAACAACGCCATATTACGGGTAAATAGTTTGATCCCAACATATTCAAACTAGATAATCGAATCTGTGAAATACAAATTTGCTCTTCATTTATTGAAGTAAAAATGGGTATACCCTATGCTATTATTTTTGCAAATGAGTTAGTGTTTGGCTGATATAATGCGGTATTCCAGGAAAAATGTTACTGGGCAGTGAATGAAAATTGCCGGGAAAATAAAAATTATAACGAAATGAAGCGATTATTATTTACCTGTTAAATATGTTAGAGTGCGTAAACGAGAGAATGATGTTTTTTTTTGTTTTGTTTTTTTTTTTTTTTTTTCAAGAAATAGATTTCCCGGTGAATGAATGATAACTGATAGTAGAGTTTTATGACTGGATGAAATATACTCCTACTTTATCTAAGTATGGATTTTTGGGATGAGCCACTTTGGTATGGACCAATGTAAAAAAATACAAAGGGACTAAAGCCGCACTTAGGATTGCCAGCAACCAATACAAAAAAAGTAATATAGAACTTAGAGTTATATGCTCAGTCCGCCAAGTCCAAAGTAGCTGAGCAGCGGTTTGGTTCCTATCAGTTTGTGCAAATAACAAACAGAGTCCTGGACAGAGGCGTGTGCCCTATCCCAATTATCATCAATAGACCTGAGGTAATCTGGTCAGTATCGGACCAAGCCAAACTCTTTGCCACGAACTTTGCAGCTAATTCCTATTTACAATGCCTCCCAACGGGACAGAGTTAGACACCAGGGTCGTTTTTTAACGTGGAGAAAAGGAACAAAAATAAAAATTGTCCCAGTCGTGAAAAATTTCTCCTCGACTGACAGAGAACAAGAAACCGAAGTGCAGCATCTGAAGAACAGATACTACACTGTGATCTGGTCCCGAAGGCCAAATTAAAGTAAACAAGTTATATATATATATATATATATATATATATATATATATATATATATATATATATATATATATATATATATATATATATAACACTTTAGTTACTTCAGCTGCAATTGAAACCGAAACCAAAACTTATGAAGCATTCTTGACAAAATCATTTATACAAAGAATAGCTGACTGGAGTGGCATCAACTATAATCGAAACCGAAACCAAAACTTATGAAAAGTTCTTGGTAAAATTATTTATTACAAGAAATGGAAGTCCATAACAATTTAACGACAGTCACTCGGATGTAAGCGTGACACACAAAATAAATAACACACACGCTATCCTATTAATATATAGATACAAGAAGCGTAAAGTCTTGTAATGTTGGCTGTATTTAGTTTTGTTTAGCCTTAAGCAAATAATGTAGTAAAATCATTAAACTTAATATACCCCTCTTCTTTTGAAATTCGAACATTAGCTATTAGACATATTCCCGCAATTTCAAATATTTTGAGTATTTAAAATAGTTTTAATGTCATAATATTGGTACAAACTCTTCCAACCAATTTCAATTTCGGATATCTCGAATCGGCGTTTTCTAGAATCTAAAACATTGATTTTGATTAGAACTCGGATAAGGACTTTAGCCATAAGGTTTGGTAGCAGTAATTTTCGTAAATATTGGATCGGAATTTCCGTACACACACACACATACACACACACACACACACACATATATATATATATATAAATATATAGTAATTTATAAAATATATATGGCGATTAAGCTACACTGAATATTCCGCGTTTCATCCACTCTAGGACTCTTCAGGCTTATACGCATAAGCATGAGGAGTCCTAGAGTGGATGAAACGCGGAATATTCAGTGTAGCTTAATCGCCATATATATTTTATAAATTACTAACTAGCTCTACCTACGTATTGAGCACTTTTGAAGTAAATACTTAAAGTTTACGCATAAATCTATACTTCCGTATATTAATTTTAGGTGAGTAAATTAAGTAGTTATATATATATATATATATATATATATATATATATATATATATATATATTAATGCTTTATCTGCTTATTTACACATGTTTCGATTACCACAATCGTATCAACGATCCGATAACTTCATCAGACTTTACAGAAATAATTATTTCTCTAAGATCTGATGAAGTTATTATTATTTTTTTTCTTTTCTTTTCATTTTTCTCATCAGTTCAGTTTTCTCTCATTTGGTATTGCCGGACTACTGAAAGTGGTCTTAATTTTATTTTGAATTCTAATTTATTAACAATTTGAAGTTATTTTCGAGTGGAATTTAGAAACTCATATTCTATAATTATAAAAAAAATATTAAATATATCAACTTATATGTTTATTAATAAACAGATCTACCATATATATATATATATATATATATACATATATATATATATATATATATATATATATGTATATATGTATATATATATATATATATATATATATATATATATATATATATATATATATATATGTATATATATATATATGTATGAAATTTTTACCGGACTCATTATATAAACAAAGGAAATTTCTACAAGGAAATGCCTACATCGGACTATTACCTTGTGATGTGGATTACTCAAAATACAGTTTGAATCATTTTGCCACACTGCTATCAAAGACATTCACTTCGGATTTTTAGCATGCAATTTGAATGTTAATTTTATATCCTTTTCATTAACTTCCCTTACTCTATGACTTTTAATACTTAAACAACTTTTAATTGTGATTTCCCATGTCTCATTGACTTTAGCAAATAAGGTGTAAACCATTATAACTATTTTCTAATATAGTATAAGTATATATATATATATATATATATATATATATATATACATACACACACACATATATATATATCTATATATATATATATATATATATATATAGAGAGAGAGAGAGAGAGAGAGAGAGAGAGAGAAAGAGAGAGAACAAGTATGATATAATATATATATGGTGTGATCGCTAAGCTACATGAGCGGACTCCAAGATTAGATTTTGTTGGTTCACTTCGGTGCCATCAGCGGAAGCGAAATCCAAACAAAATTCCAGTCTTAGACATTATTTAGCGCCCTACACTTTGTCGTTGCCATCCGATCTATTGAAAGATAAATAAAAAGGGGCTAAAAATTAAGGACTGCAGATTATAAATGTATATACAAATATTCAGGAGTTTATTGATTTTATATTTCTTTATATTGATTTTATATATTTATATTTTAGAAATAAAGCCACTAAACCCCACATACGTTTTAACAGTGCGGCTTAAGTGACTTTATTTCTAAAATTCAAAATAGCCTAATGTAAGAAAACTATACAGTATTTGAAACGTCTCTTCAAATTTTCGGGATTTTTAATCATGTCCAAACGTATTTTCTTTTCTTTTGGTTAATTGATTATTGCTATTTCTTCTTATGAGTTAAGGGCAAAATAAATTCACTTATTGATATAATAATTAATCATTGATTGTATGCTACGAAACTGATACTTCCAAGATCATGAAATTTGGAATGTGGATTTTATCATTTGTTCATTATAAATTTATATATATATATATATAGATAGATAGATAGATAGATAAATAGATATACATCCATATATATATACATATATATATATATATATATATATATATATATATATATATATATATCACTACAATGATGAAAACTAAAGGATCGGTCGATAATTATGTATTTGTAAAAAAAAGTGTAATTTTTTTTCATAATATTATTTTGTATTCCTGCACGTCACCAATAGAAAACGAATAAAGAAAAGTTATAAGCTTTTATACTTGTCGTACTCTTTTTTTATATACATTTTCATATATATATATATATATATATATATATATATATATATATATATATATATATATATATATATATATATCAAAATCTAACTCTTGGTTCGTTCGCAATTAATTGTCTAAAAACCACTGGACGGATGGCTTCCACGTTTTGGTATAATATGTTTACTATATCCATGTGTGTTTTTATACATTTCTTTTTAATTATAACATTATACTTAATTTTTCTATGAGTAATAGGTGGTTTTCTTTGTACCGATAGGCCATTTTTTTATTTAGGGACAATTATTTATTACCGCTTCCTGTCATGTGACCAGTGTTTCTAATTTAGCAATTTCCTGCTAGATCTGGAGATTTCGTTGGCAATCTAGCGGGGAATTCTAGAAAATCTAGAGCTATTTGGCACCAACACACCCGCAATTCTAGATTAAAAAATAAATAAAAGCTCTTGAAAATACTTTAAAACATAAAATAAACCCATTCATGTAAGCAAAAACAGTAGCATTTATTGCCTTTGGTAACAATTATTTATTGATTATTTGTTTTTTTTTTTTTTCCTTTTTTTCGGCTAACCATTCTTAAATCTCGCTATAAAATCGATTTTTCCAAGTACATTTTAGGTGGGGGGGCATTCCAACCTCCGAAGTTTAGTTTAAAATACGATCTAATCAACCCTGCTTAATTCAGAAGTATTTAGTCGAAAATTGTAAAAAGCAAGAAACAACAGCAAAAAAAGTCACAACTTATACCAATACAGTAGAATTTAATTATCTACCAACCTAAATACTTTTAACATGCTAAAACAAAGTTTTTTTGATTTTATTTTTCTAATTTCAAAATATGTTGCACCATTATTGTGATGTTTAATAAGCAGTATATTTCCATTTAACTTTTATTATAAAAAGTTTGAGTTTATGATTTGTTTCCTCTCTGAAAAAAACAGGTAAAACTAGCTGATAAAATATGTAAGCCTTCTGAGGAGCTAACCGCTTCAATATAATTCCAGAAACATATAGTGAGAAAACACGGAACATTTTATATATTGAATATACTATATTTATAATTTTTTGTCGTACTAAGTTAAAATATGGCGTTTGGGGGGGATTAGCGATTTTTGAAAATTTCAGATGATAAAAGTTATAAATCTAGCGATTTTCTGGACATTTCTTTCTCCTGATCTCGCGGTTTTTTTTTTAAATATCAGTTGCCAACACTGCATCACTAAAAAACACTACCAGCTTAATGTAAACATAATGTGTTTACAATATCGGTAAATTTTCAATGGGTTTAATCACATGATTATTGATAATGTAACCATGTGATTTAAATTTAATTTAAATTAACCACACGTGGTCGCTTTCCTATCAAATATCCATCGAAAAATGGTAGGTACACACAAAATGAATGCCGACGCTCAAAGTGTATAAACATTTTGACCCCTCCCTTTACTTGAAAATTCACCAAAAAATCAGGAAATTAACCAATTTTAATGAAAATTGCAGTATTTATCAAATAATGATCGCAGAATATAATGAACTAATTATTTTTACTTAACTTTTAGTGAAAATGTTTTATTTTGTTTAAACAAAAAATACCTTTACTAAAGTTATGGTTTTCAGTAGTAAATAAAAAACGCAAGGATTTATTTTTGCTTTTTTTAAAGCATCGTAATTTGTAACAATAAAACATAATTTTTACAGTAACATTACGAAAAAAGCCCCTACAGTCCGTATTAACGAATTCGAAATAACTCGAAGAAAAATGAATTCTCGCATACTATTCAGGAAATTAAAGATTCAATTAGATTCCTATTTTAGTCACCTAAATTATTTAAAAAAAAAATTAGGTTTGGCTATAAATTCCTAAACTCATTTCACATGAGTTTAGGAATTTATAGCCAAACCTAATTTTTTTTTTTTTGCTTAAAAAAATAGCATTAATACAGTAAGTTAGGTAAAATTTGCATAGAATACTCTGCTTTACGGTTGTTGTAAAAATGGAACGGAAATTTGAATTTCGTTCCCTTTTAAATTCGGTACATTTTTACATTGCGTCCAACTCATCGTTCACATTCGACACGTAAACCTTTATAGCTTTTCGGGTATGCTGGCAAGGTTAGGGGTGTCTATTCCGAAAGCCGTTATAACCATGGGTAGATTGGTAGGTATGTCAGAAATTTCGTGAAAAATAGTGAATTCCACCCCGTCTTTCCAAGCTTATAACTCCTCGAAAAATGTGACTCAAGCCCTAATTCTTTTTTTTTTTTTCAATTAAAGAAGCAAGGACCAAGGTTTCATTAAAAAAACAAAAAAACAACGTTTTTTTAAAAAAAGGTTTTAAACTTCGGACTTTACAGGTAAATTTCTAAAAAAAATACTACTCTTTTTGTTTTAAATTTGAATATATTATTTATTGACCTTTTCTCTTCAATTTGTGATATATAACACTTTGGTGAGTAAATTATTTACTTTTTAATAGACATTTCAAAATGGGAGGCGTGAATTATTCGACCCCGGTCTTTCCAAGCTTATAACTACTCGAAAACTGTAATTCAATCCCCAATTTTTTTTCAATTAAAGGAGCAAAAATACTTCCATCATTAATTATGCATACTTCCATCATTAATTATTTTCATATTAAAAAAAAGGGTTTTAAACTTCGAACTTTACAGGTAAATTTCTAAAAAAATCTACTTTTTTGTTTTAAATTTGAATATATTACTTATTGACCTTTTCTCTTCAATTTGTGACATATAACGCTTTGGTGAGTAAATTAATTATTTACTTAAAATTAATTATTTACTTTTTAATAGACACTTCAAAATGGGGGTCCGTGAATTAAAAAAAAGACGGTTGTCTAAAATAGTGCATTCGGTTTATTGGAAAGAGCATAACATTTCACATTGACGCTGAAAACATCGTAAAAATAGAATCAATAGAAAAATTTTGATAGATTTTTGAAGTTTAAAAATTGAAATATATTGAGTTCGTAAAATTAATTACTGTTTTTTTTTAAATAAAAAAAAATATTTTTATTACATTTAAAACAATTTAATAGTTTATTTGGGAAGTATAATCCATAAAGAAAATAAATAACCCACTTTTAAAGGAGAAATTATGAGTTGTTTATATTTTATTCGCAGTTTCGTGTTAGGGATGTCAAAAATTCCTACAAAAATCCTGATAAATCTACTAGATCGGAGTGTTTGTTCGTTGTAAACGTACCCGACAACCTATAAATGTCGACATTTCCAATGTGAAAGCTGGACTTATGTAAAAATAACAAAAAGATATACCAAACTGACTTTTTCTTTTAAAAATGGAATTATTTCCCTTTCGTTATTAACTTTTTTTCTTTTTTTAATAAATATTTTGTGTTTTATATACATAAAGTACAATTCTTGAATGTTACTGTTTTGACTATATTCGTTTGAAAAATTAAGAAAGATTAAAACGGAGCGAAATTTAAGTTTCCGTAAAGTTTTTACAACAAACGTAAAACAGCGCATACTCAGCAAGTTTTATCGTAATTTATGAGCATAATGTTGAAACACTAAATCAACATTTTATTATCTTTTTTGCATAATTAATGATGGAAGTATTTTTCTGTTTATTTTCTGAACATCTGTTTAAAAAAATAAATAATTTGTACATTCTCTTGAAAAAAAGAATCAAACTTTTCTCTACTTTCACATAACTATTTACAGTGTTCATGTAAAGCATTCATCTGTTCTTTTCATAATAAAGATTCCGTTTTCAAAGGGAAACGTTTACTGCCAAATTTCTTTTTAAAAAAAACTTTCACCTAACAATTTATGGTAAAAAATTAATCTTTTTTTGGGGAAAAATTAACAACTTTTATTGATTAAAAAAATTGCAAAAAATAATAAAAGTAAATAAACGAACAAAATGCAATTTTTCTTGATGAATGTTTTCCATTTTAACAAACTGAGCCACAGCAACGCGTGGCCGGGTACAGCTAGTATATATATATATATATATATATATATATATATATATATATATATATTATATATATATATATATATATATTTATATATATATATATATAAATATATATATATATATATATATATATATATATTTATATATATATATAAATATATATATATTCATATATATATTTATATATATATATTTATAAATATATATTATCTATATATATATTCATATATATATTTATTTATATATATACATATTTATATATATATATATACATACATATACACATATATATGTATTTATATATATTTATATATATACATACATATATATACATGGATATATATACATATATATACATACATATATATAGATATATATACATACATATATATAGATATATATACATACATATATATAGATATATATATATATACATATGTATATACATACACACACATACATACATACATATATATATATATATATATATATATATATATATATATATATATATATATATATATATATATGTATATATATATATATAGTCATTTTGGCTTGAAACACTGTAGCCCCACTGAAGTGCAGTGGATATGAAAAACTACTTTCTAGAGTTAACTACATTTGCCTTGCATTGGTGAGTCAAGAATTTTAGTATAGAAAATAACAGTTTCATTGTAAACAGAGCATGGATTTGCTACCATAACAACAAGTACTTGTTTTCCTGTTGCCTGCACTATGCATAAAATAATATCACTTTACACGTAGGTAGATCACGCAAGATGCTCGAGTGCGTCAACCTACACATCCGCTGGAGGACACGTTCGCATTGCTGATTCTGAGAAGCTCGCCTCTTTCTCTACATCTATAACGATTTTTTGTAAACAAACGACGCGTTATTTTTTTTTTTTTTTTGTAGGTGACAGAAAAACAAGAAAATTACTTTTAATTAAATAAATAAATACTTGAATAAATGATATATAAAATAGATAAATTATGTATTAAACTAACTGTGCTTACGCGGCGTTGTCTGGGACGCAATGAATTTCTTCTATTATTTTATGCACATATTTTTAATATCTGATACAGAAAAAATGGTCCCATATATAGACAATTCCTTTTACATACTTCCTCAACTTGTTCTTGATTTTACGATCGTAACTGAAATGCATTTCAATGATATATATATATAATCATTATTCACGCTGATAAGCCATAATGACAGCGAAACACGTAACTGCAGATAACATTATTTCTATACAAACCAAAATAAAAAATACATACATATATATATATATATATATATATATATATATATATATATATATATATATATATATATATATATATATATATATATAGTTTTGGTGTGTGTGTTTTGACAGTCATATTAAACGCCCTTTTTTATGTATTTAAAAGGAAAATACAACCTTGTTATATATGGGTCGTGGGATTGCATTCATCTGACAAATATTTAGCTAATTTGCATATTGTTTTAAATAGTCATTTTAATTAATTCCCAATTTTATAATTATATATTAAAATATAATACATTGTATATTTCTATTTATTAGAATTATATATATATATATATATATATATATATATGAAATCTTTGTTTCGATAGGTTTCCGAGATGTACATCCACTGAACACCGTGTGATTTTTAAAGAATGCTCAATGAAGGAACGGAACAGGTATATAATCTTTTTATTATACAAAATTATTAATTACATATGTGCATACATGTTTCAGTGGAAAACCACCAAATCAGATCGATAATAAAAAGCTTATATGTATGCAAATATGTAAACAATAAGGTTTTTATTATATCACAATATAAATATATATATATATATATATATATATATATTTAAATATAATTATGCAATGACACGTGTTTCGTTGTCTAAGACTCATCAGCGTGGCTGAATCTAGCGAGAATCGAAATCGGGACCCCGTGTAAATAATCTTAAACCTCTACTACCGTTCCATCTCGCACTACGGCTGGATATCACGATTTTTTATGCAGACGTTATTTCTTTGTCTTTTGTTCGCAGTAATTTTTGAATGAATTCAATTATTTATATGGACGTGCATTTTTACTTAAATGCGAGTTGGGAATAATCTTCCCTTTTAACAGTTTGATACCCCCAAATGGGGAGCGGCATTTATGTTGTTTTTAAAATATAATGATCTACTGACCCGTGTTTTGTCGTCTACGACTCATCAGAGGGACTGAATCTAGCGAGATTGGAAAGAAGCCTAAACCTCTACCACTGTTCCATCCCGCGCGACTGCTGGATGTCGCAATTATATATATATATATATATATATATATATATATATATATATATATATATATATATATATATATATATATACGGCATTAAGTAATAAATAAGTATTCGAAACCAAACAAAATGAATATTAGAATAACATAAAAGTAGAAATAAAATTATAAAAAAAATTAGTTAAGAATAGATAATGGAACAAAAGTTGGTAATAAAAACAAAAAATACCAAATTATGGTTCAAAACAGAAATTTTAGTTAGCATGCTACCCAAAGTGGCTGACTTTTAACAACGTGGGGATGGAATTTCTTTTCCGCAAACACCAAATTCATCATGTACAAATTCAACTTTTTGTTTGTCACATCGAATGGAAACAACAGATGATAAGTTGGTCGGACGAGGAAATTTTTATGAACATAAAATCATAAAATTGCCATCGCATTAACGAAACAGCTGCAATGAACAAATCCAAGATGAAATAAACACAATATACAAAAGATGTAATATTTGAATTCCAACAAAGTTTTTTACTATATATGCTCTGCACCTATAAAATAGATACATTGAGCTTCCCTCCAAATTAACGTTGATTCAGGTTTTATCATAACAGTCTCAACCCGTTAAACGAAATCGGTATACATTGAAATTAACACTATTTAAAAAATAAACATATATATATATATCAGATAACGTGGTGTAATCGTGATAGGAGCTGATTGTATTTTGTGGGGTTGATTAAATTTATAGAGGACAGGTATTAGCTCTGGACTACATAGTAGTGGAGACTGGGTCCTCAAGGTTACATTTTGCAACGAGTTTAGATGGTCGAACCCTCAAGATATTTTTCTCTGAGTTTTGTTATTGCGCAACCTGCAGATCACTATTGACTCCTCGCGTAAACATCCTTAAAGGGGAAATCCATTGTCTCTTGAAACTGAAAAGAACATGTTTCTCATAAGTGTGAGATTAAAACTTCAAATTATATGGCGTTTTCTATCCATCCTGAGCCCCCCCCCCTCACTTCTTAAAAAAGTTTGCTCTCGCTTAAATATTTTTGTCGGGTGGGTGAGGGGCTGAAATGTAGGTAACGCAGGATCTACACGTTAACCTTTCTCTTTGCTTGTTGTGTAAGTGTGTGTGTGTGTGTGTGTGTGTGTGTGCGTGTGCGTGTATGCGTGTGTGCGTGTGTTGTTTACAGAAGGTTTAGATGAGATAAGTCATCGGTACTGTCGGTTTCAAACATAATAATTTGGGACCGTTTTAGATAGCCATATCAAGCTCTCTTCAGCCAATACTACTTCTCAGTGGTTAGACACTGACGAAGTTCTACGACACTTTCCGAAGCCAGAGTTGCACCAAACAAGCTCATGCTGATTCTTTGGTGGTCTGCGATTGGACTAATCCATTACAGTTTTTTTTTTTTTAATGCAGGTGAACCCATTACGGCGGTGAAGTGCTATCAATAACTGGATGAAATGCATCAGAAACTTCGACAACAAAACCCAGCATTAGTAAACAGAAAATGCCCAATTCTTCTTCACAACAATGCCCGACCGCACGGTGCTAAACCGACCCTGCAGAAGTTAAACAAATTGGGCTAAAAACTCTGCCTCATCCGCCTTACTCTCCAAAACTCTCACCTACCGACTTCCAATTTTTCTAAGCATCTCGACAACTTTCTGCGTGAGAAATGCTTAAAAAACTTAAAGTCATATCAAAAACGCCTTCAGCGACTTCCTCGCCACCAGGACACACATGTTTACGTTATTCGCATTATTCTACTTGCTCTGTGTTCGCAAAAGTGTGTTGATTTTGAGAATGCTTATTTCGATCAAGAAATTTTTGTTATTCAAGGTATATTCATCTGAATTTAAAAGTTAAAAACCGCAAGATCTTTCGTGTCAACATAATATATATATGTACAAAGAAAGAGAGAGAGAGAGAGAGCGAGAGAGAGAGAGGGAGATAGACTCTGTGTGTGTTATTCTAAAAGGGTTAGGTGATTGTATGTAACCGCGAGTGTAGAGATAAGTGTGACAAGATTATTCTGTTCCCAAATCCCTACTTGTTATCATTTGGGATCAGTTATGTGGCTGGTTTACTTTAATATATTACTTCTCCTAGGTATATATCAGCATTCGAAACAGAGTACCTTACTGATCTCAAACGATAACTAAGTACTCTGACTAAAGGGCTTAGGGAACGGAATACTCCACCAATATAGACAAATACATGCTATTATGTACTTGTTTGCATCTATATGGTCTGAAAAAACATATCTCTATAACGAAGCATATACATCTACAAAATATATTTACACTCTAGTACTGAGAAAAAGATGAACAACCCAAATGAAAGAATGACAGCCATCGAAATTCAGTTTATAAAAACCTTTTCGGCTGTAATTACTTCAGACACAACGATAGAGTGGAAAATATAACTCGCAATATACCACTTTTATTAAAATTGTATAAATAAATAGAGCTTATCAATGAAATAGATGGATAATGAAATCGCCGCCAGAAAAGAAAAAAAAACAACCATAAAACCTAAGATAGGGATATAATATTACTTCAGATCAAAGCAGAAACTTGGCCATTAAACAACCGCCTAGTAAAAGTAATACCAATACCTCCCCACTGTTACAGTTTGACCACAGGAGATCGTACGCCCCATCTTCCTTTACCATCACCACTCCTATTCCCTTCCTTCACCACATCTCCTTCCAAAATCGCTACTGCTCTCATTCACAAAGTACACTCCCCGCTTTCTTCCAGAGCGTAAGTCACACCCGAATATTTTATATAAAAAAAACAAATGTAATCTTGACTCTCGTTTCAATATTGCTCCTTTTGGTCTGATGAAGTAGTCTCTTTCAATTGGGATTCCACTGAAACATGTATGCACATATGTAACCAATAATGTTTGTATAATAAACAGACTTCATACCAGCTCTGTCCTCCGGTGCTCACTCTTTAATAATCACACGGGTTTCATTGGATTTACATTTAGGAAACCAATCCATACAATCATTACATGCGCACGCGTGCACGCACACGCACGCGCACGCGCATGCGCACACGCACGCGCACGCACACGCGCACACACACACACACACGTTCCTTAAAGAAATAAATGGTAAGGTGTTTAACATCTTGGAATTTGGAATATAGGCCCTTGTCATTTATTATATATATATATATATATATATATATATATATATATATATATATATATATATATATATATATATATATATATAATGGATTATTGCAATCATTTTCGTTCTTCTCTTTTCTTCGACAAACAGAGAGGAGGGGGAGGGATGGATCATAGACATAAAATCTGTAATGAATTATAAAAAAACTTAGAGATGGCTTACTTGGTGAGATCCTTGCAAATTACGACTAATTGGATTAATTAAAATGAAAATATTTCGAACATAACTCAATCCCAAAACTAAAGAATATTTCGAACCTAAAGTAATCCTCTAAAAGAATGCCCCCCCAAATATCTCCCATTAAAAAAACAAAAAACAAAAAACGAACCCCCCCCCCCCCGAAATGGTTAACTGGCCTAAAAAGCAAGATTAACCTAGGTGTAGGAGGATCATTTTAGATACACTTCATGATCGTTTAGTTACTATGGCAACTAAGGGAGAAGTCAGTGTTTTTTTTTTAGGGTGTTCGGCAGGGAACTCTAATCGCGACTAGTACCTACACTTTTTTATGCGAAATTAACCCATCCTCACTTTAAATTCTAAAGTAATAGTTGCTTTTGTTCCGTTAAGTTTTTATTGTTTACAGTGTTCGCACGTAATCGCCCTAAAAAAAAGTAGAATCTCATTTCACTGAAGTGAAGTGCTGAGAGGAGGTGGAACATGTATTTCGTGGTACTAGTTGACAAAACGTTGATTAACTTGGCTTTTGTATAATATGAGTTGTATACTTAACGCGGCAACAGAAAACTAGAGAGGGTAAAGAGAAAGAGAGAGAGAGAAGGTGAGAGAGAGTGAGAGAGAGGAGAGAGAAATGGGAGATATAGGAGGAGAGTGGGGGGTTGGGTTGAGAAAGAGGTCAACTTAAATAGAACGTGCGCATGCAATCCTCAGTCTTATTTCGTAATGCATCGAAGCTGTTCTGTGTCTGTGTGTACGCTCGTGCAGGAAGGTCGCCGTTCTGCTTGACGTCTGTCAGATGTAAACAAAAACACTGGCTTCACCTTGAACCTGACGGAAGGCGTGCAAGTGGGTGGGGGGAATGACATGGAGACGAAGGGGCGGAAGCACAGGCGGTATAACTTTTTACGAAAGATAAAGAAGAAAACATGACTCGGCTCAGTCAGTGAGAGAAAAAGAGCGAGAAAGAGACAGGAAGAAAGAGAGAAAGAGAGAGAGAGGGGGGGGATATTCACATGTCTGTTATTCAGTTCGCCCTACGCACAAGCGACACATTAACACAAATAGCGCGTGCTTGCTCCAGATGTACGTATACAGAAGTGCGTTATCATCGGCCTCTTTCTCGGAAGCCAGGGTCGACACGGACTGACTACCCGGGTGTTCCTAGTTCGAATCCAGTTCGTTCCACGAAAAATCACTTTCACTTGGGATGTTGGACACCTTCACGTGGTCCCTCCCGTAAGTACCCAGTGCCGGCTGACGTTGTCGAGAGTGCCCCGCCCCCGTCTAAATTCTTCAAATTTCACTTTTTTAAAAACTTTTTCCCTATCAATATCATCGATTACAGACTTAAATTTAAGATGATTAAAAAAAAAAAACTTTTCACGTGGGGGTTCAGTTTTCAATTATAACGTTGTATTAAACTGAACACTAACTTTGTGACCACGATGAATAGATAGGTAGATATATACATACATAGATGAGATGGATACATAGATAGACGAGAAAGAGAGAGCGAGAGAGAGAGAGAGAAAGAGGGGGTAGATACATAGATAAGTGGAAGGAGGGGAGAGGGGTCAAAGTAATCTTCCGTTTTTTTTAACCTCTCCGTTCTAACCCCTACCTTCCGGTCACATCAGAGGGAGTTGCCATTTTTTTTATCGTGGTCACAAAGTTCGTGTTCAATTTAGTACAACGTTATAATTGAAAACTGAACCCCCACGTGAAAAGTTAAAAAGAAACTTTTTTTTTCAATTTTTTTATAATCTGAAACTTAAGTCCGTAATCGATGATATTAACAAGAAAAAAGTAAAAAAAAAAAAAAAAGTGAAAATTGTAGAATTTAGAGTGGGGGCACTCTCAACAACGTCCGCCCCGATGCCTTTCTAGAAATAATTCTGATTGGGAAAACATTAGTGAATCCAATACCAACAAGATTCGAGAGGATGATAACGGCGACGAAGAAGAAGAAGAAGAAGAAGAAGAAGAAGAAGAAGAAGACCACGACATACATATGGAGACGACCTGCCAATATATTTTTGGCAATGTTTATAATAGCCAATTAAAAATTAAAAAAGAGGTACTAAAAATACATATATCCCTATATATATATATATATATATATATATATATATATATATATAGTGAACTCATTTTTCCTCTCTGATTTTGACCTTCTATGATTAAAATCAAGGCATTTCATGCAAATGCAATATGCACAAACTGTAGCACAATATCTGAGGTGTTTTATAGGCATATTACCTATCCGCTTCCTCGATAATCGTACGGCCAAAATCGGTGGAGACCAATGAAAGTGGTAAAATCTTTTCCCTCTAATAAATTCCTCCTTCCCCCGCCACCACTTAACACCGTTGCGGGATCGTCCACAAGAGACAGTTTACAAAGGAACACTGGTTTGGGTATTCTTTTCTTCGTAGTTGCTTAAAAAAAACTGGAATGGAATTTTAATTCTACTGGGTGAAACGCTCCACGGAGTTAACCGAATCGAAGGGTTATTTATGTAATTTTTTTTTTCACTTTTCGCTGTGTTTTTTTTTTGTTTGTTTTCTTTCTGTTTTTCTGATTTCTTTTTTAAATAAGTTTTACGTTTGTTCGCTGTTTTTTTTTTTTTGTTTTTTTTTGGTTTTGGCGATTTTTTAAGAAGTTTAACACCATTTTTATTTTTATATTTAAACAGGGTTATTCTTTACTTTTCGCCCCCTTACACACACACACACCTCCAAAATGAAACAGGCAACGCCGGGTACCCCCGCTAGTAGTAAATAAATGTTACCAAAAGCAAGATAAGTTACTCTTCTACCTACCTGGTTGATTTCTTAGTGTGTCTGTGTGCGTTTTAACTTATTTTGAAATATTTATTTATTTGGAAACAAAAGTACTGTCAAGTCTGACAAAAAATGGCGATTTCGTTGTAATCATTTGAACTCTCGATAATCTCTTAAAAATCGAAAATTAAACAAAATACAGTAGAAAAGCATTCAATAAATTACACCAATCGTAAGGAAATTTGATGTTTTACCAGTATTTTTTTTTTTAATTTTCGATTTTTGTAAGTGTACTCGAGGCGAGAAATACAAACCACCATTGTTTCGTTCGAACTCAATAGACAACCTTATTTTGCTTCAAAGTAAAAAAAAAAATACTTTAAAATAAGTTACCATAAGACAACTAAAACTTATTCGGTTTTGTAGAAGGTTAACATATCTTGCCTTTGGTAACATTTATTAGTTGTTTATTTAATATTTTTTCACCACTTTTTTTTTTTGTAAAAAATGTCCTTTACTATATTGGACTTCAGGGTAAATGAGCACTTTCGCTACTCCGCCCTCCAAATTATAGAGATTCTGCTTTTTAAGCGATTACGTGTAAACATCCTGTAAAATTTGGCGGGAATATATATATATATATATATATATATATATATATATATATATATATATATATATATATATATATATATATATATATATATATGTTATAATTCAAGGCGAGGTGTCCGTTTCGTATATGAAATTAATGCTTCGTTGAGTCGTCTTACTCTCTGCCGTTCATCACTCTCAATAATTTTTACTTCGTCCCATTAAATGAAAAAGATGGTCCCTCGATTTCCCTCCATATATGATCAGTCATACCCGATTTTTCTACTGCTCCACGCATTAGAGCTTTTCAATGTTCTTGTAATCTTCTTTTTAGTGGAAGACATGTCTCAACTTTGTATAGTTTTCCACATTTACATGGAATTTCATACACACAGTTCTTAGTTAAGATTCTTTTTGTCGGCTGTTTGACGATCACATGATAATACCGAAAGTCGAGTTCTTCATGAAGACAGTCCTGATGTCATATAAAATAAATAGGCACCTTTTTATGACAGTGCCATAAGGCGACTGAGACGAGTTATCAACCCCTGTTCTTTGAATGCGAAATGCCCTCTACCGGCCGTTCTGTGAACCTCAGATATAAACAAGTGTCTCAGAGAACGCAAAAATATATAATATCGAAATAAATAACACAAAAATATAGGGAAAAATAAACATTTATTGTATAAAAATATAATTTATATATTTTAATATTATTTCTTTTAAATGAGTGATTTATGAATAAAAATAAAATGAATGATAAAAACATGAAACATTTATAGATTGTTTTTAGAATTATTTATGTTTTTTTCCTTTACGATTGTATAAAATGTAGCAATATATAATTATTTTTTGTTTGTTTTCTTTTTCACAATAAAATTGTTTAAAAATATATCAAAATATAATTTTAGCAAAATGTAACAAAATATAATTTTAAAAAAACATGCACAATTTATAGAAATGTAAGAATCTTTTTTACACAAAGATAGTTTATGTTGTTTTTTCACATTAACATATATCAAAATATAATTTTTGGTTTGTCAATAGAGCAAAATATAATTTTAATATAGAAGTTTTTATTTATTTATTTATAAAAAGTTACAGAATTTTTTTTTTCAATGAGTGATACGGGTTATCGACCCTCTTCGGTTGACACACGCCCTCTATCGACCGTTCTTGAAACTAAAATGCCCACAATCGCCTCATGACATTGCCATGCAGAAGTGCCATTGCATATTTGTGGATTTTTTTCAGACAGAACTTTCATGTATTCTCTACAAACTGCGGCGAGTTTTCAGGTGGTGTCCTTTAGTGTTTGGTCCAGATTTCTTGAGGCTGGTGCCAAATCATCTCGGTGGAGTGCTTCTCTTAAATTGTTCATCACCTCTTGACATGTATTGCTATAGGTTGCTTTTGCTCCGTGTTGTAGGCAACAAACGATTTCTTCTCTTTACATTATAGAGATAGTAGGGGCTGAAGTTTAGAGGCTTCTTCCCTCGATGATACAAAACTACGTGGCCATTTATTGGTTAGTTTATAAAACGTTTAATAAAAACGAACAAAAGAATTTATGTATGTATATATGTATGTATATATGCATGTATGTGAGAGAGAGAGAGAAGGAGAAAGAGAAAAGAGAGAGAGAGAGAGAGAGAAATTTCATTATATCATTCGTCTAACGCAAAAAAAAACACTTCTTATGTCGTTCAAGTCTCACCGGCTAAGAGTGAGAAAGCGAGCTTCGCCTCGAAATCACGTGGCTTACGTTACTTTCCTTTGATGCCTCTTACTCCCTACTGCACTGATCCTGTGACTTTTATATTAATACGCTGACAACTACGTAACGATAATAATTACATTAGTTTTCATTTCTAATTTTTCATTAGACAATATTTACTGTACGTGTGTTGATGTGCAAGGTGTTAGGATGTGTTTATTTGTCGACTGGTGTTTATCAAACTTCCATGCATTTAAGGTTATCTCAGGTCAAACAGTTTTTAAGGATCAGACATCATTTTTTTTTCTTATGAAGGTATCTTTAGAATTTGACTGCTCATATTGTGAGATTGATTTTGTTTGATTTTAAGATTTTGCTATGCATTATGTTTATTTGAAGTTGTTTGCATATTATTGCGTTCATTCTTCTGAAGAAAGTTTTTTTTGTCAAATCGTTTACTTGACAATAAAGTAACTAGCATGTTAATTGCTATGTGTATTGTCGGATATGATTTTGTAATTACTATATTATGTGTATTTTTAAATTAAAAATGTTTTCATTGATTGAGATTGTCGGACTGACTTCCTCATCTTGGTTGTTATAGTCACAACGTTTCGGCCGTTTTGCCCTTCGGCCTTCATCAGGTGTTTTGTATCGAACTGGGGAACCGTTTGTAAGGAGTCTCGAACCCAACCCTTTATTTATTATTACGGGTGTACCGGGTTCGGACTCCAGCTAGGCGGTGGGACATAGTTGCTGATTCTCTGTTTTGAAAAAAGTGAGAAAACTTTAAAAAAACAGCTCACATGCTCGAACATAATAACCTACTGAGCAAACCAAGCATAGAGCTGGATGCAATTTGGACACCTCTGATAAAGAGAGAAAATCTTGAATAACAACATAGGTTTAACATTAACAAAAACAAACTAAGAATTGTCCCAGTGACATATGGCCGAGTGATCCTAGACGTTTTATCATTACAGTTGCCCAAAGGTGCTGAGTTCAATCCTGAACGAAGGCAGTGAAAAGTAACATTCAAAACAGAGAATCAGCAACTATGTCCCAGAGCCTAGCTGGAGTTCGAACACGGTACCCCCGTAATAATAATAAAGGGTTGGGTTCGAGACTCCTAACAAAGGGTTCCCCAGTTCGATACAAAACACCTGATGAAGGCCGGAGGGCAAAACGATCGAAACGTTGTGACTATAACAACCAAGATGGGGAAGTCAGTCCGACAATCTCAATCAATGAAAACACCTCATCTCAAAAATACAGGCAATTACTATTAAAAATGTTTACCCAAATAAGTTGCTTACAGGAACTCTAATACTTGAGTAAACTCTATATTTTCAAATAATTTCTTTTGTATTTGTAATTTTCTAATAATTGCTGAGTACGAGATGCCATCAATAAGTTTCCAGACGTTTTTTTGTATAGTCATTTAAAATTATCGTAGACTGTTGAAAATGTAGTATCTTATTGCTATGAATCTTTTGAGGTGATTGACCCATTTTTCTGTTTTCAGATTAAAATGAAAAGTTACAGCAGGAATACGAATACACTGTACTAAGGCCTGGGTGTCACAGTTAATGAATTTTCAAAATGCAATCTGGACGTGAGATCACTTTAGGAGAATGATATGCAATAAAATTGTGTTTAAAATTCAGAAAAAAAAAATGCCAGAGAAACGTACGGAATTTCAGACTGCTTTTGGACCGTGTTGCATGAATTAAACATCAGTTTTTTTAGGGGCATAAGAGATTCAAGAAAGGTACGGAGTTTGTGAGAGACGATGAAAGGTGGTAGAAGAGTATTGAAGCCAGAATACCAGAGGTGATTGGCCAAATAAAGAATTTCATGGATAAGGGTCGTTGTGTGTCTATAAAGACAGTAAGTGCACAGTTTGATGTCAGTGTGGGAACTGTCACAAAATTATTTGCAAGGATGTGAAGATGCGGAAGATTTGCACGAAGTTTGTCCGTAGGGCGCTTCGAGAATATCACAAAGAAAAATGTTATCATGACTGCAGAGAGACCCAAGTTGATCGAGTTGATCAATTCAGATCCCGAAGGGCCTCGAAGCTCTGGTGACCTGCGATGAAAGGTGAATATACTGCTATGATCCAGAGGCCAAGAGACAGAGTACCCAATGGGAGCATGCTGGCTCTCCCAGGCCCAAGAAGGCCAGCTACAGAAAATCAACCCAGAAACTTATAATGATCCTTTTTTGCGACAGCATAGGCAGGATCTGCATGCTCTAGGTTCACGCTAGACAAGCAACCAACAAGGAATATTATGTTGAGGTTTTAAGGGAGTTCAAGAAAAGATCCCTTCGGAAGAAACCACTCTTCAAATTGGGTCAATGGCATTTCCACCAAGACGCACCTGCCCACAACTCTATCCTTGTCACAGAACATTTGACTAAGATGGGCATCAAGACAATCCTTCGCCTTCCTATAGTTCAGACTTTGCTCTCTGTGACTTTTGGTTATTACCTAAGCTCAAGGAAAACCTTACAGACTGTCGTTATGAGACAACTGAGGAGATGAAACACGATCATTGATACGCTCAGGGAAGAGATGTTCCAAGTCTATCTCTGTTTTAGCGTTATTTTTATAAAAAGTGCTTCACTGAGCTTCAATCTTTCACATTCAAACACTTACTTCACTAGAATCAATGTCAACAATTTTCCTCACACTTTGTCTATGCCAAAATCTAAACGCAAATTCCATGAACATAGTTTCTTTCCTAGAAGTATCCGCCCGTGAAATTTTGTATCTTGGGCTGGATTTCCTGTTAACTACAACGATGTTGCCCGGGATTGAATGATGATCAACGAATGTTTCACACTCCCATATTTTTGTCATCTACTGAAATCTACGAAATAGGCCATTTTTCAATCAAATCGATTGATTGTCTGCATTAATTGGGACACCGTCGCGATGCATCTGGAAGAAGTTTCAGATGCTTTTTGCAGTGATTAAGTTCACAATATCTTGTATACTACATTGCACTGTTGAGAAACTTATTGTTGAGTTTATAAACTTATGTTTATATACAATGGCTTGCATTAAAGTTTAAAACGCAAAAGTCAAGTATCATGCTTCAATTGTTGTCTAGACAGAAGCATTCATTGTGATGCGCCCTTATAATATAAAAGTACCTACTGTTGATTTTATATTCCTGGCATTACTAGTTGTGCGGTGATAATGCCTTTAATTAAACTTTAAAACGAAAAAGTCAAGTGTTAATATAAAATTGTGCTTTAAACAGAAACCCCTCTCAAAGAACCTATTGTTGATTTTATATGTTGCGACTTTCGGCTTGTGTAGTAATAAAACTTCTCAAATGCACTTGTGATGTTAGGCTGTATAAGGTGTTAACGTTGGTCAAAATCGCCTGTTCTTTCTTTCATCGGATTATTTTGATTATCAATTATCGATGCTTGTCGAAGACATTCCGATACAACACCTATCTAAGAACACTGCCAAATATAAAGTGCCTTCATATGAAATTTCATAAAATTCGAACCAGCCGTTTTCGAGTCCATAAGGAACAAACTCACAGACACACAAGGTTTCTTTTATATAGGAGTAGAGATAGAGGTAGAGATCAAGTAAAAATACTTCACTTTCTAATAACATGGCTAACTGTCTCGATTTGACTAAAAAAAATGGCTATTTCGTAGATTTCGATGGCAATAAAAATACGGGAGTGCAAAATATTCGTTGAACAAAATACAGAAACATCTTTATGATGTCCGTACTTGTCACGGGACGAAGATGTCATATTCCAAAAAAAAAAATCACGAAAATTGATCAAGTACTTTTTTTTTTAATTAAGAAAATCAAATTTCATGAGAAAGAGAGGAGAAAGGCGGGAGCAGCCATATTGATTTACAGTGTGTCAAAATTCAAGGACGACAATTAAATTCGAATACATAGATTGTTTTCGTATTTTTTATGTTTTACTTTTCGCCGCCAAACAAGGAACAGTTCCATTTAAACATATGGGACTATTATTTAGGACCAAACTTGCAGGGACACTGCGAGATGTCTGTTCGCATTATACTTGCATTTCTGCGCGTTACTACAGTCAGAAAAATAGGGACTTAGGATGGAATTCCAATGTCTAGCATTTCGAGAGAAGACTATTTAAGTAGAAGGCTTTCCGGCATCTTGGAATCTCTACAGTGTAGGGTAGGATTTTGTTGCTTGTTGGACATTTACGTCGAAGAGGCACTAGTGCTTTGGGCACCTTCAATTAACCACCTGTAAAACAGGCGCGAGGATTCCACATTTCGACGATAGGTCAGAAGTTGGAGTTTGGCTAGCAGTGCGGGACCTATTAGTTTGGCGACTCTTTTTTGACTCCTGTATAAGAGCGAGGAATTAGAAGCAGATGTACCAACCCAGATGTGGCAATGATACTCCACGCATGGACGAATAGTGGTTTTGTATGGTGTCAGAAAATTCTCACATAGGCTTTTGCCCTTGGTAGGATGGAAGAAAACCAAACAGAATTACAACAGGTTCATCTTTTAAATTTCAACGTACATTTTATTAAAGCAAAAATATCCATACTGCAAAAGATATGTCATCTTCAGCTATCTGCCACTATGAGCTGGTAACGTCCCCGAAGGGATAATAGTGCATCTTCGATAAAGGCTGGGTAGAAAATTCCGCTGACGAAGAACTGTGCAGGTTGAAGTGTTGAGATATCTTCCAAGATGGATACAGCAAGTCTCGTAGCCTCGTGGTGTCCTCTTTGATTCAGTCCAATGGCGGACAAGGCAGGTCAAACAGTAGATCTTACTTTCGTCTTTGACAAACATTACTTTGTAAAGAAGAAAGTCACTAGATTCACAGAGCACGAAGCGTGCAAGGATATAATAAATTGCCCAACATAAGGGCATTAAAACGTCTCAAAGTAATTTCGCTGCTTCGAACTTCGAGTGAGAATTCGAGTTCATTCAAGCCTACGTCTTTTTGAATTCTGGTGATCTGAAAGGATAATTTTGGCGTCAAAAACATTCTCGACAGTTAATTATAACATGCAATTTGATTGGTTCAAACAAATCCGCGGGCGGACAAACCGTCCAATAAAAAAAACGCTTATTTCTGCAGGATTTCTTACAATGGATACAGAATACTCTCAAGTGCGAGTAACCTTCTAGCACGGTACAGAGAACCCACCTTCCTCGCGGCGGCCTTAGCAATTAGTTTAATGTATTTGTTCCAATTCATGCTGTCTGTGAATGTGAAGCCTAGGAGCTTGACGGAAGTAATTTCAGATAATGTATCATTAGCCACAACAATTAAGTAAGTCAAACAATTTAGTCGCTAACAATCGTAAAATTTGATTTTCTTGATTAAAAAAATACTTAATCAATTTGCGTGAATATAACGTTTTGTAAACGTGACGACGTGTATCGTAAAGAGTTTTCTTTATTTTTGATTAATCTAATTCTAAAAAAGAACCACTCCCCCCCTCCCAAAAAGCCGAAAAGTTTTCTAAGTGTTTTATGTTGACAACTAGAGGCTTTATCATTATATAACCTAAAAGGGTCGATATGCCGTAAAAGAAAGTAAACCAACGCTAACAATCAAAGATTCCTTTATTTTTTTTTCACTGCTTGCTCTCCCCGCCCCTTCCCTGACTTGACCCCTTTTTTCGGTGAGTTAGGATTCCTTACTCAACTTCACCCCACTTGCATCCCCTTCCAATTGGCATATATTAACACCAAAAATAGACTGGCATCCCCAATCGCTCTCTGCTAACAACCCGTGCATTGTTAACCCCTCTAGATTGAAAAAAAAAAAATAGAACATGTTGCTTTTATTAGTCAGAGTCGTTTTGAATATTTACTTCGTTTTTAATATTTTATGTTTTTTTTCTTTTCTTTCTTATTGCGGTTTTCTTTCTTTTTTCTTTTTGCTTTCTTTTACATTTTTCTCCTTCTTTCTTTCCTTCTTTTTATGCTTCTTTCTTTTCCGCTCTTTCTCTTTTTTCTCTTCTTTTCTTCTTCGTTCCATTTTGTCTTCGTTCCTCTTCTTTTCTGTTCTTTTTCTTTCTTCTATTCTTTCTTTCTTTCTTTCTTTCTACTCTTTTTTCACCTTCTATCTTTTAACTTGACTATCTTCGATCTTTTCATTTGTTTTTTTTCATTTATTTCTTTACCTTTTCATTTCACGCAATCTATCCTTTTTTTTCTTTCTGCCGTTCGTGCTTTTTTTCTCTTTTCCTTTTTTTTTTCCTTGCCCCTCTTCCTTCCTTCCTTGGTTTCGTTCTTTTATGTTTCTTTCTATTTTCTTCCATTTTTCCTTCCTTCCTTTTCCTTTCTTTTTTTTCCTTTATTCATTTTCCTTTCTCATCTTTCCTTTTTTCTTGTTTTTTTCCTATCTTTTCATTCTCCCTTTTCAATCTTTTGCCCCATTTGTATTTTTTTTTTTTTTTGCTTGTCATTCTTATTTTCTCCTGTCACTTTTCCTTTCCTACGTTCTTTTCGTCCTACGTTCAATTCGTTAGTTCTTTCTATTTGCATTCTCCCTTCACCTTTTTCTTTTCTCCTCCTTTCGTTCGATCTGTATTTTGTCATTAGTTTTTATTGATTTTATTTGTTTTTTTTTTTACTTTCTTTCATTTTTTTCTTTTTTCCTGTCATTTTCCTTCCTATCGCGTAATTCCTTGCTTCTTTTCTTTTTACTTTATTTCTATATTCTTTATTTTTCCTTTTTATTACTATTTTCTTTATTTTCCTCTTTCTTTCTTTGCTTTCTTAATTAATATTGGATTATATATATATATATATATATATATATATATATATATATATATTACATATATATATTACATATACATATTATATATATACATATTATATATATACATATACATACATATATATATAAATGTATATATATGTGTATAGATATATAGATATATGTATATATATGTATATATAAATATATATATATATATATATATCACAAAGAGAGAAATATATATATATATAAATATATATATATATATATATATATATATATATCAGAGCGAGAGAAAGAAAAAAAGTGTACATATTTATTTAACGCATTTTTTAAGTCTATATATATAGACATTGAACAACCCAACCTTCCCATACGCACACATGTTTGTCCTTCCCGACATAGGTAGGATTCAAAAACTGTCCTCTTTTTCGTATGATCTATGACTTTTTCTGTTCTTGCATTTTTACTTCAATATCCTAAAGATGTCCTCTGAAATAAGGACGAAACGTTGATTATATTAATAATTTCATTCGGTTTTTCTATTTTTCTCATATATATATATATATATATATATATATATATATATATATATATATATATAAATATACATATATATATATATATATATATATATCACCTTTTTATTTTGACTATTTTAAAAGTTCCAAATCTCAACGATTATTGATGAGAATTTAACAAATGAAGGCTCGTTGGAAAAGTCATTACCTTAATTGCGTACTAGGTTATGTGACGTCTGCTCCTAAGGTCGTACATTAAGGGGATCATCTATCATCCAGAGACTATTTTTGACATTTTTTACAGCCATAAAATGTTTCTATCAGAGTCATCTGTTTTCCTAGTTTTGCATATGAATTACAAAATATCTGATATTTCCCCCAAAACATTTGGCCTTGATAGAGAAGAAACTGAAACTTGCTGATATGATTTTAAGTTATCTGAAATAACAGCGAAGGGAGACTTGATTCCAAATATTTTGCTCATATGTTATATCATCCCGCTTTGATTTTCACACATAAAGTAAATTTCACAGCGTATAAGGAATTCTTGCTAATTTATAAAAACATTTAAAAAATTCAAAATTGGTATGAAAAATATTGTTCCTACATGGTAGCGATTTTTTCTGACCCTGTGTAAAATATAGAAATAAACATTCTTCTCTAATATTGATTTTTTTAAATAATCGAACACATATATATATATATATATATATATATATATATATATATATATATATATATATTGATCCCAATCAATATCTCTTATTTTTTTGGTCCGATGAAGTGTTATGCTTGAATTGGGATTCGTCTGAAACATGTATGCACATATGTAACCAATAATGTTTGTATAATAAACAAACTATATACCAGCTCTGTCTTGCATTGAGCACTCTTTAATAATTACGCGAGTTTCATTGGATTTATATTTAGGAAACCAATCGATGCAACTATTACATGCTATATAAATATATATATATATATATATATATATGTATATATATATATATATATATATATATATATATATATATACGAGCAAACAGTTAATAAAACATGTTAAAAAACAATTTGAAATGAGTTAAAAACATATTTAATCTGAAAAGGAAACACTAGATAAGTGGATAGTCCTTAATCCGCGGAGTTTCGAAGACATACTTTCCTTCTGATCAGAGAGTATGATTTAGCAAAATGCGGGATCGGATTTTGCATGCAAAAGTATTTGATGAAACAACAAGTAAGTCAAAGATCTTACTTGAAAACCAAAAAAGTGAAGCAGAGAGAATATGGTGAAGAAAAAGGTGATTACACATGAATGGATAGTCTGGTGGAAGATAAATAATTCAGTGAAGGTAAAATCCAAGTGTATAACTTCAAGAATATATATATATATATATATATATATATATATATATATATATATATATATATATATTATTATTATTATTATATTATATTATATCATTTTATATATATATATATATATATATATATATATATATATATATATATATATATATATATGACAAAAGTCTATATTCTAAATTTACCGATATTAACCATTTTACCGTTTATTGCTTTAAGTATGTTGAAATGCTCAATTCTTAACAGCACCTGTTTCGTAGTGCAGAATCATTCATGTAATTCTTATGTCAATTTTAAAATTTGTTTGGTCTTTACCTTATCAGAAGAAAAAGAACTTATCAATTGTAAAAGAAAATAAAGGAAAATGGGCATAATGATAAAATTTGAAAATTGGAAAAGAAGTTGAAATTATTTGGAATTTTCTTTTCTTTTAAAGTAGCTGAGTTCCTTTACTTCTGATGGGTTAAGGGCGGAGTAAATTCCAAAACTGACATAATAATTATATGAATGATTCTGCGCTACGAAACAGGTGCTGACAAGAATCGAGCATTTGAACGTACTTAAAGAAATAAACGGTAAGGTGGTCAACATCTTCAAATTTGAAAGATAGACTTGTGTTATTTATTAGTTTAATGCCCTGTAGCTACATCTAGCTTCGTAATTTAAAGGATTGGTATAAATAAAAGGTGAAATATAATTGAAGAAACATATTTCCCCTATAAGCATGTAGATATGTGGGTGTGTATTGGCGTGGGTGTGCATACGTGCTTTTTGTTTTATTTTACTTCAGTCGAAGTTCTCAGAAACCAAGAGGCCCACGACCTGGGGCTAACACTTGAAGTCTATATGAGATACATAGATATTCGAATGTCCCATTAAAGTTCTTTATCTCTCAAGCACTGAGGTGTGTGTGTGTATTAAAGTGTCCTATTTCCTTACGGTTTAACATACCTAAGTTTGGTGTAATTTTAGGGAAAATTATGAATGTATCTAATGGACGCGGATGTCAAATCATATTTAACGAAAATTGCTTGAATTATTAGAATTAGTTTTCCTGCGTAAAATTAATGTTTTGGAAATTTTGAATATAATATGGGCAATGGAGAGCGAATTCCCAGGTAAGTAACCCACACCTCCAGCAGCACACACACGCACACACAATCACACACACGCATATAAAACCAAAAACAACAACAACAACAAAAACTAATACATGACTTAACAATATATCCAGTCTAACACGCACACATATACATCTATATACGGATATACGTATTCACGTATACGTTGTGTATTAAGAACAACAAGAACGAACGCAACAAAAGCAGCGATGATTCGGAATAGAGACCGCAATGATCGTCTGGCTTTCCAGCGTAATTTTTTTTTTAATTCTGCCTTCGGCTGTCTTATTTTCCGACAACAAGGAATGTTAGTTTATTTTATTATTCTACTTTTAGTATCATATAACCTGACGTTGCCCGGGATTAAATTAATACCCCTGTTCTTTTGTGCCAATTCTATAACACTATATACGGCATAATCGCGTTGACACGCCGGTTCTCGTCAGAGTCACTGAAGTTAAGCAACGTTGAGCCGGGTTAGTACCAGATGGGTGACCATTTGGAAATTCGAGTCTCTGTACGTGCTCTCCGCTTATCTCGGCATTTGTTTCCAGTCTTGCTGTACATATACTTCACTTGCCACCGATATTTCACCATGTCAACTCAGGAGAGGTGTGGTTGGAGATTGCGCACGTCCTTCCATAAAAAATTTCACGCGCAGGCACCCTTCGTGGGTATCCATAATCTGTCAACGACTGAAGGGGCCTTTTAACACTACACTACGATGGACATGTGTAATTTTTACATCAATAATATTAAAGTTTATGAGCAGAGTTCAAATATGTTTTAAGTATGTATTGGATAAACGGATTGCATCTAGAGCCATCTTCATTTAAATATATTTTAGTAATTGGTAATCTGTAATCCGACTCCCCTCAAGGCGTATTAAGGATTTCACGGAATCAAGGAGGACCCCCTGTATACTTATGCTCTAATTTTAACATTTCAACATGACTATTTCACATTTCATAGAATACCGGTCCCAGGGAGGTTAAAGCAATGAATATAATATTAGTTTTAAATTTTAATATTGTATTTTTTTTCCTTATGACGAGGACGGGGTATGATAAAGTTGATACCACTCAGAAAGTCAACATTTTTTTAAATAAATAAGTAATGGACAACATTATCAGCTCTGTTGCGTAAAACGCATATTTCATAATTCAAAATAAGAAGTTAAAAAATATATGATGTCATTAGGTAAATACATGTTGTCATTGTTTTTGTTGTTGTTGTTGTTGTTGTTGTTGTTCTTCTTCTTCTTCTTCTTCTTCTTCTTCCAATAAGTACGCGGCGATCTTTTTTCTTTTTCTTTTTTTATGTATTGTTTAATGGATATAATTGCTAGCTGGCAACCCGGCGTTGCCCGGTTAAACAATACGCTTGAACATGAAAGTTTAATTTTTGCAGATTGCATAAGTATTATTATAGAATCCATCCTCTGTTGATTATTATATATTACGAGGAATAATTTGCCCGGTGGACTAATTCGTAATAAATAAATAAATAAATAAATAAATAAATAAAATAATAAAAATAATAATAAAATAAATAAATACTACTACGACTACTACTACTACTACTACTACTAATAATAATAATAATAATAATAATAATAATGTCTTTCATCAAATTCTGCTTGTGTTTGTTTATAATATCGCGTCAGCTGATATTTGGGCTTGACGATGAATGCCCTGCAAAAGTCACTTCTGATTAATGTTTTGTTTTAAAATATGCAAGCGAAGAACTGATTTGCGGCGATTTTAAATGGTACCTCTTCTTTTATCATAAATTGGACTCATTAATAAAAAAAAAAATTAAAATAAAATGTTGAGGTACATACGGGCTTGAACCGTTAACCATCCGAGCTGTAGTCGAAAGCTTTACACCTGCGCTTTAAATCCAGATGACAGTAAACCTATTCTTTTTATTTATTCATTTTTTTTTTTTTTTAAAGAAGAAACGATTTATTTAGATTTTATAATCTTCCTTACCCGGTGCAAAGTAAAATATTCCCTTGTAAAAATTATTCTTTTTATCTATGAGAGAGAAAATCTATTTTTAAGATCGGATATTTTTCGATTTTCGATACTTATCGGATTAATTTCTGGACAAAACAAATCTAAGAACACTGCCGGACTTGGTGTGGAATTTCGGAACCTATAAGAAAGGAACTCACACACACACACACACACACACACACACACACACACACACACACACACACATACACACAAAGTAACTTTTATAGAATAGTGAAGATAAAACTCTTTGGACCGCCCGAACTTACTTGCATTTTGTCTATCAAAAACATTGTCATGGTAAATCAGCTTGTATTAAATAAAATTCGCACATCTTTCCACAGTCCAAGCATATTGATTGCAAATAAATTTCAGTCTTTGTAGACATAGTTTCAATCATGAAACTATGACTTGCTATGTACGTATCTGCTATTACATAAAAGAACTGTCTTTTCTCTTCTCTTTTAAATAAGACTTTTTGGAAACAAGAATATCCACACATTCCACAAGAATGTGGCTTTTCCCTTTTCTTCATTTTTTTTTCTTCTAGGGGTGGGTGGGACATCCAACCAGATGTTTGACATTTACCCCTATTTTAGTGAGTCCAGCCAAGAGATCTTTTTTGGGGATTCTAGCCAAGAGATCTTTTTTGGGATTCTTCAGTGCAATCATTTGTATCTCACTTGTACTTGGTTCACCGGGTATACTTGCTAAGTATTTTTCTAAGTTGTTTTTCATAAGCCCAGTCGCTCCTATAATGATTGCTATCATTGAAACCTCTTTTAATTTCCAATTTCGTTTCATACTTTGTTATCTCTTCCCGCTCAGCTCTGTTAAGCCCTGTATCAGTGGGTACACTGACCTCTATTATGGTCGCTTTTTTATTCGCTCTGTCCCAAATTATTATATCTGGTTTAAAGGCTGCATTTTGTGTGTGTGTGTGTGTGTGTGTGTGTGTGTGTGTGTGTGTGTGTGAGAGAGTTCGTTCGTTCCATATGGACTCTAAAACGGCTGGACTGATATTTTGGAAATTTCGCACAAAGGAACTTGATGTGTGGGGGAGTGTTCTTACGTAGTTTTTTTCTATCGGAACATGTCTGAAAAGTATAAACATCGATAATCGAAATAGAAAATCCGATTAAAGAAGGAAAATCGATTTTGATCAAAGTTAACACTTTTATACAACCTAACATCACAAGTGCTTTCAGAAGTTTTATCACCGCACAAGCGAAAAGCCGCAACATATGAGATCAACTGTAGATGTTTTTTATAAGGCAAGCTATTAAAAATAAATGTTTATTTCCATATCACAACCGAACCATGAGACTTGACTTTTGCACGCTCAAATTTAATTCACGTGATTATATAAAAAATAAGTTCATAAAATCAACAGTTGGTTTGTTGATAAGGCAGAGGCGCGTTCGAAATGAATGTTTCTGTTCAGAACACAACTAAACCATGATACTTGACTTTTGCATTCGAAACTTAAAGTTTAGCTATTATTTATAGATAATTCCATGATATCAACAATAGATTCTCTACAGTGCAATGTAGATTAAAATGCATTGTGGATTAAGTCAGGGCGGCGAGTCATGTAAAGCTTCCGCCTGATACACTGCCGGGTGGGGAATGCCTAACTAGAGCAGGTAATCAATAGATTTGTTAAAAAATGAATGATCTCACTGATTTCGCTGGCAATAAAAGTATGGAAGGATATATATATGTATGTATATATATATATATATATATATATATATATATATATATATATATATATATATATATATATATATACAGCCTTTGAGACTTTACACGACCGGTCGCCACGGTCGATTGAAAATTTCTTGGGGCGACTAAAAAGATCATAAATCACTCGCCCGGCAGTCGATAAAGTTTCTTTAAATAAAGAAATGGGAAAAACTCATTTATTTTACGGATTGAATTGTTTTTGAATTGTTGTAAAATTATTTACTATTATTGACTGAAACAAAGACAATGGTCGGACGAGTAAAAATATTTTGGGGCGAGTAAATTTTCCCTCACACTCATATATATATATATATATATATATATATATATATATATATATATATATATGTGTGTGTGTGTGTGTGTGTGTGTGTGTGTGTGTGTGTGCGTGTTTGTGTGTGTGTGTGTACTTAACTTTATATGAATATAAATATTTCATAAAGAAGTCAGCACTTATCAGAGTAGGAAAATGAACTTTGTGTATCTTCGATAATTAAGACGTGGTTAGAATTGCGGTTCACAGTTTTGCTTTACGGCACATCAATCTACTTTGTCTGATGTTGTGCCGTCTTTTTGGGGTATTCGACAATCATCTGTAGGGCAAAAAAGAATGGCTTAATATGATGCGACCTCTATTCCTTTAACAGAAATATAAAAAGAAAGGAAACTTCAAGTTTGGTTTATCTTAAGAATTTCCCTTGTATGTAAGAACACGTACGTGTCGTTCTATAAATAAGGCACAATGCCACGTGTCATGTTACCTTTCAGATCTGCCGACCGCAGTTTACCTTGTGTAACGCACGCCCCATTCTTCTTCTTCTTCTTCTTCTTCTTCTTCTTCTTCTTCTTCTTCTTCTAGAACGCCTTTAACACACGTTTGTTTGTTTGTTATTGTGTGTGTGTGTGTGTGTGCGTGTGTGTGTGCGTGTGTGTTGGGACGAAAAGTCGGAATCGAGAATCCAAAAAATCGTAACATTTTGGTGTATCGGAATCAGTAAAACTAAAATCTACAGATTAGCCATACAAATTTTTTCTTTATGTTTGCGAAAATATGTCTACACATTACATAGCTTTTTGCGAAATTACACCCTCCTCTCCACATCCTTTAAAAAAACACTCTGTATTTAGAAATTAAAAAAGAAAGAGCGGAATCGATACTTGTATCGGAATCAGGAATTTGGAACAAGAATAACTAATTGCATCGGAATTGGAAAAATTGAAATCCTCCCATCACTAATATCTCTCCCCCTTTCTCTTTAAGTCTGTCTGTCTTTCTTTCTTTCCCTCTGTCTCTCTCCTCTCTCTCTCTCTCAATATATATATATATATATATATATATATATATATATATATATATATATATATATATATATATATGTGTGTGATTACTAGGGCTAGGACAACAGCATATTCTTTTCATTGTTTTTACCCTCGAATCTATATCCGACAAAGTTAGAAGCAATTAATCAACCGAGAACCACATCACTCTATATAAAAGCATATAAGATATCAATGGATGTATACATGCGAGTCAAAACAAGGAAAATAATATGCTGTTGTCATGGCTTTAATGATTACTTTATTTAATTACATACATTAATATAGGAAGATACAATTTTAGGCGTGAATTCTCAGTATTTACTTCAACAGTACTCAATGCATAGGTAGAGGTAGGTAGTAAGTTACGAAAATATATATTGCAATTAAGCTACGGCGAATATTCCGCGATTCCAACTCTTGAGAATTCGTCAGGATTCTCACGAGAAGGAAACGCTGAATATTATGAGTAACTTAATTGGCATATATATTTTCATAACTTGCTATATATATATATATATATATATATATATATATATATATATATATATACATATATATATATATGTATATATATTTATATATATATGTATATATATATATGAATATTCTGTGTAACTTAATTGCCATATATATTTTCACACCTTACTATACATATATTTATATATATATATATATATATATATATATATATATATATATATATATATATATATATATATTCTCTTTCTGGAACCCTTATTGGTTTTATGATGTAACTTTACTCTTTAATTTTTACTTATTATGTTGTTTACCAGGTAGAATTGTTTTTTTTTTATCCAGATGGGTTCCCCTTAAAATTGTAAATTTATATTTCAGCTAAATTTTATTACTATATATATATATATATATATATATATATATATATATATATATATATATATATACTGTATATATATGTGTGTGTGTGTGTGTGTGTATATATATATATATATATATATATATATACATAGTCATCCACATACAGTAGTGTTTCGCTGTTTCCCACCTCTTCAGTGCGGCTAGATAAGCAACTACCTCAAGCTAGGATTGAAACCCAACCGTTGCGCTATTCAGCTGCTCCAGTTATATGTATGTGTGTATATATATATATTTATATATATATATATATGTATACATATGTATATATATATATATGTATATATATATATATATATGTGTATATATATATATGTATATATATATATATGTATATATATATATGTATATATATATATGTATATATATATGTATATATATATATATATATATATATATATATATATATATATATATATATATATATACTAGACTACCCGTGACCCACTGCGTCAGTATGTTATATTAGCTATGGAATTAATGTATGAGCATGACACTTGTGACGTAAAAAATTGTTTTTTTGTGACATAACAGAAATATTTCTATGAAAGTATATTAAAATGAAAAAAGAACATAGATAGATTTCTATGTGTCGTTCTGTTTATAAGTGTGTATTAAAAAAAACTCACAGCCATTGAATTACAAGTGGTTTGCCATACGTATAGGTAAATTTGCACTGAACAAATACCATAATAATTTAAGTTAAATTCAAATTTTGATATATCTTTTAATTTAAACGGGAGAAAAAAACATGTTGGACGCTGGAACGTACACATTAAAACAATGCGTTTTATTGTCGCGTTGATTATTTATTCGTAACGCAAATTAAAAAAAAAAACATATTTTCGGGGTTATTTATTTATGTTGGTAGTGTAGAATAAAATGTACGAATGTTTTTTTTAAGAATGGTGTATTTAAAAAAAAGGAATAATTTTTTTTTTAAAATGAAGCCGGTCGGTAATTCGCCGTTGCAAAATGCTCTTATGGTTGTCAACGGGTGAAAGTAGATTAATTTGTAAAAAAAATGTGTTAAAATAACTTAAATGTAATACGGAAATGAACGTTGTAAAAATAATGCAGAAAGTATTAACAAGTGTTTATTTGGATTATTTGAACGCGAAAGAAAATTGGGAAGCTGAAAACGTACACAGTAAAACAATACGTTTTATTGTCGCGTTGATTATTTGTTTTGTATGCATGCGCAACCAACAGACGTAAAGCAAATGTTGGGTTACAACACACATTACAAGGTCATTTTAGTTTTATAATTATATGTATGTATATATATATATATATATATATATATACATATATATATATATATTTATATATATATATATATATATATATATGAATTAATGTTATTCACCTCAAACAAGGTAAGGTGTCACGTGGACATAAGGGTCCATTATTTGATGTAAATCCCCGAGAATATTATACAGGGAGTTGAACATTACACTGGAACTTCTGCAGATCAGTACAAGCAAAGAAGCAAGAAATCGTAAAGAAATTCAAACGTCTATCAGTTCGAGGGAAGAAACTATTAGAGTAAAAGGCTTTTCGGCATCGAGAGATCTTTACAGTGTAGAGGCGGGATATATATATATGTATATATATATATATATATATATATATATATATATATATATATATGTGTGTGTGTGTGTGTGTGTGTGTGTGTGTGTGTATATAAGAGAAAGAAAATTAAAACACTAAGTAGAACTTTACAATGAAAAGTTATTGTTCGAGTGAAGACTCCAAAAAACAATGTGCAAAGTCCTTATTCCACGGAGTTTCAAAGAATACTATTCTTGTTATTTTTCTCATCGGAGGACATAAAGAAATCAGCAAATTATATTTGTAGCAATGCTAGAATTTGCTAGTTAAGGCATTAAATGAAACCGCAATTTATTTTAGTTATAAATTGCCACATAAAAAAGTGAAAAACTGAAAAAACGAAATCTACATTAGACGATCACAGCACTAAACAGCAATAGACGAACACACGTATATACACACGTCATATAGATGACTGTGATGCGTGTATACATTAGTATATACATTCCCATACAATCTAATCACTAGAAAACATACGTCTATTTATATATAGATCCCACTATACGACAACTATATAGTTTTATATGAACTCAGGAATACGTACTTTTGTGTGTGTGTGTGTGTGTGTGTGTGTGTGTGTGTGTGTGTGTGTCTGCGCGCGTGCGTGTTTGCTTTCATATTACAGCAATTCAAACCAACACGGCGCATTAGATTTCAAGTTGGTAGAGTGTGCGGACCCAGGCGAAAAATATTGGGTTTAATTGGCCTTTAATTATCAATCGCTCACAGGCGCTCGTCAGCTGCATCTTGAAACCTCAGTTACCATATTATTATTATTATTATTATTATTATTATTATTATTATTATTATTATTATTATCTTGAGTATGATTTTCACAACGTTTCGGTCGACCTTCTCCAGGTGTATATTGTCGAACTCGGGAATGTTTCTGTCGAACCTGGTATGTTGGACGGAATTTAGAGCAGAACCCTTTATTTAGTTTACGAGCGTAGCATGCTCTTGTTCCGTCAGCCTCAAGATGAGAACAGTGGTCCGATGAATCTAAATAATACGAATAACCAATCCTCATCTCAAAAATTCAGAAACGCTAAGTTACAATATTGACCTTCACTTCTGTATTTTTTTTTAATTCTGCATATTATGAAAAAAAAAAAAATGGGCATGTTATCTGATTTCTTTCCATCCAACGAAGCCAAGAATCATAATTGATTTCTCGGCTGTTAACCATATAACAATGTTACTTCCTTGAGTTGAAGTTTATCCTGCCAATTAAAACTTACGGTTTATGGGTTTGTATTACTATACACATAGATTAGAAAAAGTTGTCAAAAACAAAAAAATAAATAAATAAATAAATGTCATCAAAGGCAAGATAAGTTACTTTTCTACCTAATTGGATAATTTTTTAGTGTTTTTATTTAATGTAACATGTTTATTCAGCTCGAAAAACATACAGTGTTACCGATGTACTCGAAAATTAAAAATGGCGGCGGACTCTCTGTTGAACACAGTAAGTTTGTGAAAATTGAGTTTAAAATAGAAAGATATATAAATCAGGTTAGAAAATCGCTCAATATATGTTACCGTGACATAGGCTGACATACAGTGGGGGTTTAACAGTATTTTGTATAGTGTTTTATTTTAAAATCATTTTCCCCAAATTTACTGTGTTCAACAGAGAGTCCGCCGCCATTTTTAATTTTCGAGTACATCGGTAAACACTGTATATTTTCGAGCTGAATAAACATGTTACATTAAGTAAAAACACTAAAGAATTATCCAGTTAGGCAGAAGAGTACCTTATCATGCATTTGATAACATTTATTTGTAATATATTTGTCTTTTTGAAAAGTTTTTCGAATCTATGTGTATAGTAAAACAAACCCCGGTTTATTTATATTAGAACTTAAGAACCAGCATTACCAGGGCTCGGTATTTTTCGTAATTTCTCCGAAATTTATCGAGCGCTCTCTACGTGTACGTCATAATGTTTGTATTTTGGGGAAAGACTGTTGCGCTTGCCACGTTGTGCGAATGTTCGGCATATTTTCTTGGGGGGAAAAAAAATGGTCGGATTGTATCAACATTACTACACATTTAACCTTTACCGAGTAAATACTCCGTATCCACGTTGTTACCCTCCTCTCTTTTCCTTCTATAATAGCAAAAAGGATATATGTGTGCGAAACGGGGAGGTAGGGGCGGGGGTAGATACGACCTGAATTTGACCCCGGCCTTTTTAATAACAAAAGACCGGGACGACCTGAGCGTGGTTCTACTTTTCGTGCGTGGATTCTCCTGTGGCATCCGGTTTCTGTCAAGTTATACTTTTTGGAGCGACGTTGAATACGGTGGGAGGGGGGGGGCGGTTAGGAGCATGAGATGAAGATGGTGTCTTTATGTGTGCGGAGACAGGGTATGGATGATAAACATTTCCCCATGTTCTCACCACTCCTTCCCTTCAAGAGTTTGGCAGTGTGCCATGAAAACTTTATTGAGACCGGATGCTTATAGGCCTTATTGTGTTCTTCAAACAGAAAGCAGAAAAAGATGTCATTTTGACTCGAAAAGAAGCTGGATTTCTGCGCGAATCTGTTGATAGATGGAGGACAAAACGAAAAAGCAATGCGATGTGGGTTGAATATTCTTTGTCTACCTATTTATTTATTATGAGCTAATAATAATAATAATAATAATAATAATAATAATAATAACAACAATAATGATAATAATGATAAAATAATAAGAAGAAGAAGAACAACAACAACAACAATAATAATAATAATAACATTAGTAATCATAATAATAATAATAACGTTAATAACAACAATAATAATAAAAATAATAATATAATAATAATAATAATAATAATAATAATAACGTTAATAACAATAATAAAAATAATATAATAATAATAATAATAATAATAATAATAATAATAGTACTTGTCTGTATTTTTTAGATGAGGTGTTTTCATTTATTGAGATTGTCGGACTGACTCCCTCATCTTGATTGTTATAGTCACAACGTTTCGGCCGTTTTGCCCTCCGACATTCATCAAGTGTTTTGTATCGAACTGGGGAACCGTTTGTTAGGAGTCTCGAACCCAACCCTTTATTATTATTACGGGGGTACAGCGTTCGGTCTCCAGCTCTAGGACATAGTTGCTGATTCTCTGTTTTTAATATTACTTTTCACTGCCTTTGTTCATGATTGAATTCAGCACCTTTTGGGTAACTGTAAACTTTGATACAACGTCTAGGACCACTCGGCCATATGTCACTAGGACAATCCTTAGTTGTTTTTTGTTAATGTTAAACCTATGTTGTTATTCAAGGTTTTCTCTCTCTATCAGAGGTGTCCAAATTGCATTCAGCTCTACGCTTGGTTTGCTCAGTAGGTTGTTATGACCAAGCATGTGAGCTGTTTCTTTAAGTTTTCTCACTTTCCAGTGGGTCATCCCATAGGGGGTGATGGTCCTCCTTCTCCGTCCAGACATGGTTGGCTATACCCGATTTTTCCGTCTCCTCTTTAGTTAGCGCTTTTCGGTGTTCTTCCACCCTTACTTTGAGGGGGCGGCATGTTTCCCTCTTTTAAACCTTTCTGCAACTGCATGGGATGGAGTATATGCAGTTCTTTGTCATGTTCTCCCCCATGCGGGGCTTCACTCGTACCAGGTGTCGTCTGAGTGTTGACTTGCTCTTGAATACCGTCCTGATGTTGTAGGGGGCACATATTCTCTGAATCTTTTCGGAGATATCTCGTATGTATGGTAGGCAGACCGTTGGAGGAGTTTTGGGTTTCATTCTCCTCTCTTATACTCTTAACACGTCTGATAGATAGTATGCTATCGGCCTAGTTGTTACGACGGAGGGTATTCTTCGACCTGACCATTTCTTGGTGGTATGTAATGGTGTCGCTACTTATTGTCTCTGCTTGGTCGTTATGACACTTTTGTCCCACCATAACTCTACCTTGCCATTCTCACTTGTTCTCACTTCATCAGGCACCACCTCAAACCATTTTCCTGCACACTTCACCTAACCCTCTTACACACCTCCCAATATATCCGGAGTCCCATGCGATCGTGTCTTTTGTGGTACTCTCTCTAGGGCAGTCTACTACATCCTGCTGCAAGGTGCGCAATTGACTCTGAGGTCTTACCTCAAATCCAGCATTCTGCAGCAACTTCCTCTCCTAGAACCATTTTTTTTAACAATCGTGTTCCTGATGCCTGCTCTTGTGCTGCACAAACAAAAGCTTCAGTACTCTTAGCCAAATACCCAGCTCTAAGCCATTGCCATGATCTTTCATCAGCCACATTTGCTATATCCTGGAAGAACCTTCCATGCAGTTTCTTCCTAGCCAGTTCCTCTGTCCTTTCTCTATCCATACGTTTCACATAATCAGCCTTGGTCTCACATACCTTCACTTCATTGGCCACAACCTTTAGCATCCACTCCTCACTTCTAACCACATGCCCCTTCAACGACATCTCGGTTCTAACACAATTTTTTACACTTTTCAATCATCTCTCACCATCTTTCCTCTTTTGATACAGCATTGCTGCGCTACTTCGAATGTTAAATATACCAAACATTGTTCAAACTTTTCTTGTTTTGATATGCATGACATGCAAATCCTTGTTAGATCATTCTAAAATTCCCGCACTGTATCTTAAAACACTGACTGCCCATGCATTTACTGCTTTCATTAGATTTCCTCCATACAGTTTCCACTTTGCAATTAGTTTCACTTTTCTAAGATACTCCTTCCTGACTTTTTCCTTCATTTCTCTGTTCATTATGCCTACACCCCCAGCACTCCCCAATACTTGTATCCTGTATCTTCTATTTCTTTCATAATTTCTCCATTTGGCAGCACTATTCCATTCGAATGAATCTTTACTCCTCTTTTCATCACCAGCACCGCACATTTACTAATCCCAAACTCCATCCCAATGTCTTCTGAGTATGTCCCCACAAGTTCTACCAGTCTCTCAATTTCCTTTTCATTTCTACCGAATATTTTCAAATCACCCATAAACAGTAGACGATTGAGGCGTCTGTCACCAGATCCAACGTTATACCTCAGTTTTTCTCTCTTCAAAAGGATGCTCAGTGGCATCATTATCATTACAAAAAGAAGTGGCGATAACGAATCTCCTTGAAATATCCCACTTTTAATGCCAACCTGCCCCATCTCCTCTCTGTTTGCTGTCAGCACCGTTTTCCATTGAGCCATACTTGTCTCCAAAAGCCCTACTACATTCTCAGCAACCTTCATCATCAATAGTGTTTCACGTACCTATGAATGAGGAACTATGTCATAAGCCTTTCTGTAATCGATCCATGCTACGCTCAGATTCCTCTTCTTCTTCTTTTTCGCATCCTGCATTATTGCTTTATGAATTAGTAGTTGCTCTTTAGTACCTCTCGAGCCTTTCCGGCAACCCTTTTGTTCGTCAGGAAAAACACTATTACTCTCTAGATGTTCATAAATTCTCTCCGCAAATATTCCAGTCAACGGTTTCCACATAAATGGCAGAGATGTAATTGGCCTATAATTATTGGCATCTGTTCCTTTTGCAGGATCTTTCCTCATCAGTGTTGTTCTTCCCTTCACAAGCCAATCAGGGACATCTCCCGACTCTACAACTCTTTGCAGAGCAGCAGCTACAGGCGGATAAAGGCATGGAAACTGTTTAAACCAGAAGCCCATCACTTCATCTGGACCAGGTGCCTTCCAGTTTGTCATCCTTCGTATGCCAGCCTTAACGTCATCGATGGTTATCTCAACGTTCTTCATCTGCTGCATTTAACTGGGATACCAAACTCGCGACACTTCTAGCTCCTCCTCCTCCTCTCGATTCCCATTCTTCCTTCACTTTTCGGATATATCCACCGGATTTAGTACTTCCACTTCTTACAAAGCATTCTCACAGTACTCTTATTTGCTCATCCGTCCCCTTTTTTTTTTACATTTCTTGTTCCAACTCCCTTCGTGTCTTGGGACACATCCACAGAATTTCGAACAGTTGTGTGATGACGACAGGACCCACCCTGTTGACCAGTGGGACGCCTACCTGACGTGAGACCATCACAAGATGTTCTAGCCTCATTCACGTCGTTATTTTCAATATTTTGATTTGACATTCTCCCATAAATGGGGTTAGTGAATTTTAGCTTACACCACCACCACCAATAGTTTTCTCGAGACATTATCTCTAGGAGGGTTCCCCACTAAGGTCAAAGATCCCCTCCCGACCTTTTTCCTCCATCACCACCACTATCCCCATTACCACCACCACCAACAACAATAGAAATAAAATCTACAATGATAATGGCAACACTAATATCGGTAGTCATAATATTAACAGCAAAAACAACAATAGCAATAACAGCAAAAAACAACACCTACCAGTACAGCTATAGTAATAATAAAAACATACCACCATTACTACTAGTAATAATATTAGTGATAATAGTAATAACCAATAAAATAAATTTTGTTGTTTTTTAAATAATAATAATAATGATAATGATAATAATGATATTAATGATAATAATAAAATAATAATAATAAGTATAATAATAATAATAATAATAATAATAATAATAATAATAATAATAATAATAATAATAATAATAATAATTTCAGTTAGAAAAGCTTACTTTGTTCTTTTTTTTTAACGCCTCTGCCGATGTTTATTTTGGCCAGAAAAATGTACACAAAAACAGAAACATAAAACATCCATAATTGTGAAAGACAATTCCTCGTTTAACCGTGAATTCAAGCTTTAAATTCTAATTTCAGTTAGAAACGCTTCTTGCTCCCCCACCGTCTGCTATTGTTTAAAAGTCCCCCGCTGATGTTGTTGACGACCGGAAAATTGTACAAAAAAAAAACAGAAACATAAAACATCCGAGCATGTGTAAGACAATTCATTGTTTAACCATGAATTTCAAGTTCAAATTAAAATTTCGGATAGAAACTCTTACTTGTTTCGTTTGCTATTTTTTAAACTCCGCCACTGTTGTCGCTTTTGGCCGGAAAAAATGTACACAAAGACAGAAACATAAAACATCCGAACATGTGTAAGAACATTTCCTTGTTTAACCCTGAATTTCAATTTCAAATTAAAATTTCGGTTAGAAACTCTTACTGGTTTCGTTTGCTACTTTTTAAACTTCGCTGCTGCTGTCGCTTTTGGCGGAAAAAATGTACACAAAGACAGAAACATAAAACATCCGAAGATGTGTAAGACAATTCCTTGTTTAACCATGAATTTCAAGTTCAAATTAAAATTTCGGTTAAAAACTCTTACTTGTTTCGTAATAATAATAATAATAATAATAATAATAATAATAATAATAATAATAATAATAATTCGTATTTCGTTTATCAACGTCTCTCTGGAAAAGGATGGGATTCATTTCCAGAGGATTTCCTTCAATCCCGGCTACAAACCAGGAGCTTCAAAGATCAAGGTTTTTCCTAAGGATGTAGGTGGTATCTACAATAGCAGAGGTCTCAGGGCCGCCTAAAACGTATGGGATTTTTAGTTTTCTCAATTGTCCTTCCAGACGACTTAATACTACTCCTTGTGTACCAACTACGACCAGGATTATTTGTGTTTTAACTCCATGTATAATAATAATAATAATAATAATAATAATAATAATAATAATGCATCCCCCCATTGTCTCATCACCCCCCCCCTAGAAAAGTGATACCAGAGAGCTGAGAAGGGTCAAGGAGGATGGAAAGACCGAGGAGTGAGCGCTGGCCAGACCTCCGCTGGACAAGCGCGAAGAGAACTGGGATCGTGGGGGAGGCTTAGTGCCACTCAAATTCCAGTATAAACCAATGGCCACTACCAGCGTGAAATCAATCGTATGAGGCTGTTGCGATGACGCAAATTTATTGGCAAATGCTATCGAAGGAGGTGGAGAGAGCTGGGCGCCTGGGGAGACTTGTTGTCACTCAGCTTCCAGAGAATACCACAGGTCTCCAAACCGATCGTTTGCTGACTTGTGTGAAAGCTCCATGTGAACCACCAATAATAATAATAATAATAATAATAATAATAATAATAATAATAATAATAATAATAATAATCATGAAACCGCATATCTATAAGTTCTCTAACCCAACTCTACCATCATTGCCACATCACTGCCTCCCCTCAAAGAGCAAGACCAAATAACCAAGTAGAGTCAAGGAGGAAGGAAAGACTGATGAACTTACCAGACCTCAGCCGAATAAATGCGAAGAGAACTGGGACTTGGGAAGGCTTATTGCCACTCAAATCCTGGCAAAGACCAATAGCTGCTACCAACGAGAAATCAAGGGCAAGCAGCTGTTGCGATAATGCAAATTTATTTGCAAATGTTTTCGAAAGAAGTGGAGAGTACTGGAAACCTGGGGAGACTTGTCACTCAGCTTCCAGGGAACACCACAGGCTGTTTTCTAGGGAAAGATATCTGAAGACCTGTGTGAAAGCGCCTTGTGAGCCAATAATAATAATAACGACCAGAACCTTTAGCCAGGATATCCGAATGGAATTCGGTATGGAAAAGTGCGCATTGCTGACCATAAGGAGAGGAAAAACTAGACACAACAGAAAGTATATCAAAACGATCAAACAGAAATCTCCTTATCAAATTGTAAGGTGAAAATACAGAATAGTAAAGAAACCCTTCTTCAGGTTCTGCAGAATATTTAGAAAGCCATTCTTTACTTACAGACTCAATTATAGCTTAAAAAAAAAATTAAAATGCTGGAAGAAAGCCACACAATAAACGTTATCATAACATTTATTGAGCGAATTTCTATCAGTAATTATTTTTATTTTTTAAATCATTATAGAGATTCAAAAGATATAACCGAATCGTATCGGCCATTTTTTTCCTGGTTTCACATAACGTTCGACACTTTTAATTTGTAAACAAATTTTGCCAATTTTCTGCAATATAACATTTTTTTTTTCTAAAATAAAAATCTTTTTGGTGAAAGAAAAGCGATGTAATCATTGAATTAAGTTTCTATTTTCAAGAATTAATAAACTAAATTGAATTAAGGTAAATATGGAAGCGGTAAAATTTTATTTAGGCTTTTTTTTCAAATTATTATACATAAATGTTTATTATGAAATAATTATTTTATAAAACATTATAATTTTTTTTATTTCGGTGCTTCTACAGAATTTGGACCTAACCAAATCGACTTTTTTTTTCCAAACTTCAGCTAAGGGACCTACGCCTATTTTTAACTAAGAGAATAGAGGCGCAGCTCCATTTCTCAGACGGTCCTAATTTTTTATTCTCAAAGTGCCATTTTTACCTAGATATTCACTTTTGCCATTTTTACCGATGCCATTTTTCCGGTACCATTTTTACTGAGCACCAAGAAAAAGGTATGTGAATTCGCTCCACCTGGCATGCTTTGAATCGAACTGTCACATCTACTATTTGAAAAGGGGAATTTTTCCCGAAATATAATGGATCTTTCACAGAAATAACAAGTAAGAGATTTATACGTAATACAATTGAAAAGGGGATTTTTCCCCCGAAATATATGGATATTGTCACAGACATAACAAGTAAGACATTTGTATTTAATACAATTGAATAAATATATGTATATATAGACATATATGTATGTACTTATTGCTTTGTAAATCGCCACTTGTTTTCGTCTTCTCTCACCAACACCGACTATATCTCATCCCTCGCATTGTGATAGCCTTCTAAATCTCTACTACATACCTATCCCACACAATGCTTCAAGCAAACTAGATATCAATTTTAATATTTTATATACATTCCTCTTCTTTACATTTGTCTAACTGCCCATCAATGGAACATTGTCTCTTCTCGTCATTTTAAGACCCTTAAAGTACACGTATTTATCATCCCTCCGAAATAGTATGTCGATATGTCCACGTCATCGTTTCAATCTAACTCAAGCAAAAAATTGTTCGTCGTAAAAGTTATATAACCCCTTTTGTCAGTTTATATACACCAACATTTATTCATTGATAATGTGTTACCCCGCCATCCAACAATTGTATGGGTATTGTCATAAAGTGGCGGACATTGTTAGTCACGAGCAGTAATGACGGTAATTGACAGCGATTTTCAGGTGATTACTGTCACATGTTGACAGGCGCGAACACTGCCGGAAACTAGAAAACAAATTGTCTGTAATAAACTGGCGGACACCGTCATCTATGATATTCATTGATCATTTAAGTTGGCTACAAACATTTCATGGCACTGACAGGCACTGGCAGGCACTGGCAGGCACTGGATACGTTAATACTCGCCATAGTCGTCGCTTAAAGACGGCCATGACTAATGTCATGTTTTGTTCAAACCCTACGCAAAGAAAGAAACGCCCTATTCTTTATTCTAGGCAATCATGATTTGCTTCCTCTGTATAGATATGGTTATATACGTATGCAGAATACGGACCGCGCTATTATTTTATTTATTTATTTATTTATTTATTTATTTTGCAGCTATGGTGTTATACGGAATTGTTGGTGTATGAAAATGTGGTACTTGCACAGTTTAATCAAGACATTAAAAATTGAAATTATGAGAAAAGTTTAAATTGTACGTATCCGTTATGAAATAAAGTTCTCCGAAAAAAAAATTCACTTAAGTTCATCAACGAGTTTATTTTTTACAGCGAACAAACAATTTGTTATGATACCGAGCAAAAGGTTAGATTTTAAGGAAGAAAAGCTAGTAGCAAAGATGGGGAGGGAGTGTCGGCGCGTTAAACTGAGTTATCTCCCCGTGGCGTGTTCAAGAAATTCAAAGACGGCTACCTTCAATGCGCTGTCATAAAAACGTGTTTTTTCGCTACTCGATCAAATTAAGTGAATTTTTTTTTTTAGATCTTCAGTCCAGGTCGGATACGTATAATATAACATTTTTTCGATATTTTTATTTTTTTTAATGTCTTGATTAAACTGTACAAGTATCGAAAATGTTAGTTGAATGCCCATAATAGTTACACAATCTGTCGTTATTATTTTAGATCGCTCCTTATTCTGCATAAGTACCCACTTATGAAGTAGTAAGCGATACCAACGACGACTACGACGACTACCGCCAGTGCGATGACTGCAATGATGCTAAGATCAAATAGATGAAAAACGAGTATGTTTTCTCACATGATGTTCGATTATTTTATTGAGTCAAAACCAAGCGTACAAAGGTAGTAGTAGTAGTAGTAGTAGTAATAATAATAATAATAATAATAATAATAATAATAATAATAATAATAATCATGAAACCGCATATCCATAAGTTCTCTAACCAAACCCTACCATCATTGCCACATCACTGCCTCTCCCCCTAAAAGAGCGAGACCAAATAACCAAGTAGAGTCATAGAGGAAGGAAATGCTGATGAACTGACCAGACCTCAGCCGCATAAGTGCGAAGAGAACTGAGACCTTGGGGAGGCTTGTTGCCACTCAAATCCTGGCAAAGACCAATAGCTGCTACCAACGAGAAATCAATGGCAAGCAGCTGTTGCGATAATGCAAATTTATTTGCAAATGTTTTCGAAAGAAGTGGAGAGCACTGGAAACCTGGGGAAGCTTGTTGTCACTCAGCTTCCAGGGAACACCACAGGTTGTTTTCTAGGGAAAGATCTCTGAAGACCTGTGTTAAAGCTCCTTGTGAGCCAATAATAATAAATGTGATATGTGTACGTGGATCGATATTGTCCAAGTTATCATTTGTGTTAACGGCATGGTGATTAGTTATCAATAATTCTTTGTAACTTTTCGAAATTCCATTAACTCGATATACTCTTATTTCGATAAATGTATGTATTCGTTACGCTAGACGCGTTGCCGCCGAGGAAGAGTATTTGCAAGGCGTAGAGTGCATACCATAAAGCTAAATAATACGGTGAATGATTTTTTTCTTTAGTAAAGGTGGACCGATAAAACTGTCGCCCTAGTAAAGACGACATCATTCCATATTTGTTTGATAAAAACCGGTTTTCTTTTTTTGTTTTCTTTTTTGTTGCAGACCATCTACTATTTGGCAAGTGATGTACAATTCCAAGAGAGATAAGACCCTTCTGTCATGTCTGAAAGTGACACAACGTTGAACGAGCGAGATCGGAGATGTGCCACTGTACAACTCATGCTCTCTATCGATCCAAGTTATGACAACAGGACCATTGCCAGCACTCTCAAAATGTACGATGGATTGCGTTTTATTTATTATTTTACTCCAGTCGAAGTTCTCAGAAATCAGGGGGCCCACAACCTGGGGTTAACACTTGAACTCTATGAAATACATAGATATTCGAATGTCCCATTAAAGTTCTTTATCTCTCAAACACTGAGTTAGTAAAGAAATTAAGAACATAATTTTCCTCTCCCCAATTAACCATTTTAATATGTTGCAGTATATCTTTTTTTTTTTGGTCTCTTGGTCTTACTGGACTCCAGGACAAGAATGTATCTAGTCTGGTGGAGTATTCAGCTTCGTGCTATTACTTGAGAAAACATCACTTGGAGGAGATGCATCATTCTTTGTAAAAGCTAATGTGGGTTAACCATAGTGAGGAGATCTTATTTGGGCTGCGAATACTATGTGATTTTGAATATTTGGTCAGGGTTTATTTCTATGGAAAAAGTATCCTCATGCCAGGTTGTCCTGGCAAACCCCTGTATAGAGAAACCTTAGACACCCGAGGACAGTGTCTAGTAACCATTCAAGTTCTCTCCGATAGATTGTCAGGAATAAACATGGATGTCCAGGGTGATGAAGATAAAGTTATGGTTTTGGTGTGGGTCCAAGTGAAGGCCACATCATGCCACTTCACATCTTCGAAGTCGGCTGGAATGTCAACCTTAAAGTGTACCTGGATGTGTAAAAGAGTGTGGTGATCCCTGGTGCAATCAGGTGGCCACTGGCAGAACCTGGCTGTGGCAGCAGAACTCAGCACCACCCCACAAATCTAAAAGACTCAGGCTTGGCTTCAGAAAGAAATGCAACGATTTTGTATCCTTCTCTCACTAGCACTCCCCCCCCTCGTCCCCGACGTGAACCCGTTGGACTACTTCGTTTGACCCACACAACACCAAAGCTAGCTTGATCGCCGCCATCCGCCGTGTATTCATGGATGTCTCGCCGGCGCTTTTTGAAAAGGCATGCTCCCAGTTCCGGATCCGTATCAAAGCGGTAACTGACGCTGAAAGCGGCTACATTTAATAGATGTCAGCTATATTACATAATCAAGTTACCTGAATTGATTTTTTTTTTCAATAAAAGTAATAAAATAAAGCTGTAGTATTGTTTTCTTTAGGGCGACACTTTTATCGTTCTAACCCGTATATATAAATGCAAAATTAAAGAATGTCCTGTGATATCGTTTTATTGTTTTGTTAGGTGAAAATACAGAATACGTTTAAATCAAGCAGTGTGTAAATAAAAAAATGCTGTTTGACTAAATTTGTATCTACGTTTTTTTGTTTTTTTTTTAATTGACGTTGCGAGCCTGTCTCTGTTTTATATTTATTTCCATGGCAAGTGCTCGTCTCAGCTTCATTCTCTGGTCCCCCTCCCCGCCAATTTTTCACGAAAAACACCCGACTAGCTAAAACCGCTTCCAGTAATTTTCCCCACTCTTTATCCGTGCCTAAATCAAAACGTAGATTCAATGAACGAAGCTTCTTTCTTAGAAATGCACGGCTGTGGAACTCTCTGCCGTTTGCCTGCCCCCCCCCCCCCCCGAATTCAACATGGATGTCTTCAAGTCCAACACAAACAAATTCCTGATTAACTTCCCCCTTAAGTAATGGCACCTATCAAATCCCAAATACTAACTATTACTATGATACTATCCCACTGCTCAGTGTGCACACAATAACCCTTATCCCCGAGTGGCTCCTGTGCCTTGATAAGTGGTGACGCCCATGCAAAAAAAAAATTTATATGCAAAAGAATTAAAATAAGGGAAAGTTATAGTGAGAATTGACAGAAGAGTTTGGTAGGCGAATTTTTTTAAACGAGTATATATACGCATACATAAACATATATAGAAAGAGGCTTGTGTTGCTTATAGCGTTTTTACGAAAATATTAGCCAAGTATAAATCATATAGAATATCTGCATGAATATAATTACACTTAATGGTTAACTAAAGATGATCATCCCATGAGAAAACCGAAAAACTAACAGGGAACTAATTAAAATGAATGTTTTAAAGAATATGCAAATTAGGTAGATTTTTTTAGATGAACGCAATTCAACGACCAATATATAAGAAAGTTCTATTTCCTTTTTAAATAAATAGAAAAAAAATGTTTTTTTAGTATGAATATCAATACAATATATATATATATATATATATATATATATATATATATATATATATATATATAGGAGCGTAGATGTATATATAGAGTGATAGATACAGTTGAAACATTGCAATGCCAGTGTAGTAAATCCCGTGTATGTCAGTAAATATATATATATATATATATATATATATATATATATATATATATATATATAGTTAGTTAGTTATAAAATATATATGGCGATTAAGCTACACTGAATATTGAATGAAGTGGATGAAACGCGGAATATTCAGTGTAGGTTAATTGCCATATATATTTTATAATTAACTAAATAGCTCTACCTACGTATTGAGCACTTTTGAAGTAAATAGTTAAAGTTCACGCATAAATTTATACTTTTGTATATTAATTTTATGTGAGTAAATGAAGTAGTTATATATATATATATATATATATATATATATATATATGTGTATATATATATATATATATATATATATATAGGTGTATATATGAAGATCTGAATATCTAAGAAGCTCTGGAAGTGTATATATATATATATATATATATATATATATATACACTAGCTGTACCCGGCCATGCGTTGTTGTGCCTCAGTTTATTAAAATGGAAAACATTCCTCAAGAAAAATTGCATTTTCTTCGTTTATTTACTTTTATTATTTTTTGCAATTCTTTTAATCAATAAAAGTTATTTCCCCCCCCCAAAAAAAAAGATTAATTTTTTACGATAAATTATTAGGTTAAAGGTTTTTTTTTCAGGAAAACTTGCACTTTTTTTAAAAATAAATTTGGCAGTAAATGTTTCTCTTTGAAAACGGAATTTTTATTATAAAAAGAACAGATGAATTTTTTACATGAACACTGTAAGTAGTTATGTGAATGTAGAGAAAAGTTTGATTCCTTTTTTAATGAGAATGTACAAATTATTTTTTTTAACAGATGTTCAGAAAATAAATAGAAAAATACTTCCATCATTAATTATGCAGAAAAATAAATAAAATGTTGATTTAGTGTTTCAACATCATGCTTATAAATTATGATAAAACTTGCTGAGTATGCGCTGTTTTACGGTTGTAAAAATGGAACGGAAACTTAAATTTCGCTCCGTTTTAATCTTTCTTAATTTTTCAATTGTGCCCCCCACCAAACGAATATAATCAAAACAGTAACATTCAACAATTGTACTTTATGTATATAAAACACAAAATATTAAAAAAAAAAAATTAATAACGAAAGGGAAATAATTCCATTTTTAAACGAAAAAGTGAGTTTGGTATATCTTTTTGTTATTTTTTACATAAGTCCAGCTTTCACATTGGAAATGTCGACATTTATAGGTTGTCGGGTACGTTTACAACGAATAAACATTCCAATCTTGTAGATGTATCAGAATTTTTGTAGGAATTTTTGACACCCCTATCACGAAACTGCGAATAAAATATAAACAAAACTCGTAATTTCTCTTTTAAAAGTGGGTTGTTTATTTTCTTTATGATTATACTTCCAAAATAAACTATTAAAGTTGTTTTAAAAGTAATAGAAATATTTTTGTTTATTTAAAAAAAACAGTAATGAAATTAATTGAATGTTACGAGTTCAGTATTTTTCAATTATTAAACTTTAAAAATCTATGAAAATTTTTCTATTGATTCTATTTTTACGATATTTTCGGGATCAATGTGAAATTTTATGCTCTTTCCAATAAACCGAATATAATATTTTAGACAAACGTTTTTTTTTAATTCACGCCCCCCCATTTCAAGTGTCTATTAAAAAGTAAAGAATTAACTTACACACCAAAGTTTTATATATCACAAATTGAAGAGAAAAGGTCAATAAATAATATATTCAAATTTAAAACAAAAAAGTAGTGTTTTTTAGAAATTTACCTGTAAAGTTCGAATGTTTTTTTTTCAACCACGTTGTTTATTTTTTCGTTTGTTTTTTTTTTTAATGAAACCTTGGCCCTTGCTCCTTTAATTGAAAAAAAGTAGGACTTGAATTACATTTTTCGAGTAGTTATAAGCTTGGAAAGACAAGGGGTCGAATAATTAACGTCTTTCCTTTTTAAATTTTTTAAATAATTAATTATTTTAAATAATTAATTTACTCACCAAAGTGTTATATATCACAAATTGAAGAGAAAACGTCAATAAATAATATATTCAAATTTAAAACAAAAAAAGTAGTGTTTTTAGAAATTTACCTGTAAAGTCCGAAGTTTAAAAATTTTTCTTTAAAAAAAACACGGTTTTTTTTTGTTTTTTTAATGAAACCTTGGTCCTTGCTTCTTTTATTGAAAAAACAATTAGGGCTTCAGTTATATTTTTCGAGGAGTTATAAGCTTGGAAAGACGGGTTGAATTATTCACTATTTTTCACGAAATTTCTTACACTCCTACCAATCTACCCATGTTAGAACGGCTTTAAGAATAGACACTCCTAACCTTGCCAGCATACCCGAAAAGCTATAAAAGTTTATGTGTCGAATGTGAACGTTGAGTTGGATGTAATGTTAGAATGTACCGAATTTAAAAGGGAACGAAATTCAAATTTCCGTTCCATTTTTACAACAACCGTAAAGCAGAGCATTCTATGCAAATTTTACATAACTTGATGTATTAATGCTATTTTTTAAGCAAAATAAAAAATATATATATTTAGGTTTGGCAATAAATTCCTAAACTCATTTCACCCTAAATAATTTAGATGACTGAAATAGGAATATAATTGAATCTTTAATTTCCTGATAGTATGTGAGAAATTTATTTTTCTTCGAGTTATATCGAAGTCATTAATACGGACTTTAGAGGCTTTTTTCGGAATGTTCCTGTAAAAATTATTTTTTTTTGTTAAAAATTACGATGCTTTATTTATATAAAAAAAAGCAAAAATAAATTCTTGCGATTTTTATTTACTACTGAAAACCATACCTTTAGTAAAGGTATTTTTGTTTAAACAAAATAAAACATTTTCACTAAGAGTTAAGTAAAAATAATTGGTTCATTATATTCTGCGATCATTATTTGATAAATACAGAAATTTTCATTAAAATTGGTTAATTTCCTGATTTTTGGTGAATTTTTAAGTAAAGGGAAGGGTCAAACTGTTTATACACTTTGAGCGTCGGCATTCATTTTGTCTGTACCTATCATTTTTCGATGAATATTTGATAGCAAAGCGACCATGTGTGGTTAATTTAAATCAAATTTCAATCACATGGTTACATTATCAATAATCATGTGATTAAACCCATTTAAAATTTACCGATATTGTAAACACAATATGTTTACATTAAGCCTATGAGACGAAAATATCCTTCCTGAGATTTAAAAAAAAACCCGCGAGATCAGGAGAAAGAAATGTCCAGAAAATCGCTAGATTTTTAACTTTTATCATCTGAAATTTTCAAAAATCGCTAATTCCCCCCTCCCCCCCAAAAACTCCATATTTTAACTTCCTACAATAAAAAAATTATAAATATAGTATATTCAATATATAAAATGTTCCGTGTTTTCTCACTATATGTTTCTGGAATTATATTGAAGCGGTTAGCTCCCCAGAAGTCTTACATACCTGTTTTTTCAGAGAGGGTATTTTTTTTTTTGCAAGAAACAAATCATAAACTCAAACTTTTTATAATAAAAGTAAAATTGAAATATACTGCAAATTAAACATCACAATAATGGTGCAACATATTTTGAAATTAGAAAAATAAAAAAAACAAAAAACTTTGTTTTAGCATATTAAAAGTATTTAGGTTGGTAGATAATTAAATTCTACTGTATTGGTATGAGTTTTTTTCTGTTGTTTCTTGCTTTAGATCGTATTTTAAACTAAACTTCGGAGATTGGAATGCCCTCCCCACCTAAAATGTAATTGGAAAAATCGATTTTATAGCGAGATTAAAGAATGGTTAGCCTAAAAAGGTGAAAAACAAAACAAATAATCAATAAATAATTGTTACCAAAGGCAATAAATAAATGCTACTTTCTTTTACTTACATGAATGAGTTTATTTTATGTTTTAAAGTATTTTCAAGCGCTTTTCTTTATTTTTTAATCAAATATTGCGGGTGTGTGGGTGCGAAATATCTACAGATTTTCTAGAATTCTCCGCTAGATTGCAAACGAAATCTCCAGATCTAGCATGAAAACCGCTAAATTGGACACACTGGTCACGTGACAGGAAGCGGTAATAAATAATTGTCCCTAAATAAAAAAATAGCCTATCGGTACAAAGAAAATCACCTATTTATCATAGAAAAATTAAGTATAATGTTATAATTAAAAAGAAATATATAAAAACACACATGGATATAGTAAATATATTATACCAAAACGTGGAAGCCATCCGTCCAGTGGTTTTTTAGACTATTAATTGCGAACGAACCAAGAGTTACATTTTTATATATATAGATATGTGTGTATGTGTGTGTGTGCGTCTGTGTGTGTGTGCGCGCGCGTGTGCGTGTGTTCGTGTGTGTGCGCGCCTTATAATCCTGAATGCGTTGTTGTACAAATAAACTTATTATGAGGATATGAATATGTTTTAAGCAAGTATTTTTTTTTATTCCTGACCGTCTACTATTTTAACGAATTCAACCCCATAATTGCGAGTGTCACAAACGTTTGCAATAACCCAAAATGCGCAAATTGATTGATTCATCCAGGACATTGCGAAGTGAACGATTTATCACATACTATCTCTATTCATTGACATTGTTGTTGTTACTGCTTTCTCTTTTGTTGTTATCTCCTTAAAGGATACATTTTTTGAGAGTTTTATATATTTTTTGTAGTGTAAAAAAATAAATTGGGACAATCAAAATAGTAATTTGCTGCAAACAAGCAAATAAATAAATAAACATTAAGCAGGGAAAACATTCGATCAATCAATTATTTTTATTGAACCATCATGCCTCCCACTCCTCCTATCACCATCAGCTCCGTGTTGTATGGGTTACTGGGTCAAGCAAACAAAGAGAAACCACCTCGAAACAATCGGTTGGAATCGCAGGCAACTCTCTCTCTCTCTTTCTTTTCTCTTCCTTCTTCCCTCCCTCCCTCAGCAGGTTTGTAATGGAGTCAGGCAATTTTCTTACGTTTGCTATGTCTTAGAGCGGTTTGAGAATGATCTCCAAAGATTTTTCTAAATGTTAATGGCAACCATCTTGCTATTATTGCAGCGATATGACTTAGGCAAATAGCCAGTTCCAACAAACACTGAAATTAAACAACTCGATTTCATGCAGATATTCCCCGTCCCCACTTACACTCATTAACCCTTATCCTCGGGTGGCCTTCCAGCCTTGGTGAAGTGGTGACCCACAATTAAAGAAAAAGCTCTATTTTTTTCTTACTAAACAGTTCTTTCAGCATATCAAAATTTCGACATATTTTTTGTACAGATCTGTTCTGTTATGCAGAAACAATCAATTATTTTTATGTCAATGTCTTATATTTTCGTGTGTATACAGGGTGTCCCAACAAAATGTATACACTCCTTAAATGGCCATAAAACTAACATTTATTATAAGAAAGAAAGGTTTCATGCATCAAAATACTGTGAACAAATATAGAAACCAGCTAATTATCGAAAGTGTTCAAATTGTTGGCCATTGTGGTCCATGAACAGCTCATAACGCTCACTGATTGAATCGAAAACATTCCTAATCAGTTCAATTGGTATGTTGACAAATCTTCTTTCAATGGTTGTTTCAACTCATTCATTGTAGCTCGTTTTGTGGTGTGAATCCTGTGTTTAACATGCCCCCCACATTGCCCCCACAAAAGAGAAAAATCCAGAGGGGGGGGGGGCTAAAATCCGGTGAGCTTGGACAGTACTGGATACTTCGTCTTTCGTCCTAACTATCTGTTTCGTAAGTGATTATCAAGATATGCTCTCACGTCATGATGATAGTGGGGAAGTCCTCCATCATGTGGAAGTGTCATTCTTTATTCCTAAACATCTCTTGGGAACGTTGCATAGCATATTCAAGTAGCAAGTTGAGATAATTTAAAGAGCGTATACAGTTTATTGGGACATCCTATACTTATCAGGAAAATAGATTTTTTTGTCGCCTAGAAAGAATAGAATGTCGGAAAAGGAAAGTTCATAGAAGACACAAACATCGCGTATGTATTTAAGTAGCCATCTTGGCTTTCAATGATTGTTCGGTAGCGTGCAGTTTCCCCATATTTTCTCGTCTTCTACTTGGCAGCCATTTTTAGAATCGTTAGTGACTTATCTTAAATTGCATGCGGCTAGTTTTGCAGCGCAAACCCATCAATTGTAAATGGATCCAGGGTTCCTGCTGTGTTTACTTTCATGTTTAACACGTAATGTAACCCCGTTTTAGTTCTTGTTTGCTTTTCCTAGTCTTACGATTTGATCATGTTACATTTGCCTGTCTCTCTGTCTGTCTCTGTCTCTGTCTGTCTGTCTGTCTGTCTTTCTCTCTCTCTCTCTCTCTCTCTATATATATATATATATATATATATATATATATATATATATATATAGTAGAATGTAAAACTAGATAAAAATATAAATCTTAAGGAACAGTCGCCTGTTCTTGTAATTAAGTAAAAATGAGATAGGATAGCCGAGAATTCGAACCTGGGAAACTAGGTTTAGAATTGAGAATTCCGATCATAAGTTAAAATAAATAATACATATATGTTATTGAAAAGGAATGCGTTGTTAATAATGTTATTGAAAAAGGAATGTGATGATGCAATTTTTTTCCGTTAATGAAATGAAATTAAAATTGAGGTTATCTAGATCCGAACAATAGAAAACTTTAAACATATTTGTAAAGTAGGTTAGTCTAAAATTAAGTTAGAGAAATCGGTCTTTGTAAAAATGTGAGGAACAATGCATGTTTAGACACGTGAGGCATGTCAGGCCACGAGATCGATATGCACGTTGTTTAGTCATGCAATGACGTCAGGAGTTCTCAATATAGTTAGAGCTTGACAGAATAGAGGGAAGTAAGGCAGTCTGAGAGAAGTCAGTGCTCGTACAGGGTCGGACGGACAGAGTTGACATCCGCCTTGGAAGCGAAGGTTAGAAGAACGAAATCATGTAAAGACTTTGAATTCCTCGATGCGAAGCCATTGACTGGTCGAATGGAATAAACGAACATCATCAGATTTTTATAACTGTCGCCTTCGTGTTATGCCATCCAACAACAAAGGTATTGTGAATTTGTATTATAAGAACTTTGTATATAAACTCATCTAAGAATGGATCTCTATCATAAGAATGTGCCTCCCTCTCAGTATCAAAAAATAATGAATGTTCCTTGATTATGATAAAATACTGAAAATCTTCATCTAAAAAAATATGTGTTAAAGAAAGATAATGTTTATAGAAACACTCCTGGAACTGTCAAACTGTATAAATGTCAATCTCTCAATCTCTTCAATCTCTTCTAAGCATATATCTAAATCCCCCTCTCATTCCTGTCTCTCTCTCTCTCTCTCTAATATGGACATTCCAAGACGAACACTCAACAAATATATAATTGAAAATAAGGACTATATAATATAAAAAAAAATAAAAATCGAGGCATAGCCAATAAGTTGCGCCGTGGCCCATGCGGTTAGGTCGTCAGTATTGCACACTTCACGCGTCTGACGACCTGGGTTCGCGTCTATGTTGGAGCACGTCACTGATGAGATGCACTACATCGAAACCCACTTTGAACCTTGCATTGTTCGTTGTCGATGCAATTGTTCCATTCTATCTAATTCTGGGTTCTAGCTTTATCGTGAAAGGTGTATGTGAAACGAGTATATATATATATATATATATATATATATATATATATATATATATATATATATATATATATATAATCTCCTTTTAATGTCTAATATGTGTAGAAAAGGCGGGTCATCCTTCGTAGGGACGTGATGCCCCTCAACAAATAAGGTTGTTTCGAAATCGTGTCTGGGGAGTTGGCTAATTTCAGTTAATGTTTGTAGATGTTATATCTACCGCCTACATACCAGCAGTAACTATTTTAGTTGTATGACGCATTGCTTGTCACATCGTAGAATGTAGAAATGGATAAAAAAATATATATAAGAATTTAAAAAAATCGAGGCACAGTCAATAGATTGCGCCGTGGCCCATATGGTTAGGTCGTCAGTATTGCACACTTCATGAGTGCGACGACCTGGGTTCGCGCCTATGTCGGAGCATGTCACTGATGAGATGCACTACATCGAAACACACTTTGGGTCTGGCGTTGTCCGTTGTCGATGCAATTGCTCGATTCCATCTAATTCTGGGGTCTAGCTTTATCATGAAAAAGTGTATGTGAACGGTATTTATATATATCTATCTATAATCTCCTCTTAATGTCTAACATATATATATATATATATATATATATATATATATATATACACTAGCAAAAGTACCCGTCGTTGACTGGGTTCAAATACATCCTACAGAAAATGGACTCTGATTTATTAAAGTATAATAGGTTATGAAAAGATAGGGTTGTAATGAGATAGCTTCGAATTTAGGGTATCAAAACCAAAGCAAAATATGATGAAAGTAAAAATAAAATAGATAAATCCCATAACTATACAATACCTGTTCACACTGAAACACTTATTACAATATTCTGTGGATCTATATTAAAAAAAAAACTTGTTAAACTTTGTGACATATTTCCATTCTATTGAGGTCAGGCGCGAACGAACACCCCATGATTTTATTATACCATATTTCTTCAAACGGCAACATAATTATCCAAGTATACTTACGCAGGTAGATATGAAAAGTTTGTGCCTATTTCCATTCTATGGAGGCCAGGCGTGAATGCAGACCCCACAATTTTATTATATCATCCCTATTTAAGTTAAAACATACTTATCAAAGCATTAGTATGTACATCTATATCAAAAACACTCGTAAATGTTTTTTTTTTTAATTTTTACATTTTTTAATTCAAACTTTGGGGACCAGGCGCGTACGCAGACCCCACAATTTTAATGAATCATCAGTATGCCAGATCAAACATACCCATTCCTGTGTCTCGATACATCTTTTATCATTATCTATAACAGTCAACCATATAGGAGCCTATTTGTGACCAGACACACACACACAGACTTTCAGCTTTATTGTTGGAAATTGTACATGGAAAGACGAGCCTGATTGGTTGAGACACTGAATGCCATGGTTTCTTTTTCAGGCCTTTGATTGAACCGCTAGAAAACTCCTGCGTGCGCAGTTTTAAAACGCACAGACATTTTCGCTCCCTTTTGCAAAAAACCCTGCCATGGTGTGGACTTCAAAAAAGTATCTCCCCCAAGGGCAGGCCTTGAGGTCTACCATGCTTGGAGCAACATCCCCTTTTTTTTCCTCTTACCAAGTATTTATTCCTATTATGATAGGAATTTTTAGGCGAATATCGTATTTCCTAGAACTGATAATTCAACTCCGTTAATTGGAGTTTTATTCATCCAGATGCCATAAATAAAGGATATCTGTTCCCTTTTACTAGCTTCTTCGAAGAGAAGCAATTTAACATTTCAAGAAAACTCCCATAGTCTCAGAGACCCGAGAAATTGCCGAGTTCTAAAGCGTGTGAGGAAATTAATGTTTTTTTTTGTTTTTTTTTTAATGAAATCTTGGTCCTTGCTCCTTTAATTAAAAAGAAATTAGGGCTTGAATTGCATTTTTCGAGGAGTTATAAGCTTGGAAAGATGGGGTGGAATTATTCGCTATTTTCCCGAAATTTCTGACATTGCTAGTGCAGCTGTCATTGAGGGCAAGGGCTCATTTACTAAATATTGATTGTACATGTATTGTTTTTTTTTTTTAACTGTTTACATTGTTTTTCTCACTTTTGTCCCTTACTTTTCGACGATCCTATTTTGAAAATAAATAATTGTTATCATTCTTTTTCTATCTTTTGCAAATGATTCAAGTCTTAGTATATTAGTTATTATGAATGATAACGACTACCAGTTGTCAAAATTTCAGCTTTTCACAGTTGTTATTTCTAACAAATAGTAGGTTTTTAAAATGTTGTCCCTTAGTTGTGGACGCTACTGTATATATTAACCTTCATCTCACTGCTATATATTAGGATAAATTCTAGATAGAGTAGAGAACTGTCTCTATAATAATAAATAAATACGTAATTTGCATGAAATATACACATTAAGCGTATCTTACGATCGTGTCACGCTGGTCGGCCGGCTAGTTATATATATATATATATATATATATATATATATATATATATATATATATATATATATATATATATATATATAAATAAACAGTAAATTCATCTAGGTTTCGTGGCCTAACGGTTAAGGCGCCGGACTGTGGAAACATAGTCTAATATTCGATCCGTAGAAACAGTTGAGCTACGCTGATGAGAGTTAATGAAACTTGAAACACGCGTCTACGTGGATTACTGCTTTAAAAATAAAAATAAAAATAATAAAAAATAATATATATATATATATATATATATACATATATAGATAGATATATAGATACATACATACATACATACATACATACATACATACATACATAGATCATGGTGTTATAATCATTCAATCACTAGTAGTGGGTTCAATACGTGAAGACACGTGGCGGTTCATTTGTTCATCATAGGAAGATGTAAAGGCAGGAGCAAGGAAGATGTAAGATGAGTGATAAGGTTGTAAGCAAGGAGAATGAAAAGAACCACAATATACGCCGAAAAAGAATAATATATTAAAGAATTTAGAAGTAGATATTCAATACAGACTTTTGGTGGACAGAAAATAGAATTAGGTCAAGCGTAATATTATGTCGAGTTCTGTGTTATAAAGCTCATTTTACTACACGAATACAGTCGAATCAATCCACCGAAATATCTTGATCCAGCTTTAATTTTATCCAGCAAAATATGTTTACGATTAACAGTAAACAAAAATAATTGTAAACAAATAGGTTCAGAATTTAATTTAAGCAAAGATGTGTTTGAAAATGTTTACAATACAGAAATAGCTAATAATAACAAATGATTGACCTTTTTACTTTTTTTGTGTACACAGGAACATTGTTTTGGTTATATCTCGAAACAGTGTGAGATCGAAAGAAGAGTTCAGACCGAGATGTTCGCTTGGCGAGATCAATAGTTGAGTTGCCAGTTAACTGGAGGTCTTGATCCAGAGAAGTCACTAGTTTACGTCCTGAGAAGCTAAAGAGGACTTACGTTTAATATTTAGAAACTGGTAAAGAAAACGTGGTAGGTGGCTCTGAGTTTTACGAAACTGGTAAATACAGTTATATAGAAAACAAGCAGAAGTTGTCATGATGGTTATTGGGATGGAAGTATTGCTTTTACAGTCGGAGAACGAATGACATATAAAAGGAACTATGTCATCTTTGGCTATGCACTACGTAAACAAGAATATATTTGATGACTTGTAAAAAAAATGTTCAGCACACGCGCACACACGCATTGACAAAATGACAACAACATAATAAATACACAAAGATGATGCGGACATATTTATTCAGAACCAATGGCGTCTGCAACATTAACATACTATAGACACACAGCTTATGTATATTGTATTACACGGTTATTTATACTCGTTTAATATAAATGTTGAGAATAGTATACAACACACGCACAAACACATGTTACATAGTTGTGTAACACGAGAAATTATCTATGTCTAACTATTTATCTATCTATCTCGATCTAGCTAGCTATCTAACTGGCGCGGTAAACATGAGATGTGAAGCTATGTTTTGATAAAAGTTGTCAAAACATATTGAGGTGTAAAATAAGAAGATTGTGTGGTTGTCAAGTGTTCATGTTGGCTGCATATAGTGTGGAGTTTGAATTTGGATGTTGAGCAGGGCCGATCGTTTAAAAAGTCGCCCCCTCCTCACCGAGAAGGAAGCTGGCGTGTCTCAGTATAGAGACCTAGAATTAACCACACAAGTAAAGATATTCACTGTCCATTCTTCTATGATCGACACCTGGTTAATAAAAAATAAAAAAAACTATATAAAATCAATCATCGCCTTGGAGTCCTCAGGTTCCAGCCTTACTCCAAGAACAGATAAATTTCCAGGTGGACCTAAAGACCAACGACGCAGTTGAACAGTTGAAAAGGTATGTTGAAATACATGTATGTGTTTATTTAATGTCTAGCACTAGGTGTGTCAGAAATTTCGTGAAAAATATTGCATAATTCCATCCCGTTTTTCCAAGCTTATAACTCCTCGAAAAATGTAATTCTATCCCTAATTTTTTTTTAATTAAGGGAGCAAGGGCCAAGGTTTCATTAAAAAAAAAGACAAAAAAAAAACAACGTGTTTTTTTTTTTTAAAAAAAAGGTCTTAAACTTCGGACTTTACAGGTAAATTAAAACAGGTAAAGGTTTTAAACACGCATTCTTAAGATCGGTTTCTGACACCTATGCACACCTTATTATAATGGAGAGACAAGATAGCGTTGGAATTGATGTACGAGTGAAGAGTAACGAGAAGTTAGGACCAATTAACGGAATCTAAAGACGTTAGCATATCTATAACGTAGAGGAAAAAGGAGGGGAAAAACGACTTGCTCGTACTCGAAGTAAACCTGAATCCAGAAGGCATGCTCCAAAGTCAAAGTGAGAAGAAGAAGAAGAAGAAGAAGAAGAAGAAGAAGAAGAACGGTTAGAGAGGGGAGGTTGACGGGATAAATATTGAGAAGCGCGAAGATCGTTAGCAACGAATGGTTAGATACAAAGCATGGACCCAAATCGTCGGAACGGTTATGGGTAGAGTTGTATAAAAACAGAAAAAAAAAAGAAAAAAAATGAAAATCGTGTTTAGGGAAAAGGAGTCTTGAAGTTAAGAGGTGGCTCCTTTCTGCCGGTTGTGCGAATACGTGTAAAGTTACTGGCTCACCTACGATGGTAGACGCACGCCAATATACTTCGTTTAGTCACATAAATTAATATACGAAAGTATACATTTATGCGTAAACTTCAAGTATTTACTTCAACAGTGCTCAATTAAGCTACACAGAATATTCCTGAGGCTTATGCATAAGCCCGAGGAATCCTAGCGTGGATGAAACGCGGAATATTCTGTGTAGTTTAATCGCCATATATATTTTATAACTTACTATATATATATATATATATATATATATATATATATATATATATTTATATATATATATAGTTAAATATGTATGAATAAAAAATCACAACTAAAAAATATAAATGTTTATATCTTTTCTCTATTTATTTCCTGTGTGTTGACGTGTAGAAGTACAAAAAGTCTTTTGAAAAAAATAAACAAGAATGTTTCCTTCAAAAGCACATAATTTTCGACCGATCCTTCGATATGTATATGTGTGTGTGTGTGTTTGTGTGTGTGTGTTTGTGTGTGTTTGTGTGTGTGTGTGTTTGTGTGTGTGTGTGTGTGTGTGTGTGTGTGTGTGTGTGTGTGTGTGTGCTAAGGAGACTTTACCTTTATTTACATGATACGTTAACTCCTTATTGAAAATTCTACGAAGTCTCCTTCATGGAATTTTTATCTTCGGCGCCGCAAAATTAACAGAGATTAAACCATTCCAATAATGATTTGATTCTTGTTGGGTTTTTTTTTTGGGGGGGTCGCTATTTGAAGTTCTATGAGATCCACACTCTAAGGCTTTGTCTTTTCTCTTTGAGAAGGGGTTAGTTTATTGCTAATTGCCTGAGGTGCTCTTACCGAAGAATGCCAACGGGGAATCCCAGGCACTTTTTGCTGGTGAGAGTGCCCTTCCTCAGTATCTAAGTTGTTGCAGTGGAATTGAACTAAAACCTTATTCTTCTGGTCTCTCCAACACACACACACACACACACACACACACACACACACACACACACACACACACACATGCGCACATGTACTAAATTCAAGTAGAGCGATATATAAATAAAATGTCTCCCCGTGAACACTGGATTCGAAAGTGTTTTTTTTTTTTTTTTACTTTAACAAATTATATAACAAGTAGGCCTTATGCCTTTTAAGGATTAAAACCAAGGAAAGGAAAATATCTCTAGTGCGCGCTCAGTTACATTTATTTCTGTCTTCCTTTAATTATTTATTTCTTCTTTTTTTTTTACACCCATCGCGTTTTCTTTCCTTCCATCACTCAACCATTCGAATAATTATTCTCATATTCCCCAGTGCTTAACTTTTCACGCCTTTATTTTTCTGGCAGGTCAATGTGAAGAAACCAATTGAAAGTCAATTTAGACGCTTAAGGGATTCTCATCAGTTAACAGTACCAACCTATCCCCCCCCCACACACAATCCTAACTCCTGCCGTAAATCTCCAACCCCGCGAACTACTGTTCTCTCTTACCCCACAAATCTCTTGCCCGTATTCCAATCTCTCTTTGATCGCACGTAACCAGCCGAGATGCCTACAAGAATCTGCCTGATCCCTCTCTTCCTGGTGACTACACACCGGTCACGTGACAAACTGTTATACAAGCTTCGGTCGGTATTTTCGAAAAATCATTAACTGATACGTAGGTGTTCGATAAAAAAAAAAAAAAAAAAAAAAAAAAAAAAACAACCTTAAATTACCTGAAACGTGCCTAACATTAGCCTTATGCTTTTATGGGCAAAGAAATGTATCAAGGCTCTCTGCAATTACGACAATTTCCGAAGTCGAAGTAGCAGTGGAAAATTAAATTAAACTATTTTTCTTGACAATAAATTACTTTAGAATCAACGTGGGTTTTCGCTGATAAATGATTATGTTCTACCCGCACCTTAGTATGTGTGATCTTCGGAATTAATATAACAAATGGAATACCTTCTTCTTCTTCTTCTTCTTCTTCTTCTTATTATTATTATTAATATTAACATTTATAAAAGTTTAATGTATTTTGCTTGAAGCATTGTGTAGTGTGTATATAAAGGCTAAAGTCAATTTAAATTTATAGAATTTATATGAAAACAATGGATATGATATAAGAACAAATGAACACATAACTAAACAAATTGCAAAAACTCTAGAGGATGACCTGCAATATGTAGTGGAATGGGGACATAAACTGATGGTCACATTCAATGCTGCCAAGACTAAACTGGTTTCCTTCAATAATTACAAAAAAACCTTCTCTGCCACCAATAGCAAAGGTCAGTGACCCCCTGTCTGAGAGTACATCTGTCAAATTGTTTGGCCTAACGTTCAGAGGAGACATGAGTTGGAACAATTATATTGAAAACATTGCCAGGGCCGCTGCGAAAAAGTACGCTCGCTCTACCGTGCTGGAAAACTACTGACACCTGAAAGTATCCTGTACTTCTATAAGGCGACCATTCGCCTATGTATGGAGTATTGTTGTCACATTTGGGCTGGTGCATCCGCTGCTAGTCTCTCGCTCTTAGACAAGGTTCAAAAGAGAGTCGCCAATCTGATAGGCCGTGAACTGGCATCTAAGCTTCAGCCTCTGTCCCATCGACGAAACGTTGCATCCCTCTGCCTGTTCTACAAATATTTTAATGGTGAAGGCTCTGGCGAACTGCAGACACTTGTGCCCCCACAACGTAGACACCCTCGACGAACCCTACAGGCAGCTAAATCCCACCCCCACACAGTAGAGATCCTTAGATGTAAAAGATCTTTCTACTCCAGTAGTTTCTTCCCCAGAACCGATAGACTCTGGAATTTCATTCCAGGTCCCTGCTTTCCTAACTGTACTAGCATGCAGAAGTTCAAGTATAACGTGAACCGAAATCTTGCTGCCCAAATCCCAACATAGTGCTCCAGCAGTTGCTACCCCTGATAGTAGCCCCGTACACCAAAGTGGCAATGTGCCTTGTTGGGGTGAAAATGTAAAAAAAAAAAAAAAAAAAAAAAAAAAGAATAAGCTATGTAGAATCGCCTTTATTGATGCAATTTATTAAAAAAAAATTTTTTTAATCGGAACATTTGAGGGTATCAGAATCGGTATCGGAATCGAAAAAAAATTGAATCGGTATCGGAATCGAAAAAATTGAGAAATGTTGGAATCGTCTCATCCCTAATATATATATATATATATATATATATATATATATATATATATAACCAGCCACTCTGATGAGTCGTAGACGATGAAAAACTTATCAGTGGATAATACTGAGACTAAAGCTGCTTTCAGGACTGCCAGCAACCACCGTAAAAGAGTAAAAAAAATGCAAGAGATCTATATACTCAGTCTGTTAAATCCAAAGTAGCTGAGCAGCGGCTTGGTTCCCACCAGTTCTGGCAAATAGCAATCAGGATCTTGAACACAAGCGTGCGTTCTATCTCAACTATCATCAATGAACCTGAGATCATCTAGTCAGCATCAGACAAGGCCAGACTATTTGCCAAGTACTTTGCAGATAATTCTACCCTATGCGACAATGGCCATCAACTCCCTGTATTTCCTCCTATAACAGACAACACGCTATGCAACATACAAATATCTGTGCGTGAGGTCGCCAAGCTAATCAAGAACCTTGATTCCAGTAAAACAGCTGGCCCTGACGGCATTCCAGTTATAGTGCTGAAAAAGCTCCAACCAGAACTTGCCGCCATACTAACAAAATTGTTTAAGCGTTACCTTAAGGAGAAGTGCTTTCCAACACCTCATCAGTATGCCCTGAATTTA